>NC_134841.1:48441116-48783046 GCF_965363235.1 Mytilus galloprovincialis | reverse complement strand
TGACACTTATTGTCAAGTATTGTTAGCCATGTTACACATGCAACAATTAAAAAAGAGGCTATAATATGTATTTGAACCATAAATTGAGGTTTTCACCAATTTTCTTAAGGCTTGTACTCAAAATTTATGAAAACACTGAATCAAGAATGCATCATTGAAGACCTATTGGTGACCTCCTGCTTTTGTCTTTTCTGTGGTCAGGTTGTTGTCTCTTTGACACATTCCTCGTTTCCATTCTCAATTTTACCAAAAAAGCTTTTTTTGGCCACTAAAATTTATACTCACAAAAATAGTCAAACTTTCAGTATTTAATCTTAAGAACTTTTTACAAGAAAAATTAGGCAGAAATTGTCACAAAATTGTTTTTAATTTACTAAATAACTTAACAACAAAAAATTAAAAATATAAATTCGATCCTGTTTCCTCATTGATAAAGATAACGTTGGACATAATAATACTAAATTAAAGGAAGTGATTATATATTATATAAATGAGAAGTAAATAAAACAATTATAAGTATAACAACAAGGAAATTATCTAAATTGTCCAAAAATAGAAATACAGCATATTACAATACATCTAACATAATTGATAATCTGTAGAAATGAAAATCGTTGCAAAATTAATGATATAGATGGATATATATAAGGTCAGGCAGATGACATTTCTACCATTGCATGATAGCCACACATTATATATGCAATCATGTCATCACACCCAGCAGACTTTTTATATAACAAGTCAAGCTACAATCTGACAGATTCTGATATTGATCTTGCATTGATATTTGTAATGTGGCAATGGAACTATATAGATCCAATTTCTCAGAATTTGTTAAATCAGATAACACATTTAAGTTGCAAAAAGTAAAATTATCTTGTTTAAATGGTAGGTTATTTTATGAAAAATTGTATTAAGTGCCAAGTATCAAACAGTGCCAAACCAATCGCTCCATGTCAAAATGAACATCTTGGGGTAATTATACAGTATATCATAAGCTATTTGAAATGGAAACTTTAATTTCTTTGTTGGTCACACTTAATGCTGGCCAGAAATTAATTGTTTTGTAAGATTGTAAATTTATTGATACATTACAGTAACAAAAATTTACAGACTTATGGAGGAGTGATATTGCTAAGACTAGAGGGTAGGTGTTTTGACTGGCGGGTAGGTGGTTAACTACAGTGCTTATTAAAGTTTACATTGTGATATGATTGTAAATTCATGTTGATAGAATTTAGAATAGTTAAAAACACATGCCTCTAAACGGATGTAAAAAAAAAGGGGGGGTGTCAGAATCAGATTCAATATTTTATTATAAAGTCTCTCTACATATAACAAAAAAATTCATATGTCATATCTAAAGTATAGCATATACTAAAACTGTTAAATATCCTAATTATAAATACTAAAACGTCAGGGTGTAAATATAGGCCATGCAAGATGTGACTTTCATCACAAATAGATCCATTTTTTTGTAATGTGAAATAAAGAAGAAATTTGAATTAATTTGAGTTTGAATTATGTTGAAGAACTTATTTTTAATGACTTTGTTTATTTGTTTTCTCAAATGCCTATTTTTCTTCAAAATATATTATGTTTATAAAGAAGTTATATTGTGTAAAACAACATACTCTGTATACACACTTAAAATTTGTAATTCAGAACTGAATATAGAAAGTAGGGACCTTGGTGGCTAGGTGGTCTAATATATAAGTAGTTACTACTGTAATCATTAACCAGTCAACACTGAGGTTGTGAGTTCGAACCCTGCTTGTGTGGGTGCACTCGACTACAATCTTAATTGACTAGGATTGTCAGTTTTCCTATCCAAGATCGGTGGTTTTCTTTGGCACTCCTGCTTCCTCCACCAATAAAAACTGGCCGCCACGAAATAGTCTAAATGCGGTGTTAAAAAGTGGCGTTAAAACACCAAAAATAAAAAAATAAAATAAAATGATATGCAAAAAATTTGACTGGTTGGAAAATGGCAAATTGTTCCTGGTTTATATACTAAATTTTTGAAGGCCAGGCACCTGATAAACAAAATCTGCAAAGAAATTATCCCATGATATTTCAGACTGATATGTAATTTCCTGATATATTTATTATATATGGTATAATAAGCAGATTTTAAGATTATGAGTTAAATTAAAGAACAACAGTTAATTATTAGAATGATTGTAAATGTAATATGGCTAGTCATACCATGCTTGATTAGTTTTAGTAGGTCAGTTTATGGAATGAATGTTTTTTTTTAAATTAATGTAATTTATAATTGACTGATCATTAGAATTAGAATTACCAATAGAAACTGTAGTAAGAACATGTTTTTTTCAATGATAAAAGAGGGGAAATGTATCAGTATCTGTGTCTTAGGTATATGATCTGGAAACTATGAAAATTTCTGCATATTTTGAAAAATATGTCAAAACCTTTTGACTCTCAATTTCTGCTGGTTGAATATACATTCGCTTCAAAATGTTTGCTCCTTTAGTTTTTGCTCAAGTATTTATTTAAGTTAAAGAAGCAGTATATATATTATGTCTGTGGTAAAGTAGTGAGATCTTCTATTACCCGTTTTTTTTTTTGCATGAAAATTAGAAATATAATTAGCTTTAAGTAAGTTTATCATATTAAAAAGATAAGGGGAGGAAAAGTAATTTATTTGTTGATTTTGGGGTAAAATAATCTGTTAAAATGTATTTGCTCACTTTACATATTCTATTCTACTCCATTTTGGTAGTTACTAGAGGTATTAGATAGACACTTGTTTATTAATGTTGAAGATCAAAGGTTGAGACTTTTGTCTTTATTTATTTTATTGTTGTGGTTGGTTGCAGTTTATATATATTATTCATAATTCATACTTCATATTATACAATTAAAAAAAAAAAAAAAAAATGTGTGTGTCCATTCCGACCTGAAATGACCAGTTGATTACAAATGGACAGGTAACTCAAGTGGTAACATGTTTAAAAATATTGATATTTTAATTACTGGTCATTGTTGTCTAAATACTATAATCTATTATTCATTTCCTATTTGATAAAGAATGTCATTATATCCTAGTTAAAATTGTAAGTTTTTCAATTGATTTGTGGAAACCTATTATAAGTACTAGATTTTCAACTATTCAGGGCTTTTGTTTTGGTTAGTAATAAAAAAAACAAAGCATTTGACCAGGTTTTCAAATGGACATTTTTAAAAAGTCATAAAATTACAGTTTAAATTCCATTCATTCTGCTGTATTGGATTTAAACTTATTTATGTAAGTAATATATATGCTTTCAAATTTATTGAACTTGATTTTTTTAAGTCATGGTTGGACATCTGTGTTCAACTTAGCAAAAATATTAGAAAACATTAAACATCAGCATATACTGTTGAGGAATTTTCGTTGGAAAATATCATAATAATTGAACCCCAAAAGGTAAACAACTGATAATGATTTAAAAGTAATTGAAAATAATTGGAATATTTTTATTTTAATGTTTTATTTGACTTATTTTAGCAAGTTTCACTGCAATTTTTTAAGTTTTCAAACATTATGAATTTACTTCAATATTTGTTTGAAAACCTATTGAATGGAGTATAATTATTTATACTTTGCAAATACCAAAGATGGCAGGCAACGAATATGCATGAGAAATTTGAGTGAAGATGCAATACAAAATTTGACAAGCCGTATATGGTCTTTTACATTACTAACCAGTGGCGGATCCAGGGGGGGGGGGGGGGGTTCCGGGGGTTGGAACCCCCCTTTTTTTTGGCCGATCAATGCATTTGAATGGGAGCATATAGTTGGAACCCGCCCTTTACTCTGGGTTGGGAACCCCCCCTTTTTAAAATGGCTGGATCCGCCACTGCTAACACACATAAAATGAAGGTTTTTAGGATAATCAATGAAGAATCTCTATAATTGAACTTTTCAGTACAAGTTTTACATTTTATTTTTTATATGTTGTACATCTTATACTAAACTTCATTAGAAAAGTCATGCATCATTGTATGGAATTCAACTGTCTATCAAATTTGAAATCATGGTGTTGAAGGATTTGTTCAGCAAGTCTTGGAAAACATTTTAATATCAATTTGTATACCGGTATGCATTCAAAATCAGAAATCACATTTTCATTTTGAAATAAAAAATTTGCGTAACATTGAATAAGACTTCAGTGAATATTTACTTAATGCACAAGTTGATTTTTGTCCTTAAAAAGGGAAAAATCAAAAAGATATACAATTTAGATAAATATAGAATAACTTTCCATTGCCTCAAAATATAAGTATTTTTGAATGAGTTTGATTAAGGCTTACAAACATGAAGAATATGAGGCTATGTATATCTGTCAGAGAGTGGTGTTAGTTCAAGCCTCAGCTTTGAAACTTTTGAATTCTGGAATGATTTTGTATTTAGAAGAAAAAAAATCATTTTTTTAAGTGATAAATAGATAGATTTACTTCAACCATGTCAACTTACTTATATTAGGTTTAAGCCCCACTCCCGATTACAAAACAATTGATACGGAAATAACAAGCCCAAACAAAATCTTACTTAAATTTTGTCAAGTAGATGTAATATACCACTTGAAAACATTTTATAAAGAAGTACATGTACTCTTAATGTATTAAATACCACTTTTGACAACTTAACTTTTCTTGTAGAAAATTCTTTTTGGAATTGTTATTTAACACTGACAAGTAAGTGAATGAAAATGAACTCTGTTAATGATAAAAGAATGGTAATTGAATGTAGTTCAGATATTTTCCCAGTCATATGTCATTTCTGATGATTTTTAGAAATCTTTATAGAAATTAGTTGGAAATAAAACAAACTTTTTCCTAAGAATTGAAAAATGGTTAAATGTATTATTGCTGTAACCTCAAAGAGTCTGAAAGAATTATTCAAAATAACAAATACAAAACCTTATTTCATGACCTTATATGCAGATCTAGTATATATATTTATTTAGGGGCCAGCTGAAGGACGCCTCCGGGTGTGGGAATTTCTTGCTGCATTGAAGGCCTATTGGTGACCTTCTGCTGTTGTCTGTTATATGGTCTGGTTGTTGTCACTTTGACACATTCCCCATTTCCATTCTCAATTTTAGAGCTTAAGAAAGGATGTACAGAAAACAATGACCTCATGATTTTTATTATTTTTTACAGGTAGATCTTGGTGGACAGTGATGAGCAAGAAAGATACACACAAGGTAGGGCTTATATTAATTACTGTGGATTCATTTATTTTAAATAGGGGGTACCAATTTTCGTTGATTCAGGAAAATGTTCATGTTCATGGATATCTAATTTTGTGGTTTTGCAGAAGTCTGTATACAAGCCGTAACAAAATTTGTCAGTCGTTGAACATTTGATTTGTGGTTCACATGAATTGGTATCCAATGAATAATAATGAATCTACAGTAAACACTAGTTTAGATAGACAGTTACTCACATACATTGTGCGCTCAAGTGTGTTTAAAATCAGACTTTCTTAGCATTTTTATAGGGAAGTACAATTCAGGGTTCAGCTTCATATCACATTAACATATTCTCTTCCTGATATGCATGTAATATTTGCCACTGAACCTTAAATGTCAATTCGCCATCATAATAGCAGGGATGCCTGAATAAAACTGATTGGGAAAATCTCATTCAGTCTTTAACGAAATCTGCTGATTTGATCAGTATCAATTTAGACTGATTCAAATGAGGACCAGAGAAAAAATATTGATCTTTTGCAATCATTTTTAAATGTGATTAATAGCTGGTTTTTTTTACCAAACTTGATAGAATCCCAGATGACCTTCTTTACGATTTTTCTTATTGAATTCATTTTTTTTTGTGAATTTTCCACTGGACATTAGGCAGACAACACTCAATCAATTCAATGTTCTACTTTTTATAAGAGGAAGCAGACTGCTATCATGGCTATAGAATATTGTTATAATTGGCACATTGCAGATAAATAAACTATCTGCTTTCCAATTGATTAACAATCGATTGTTTATTATAAGAACTATACTCATTCTGTTAGTCATATCATATTACTTTTTTAAAAATAGTGTCCATTGTTGATGATGCTGTAAGATATAGCGCTTTTTGTTTGTGTGTCATGAAATGGAAGGGAGAAGTATCCATTATTTGAAAAACGTGATGGAAAAATATCTGCAATTTAAAAGGATGAATATTATTCCTTGTTGAGTTGTCAATATTAACATGTAGACGGGGAAAAACTGAGTGTCTAATGGTGAACAGAAGTCTCAAAGGAGATAATAATTATTGACATTTAAAGAGAAGTCTGCACAGATGAAATTATTGTTTTAAAAGTCACAAAAACTGATAAAGACGTATTGACAATTTCTGAAGTTTTATAATTTAATGCTGTCTGAAAGCTGAGGACATTTTTTTCCTCTTTTATATGGAATTTCCTATAAAAGTATGTCACTTGTAAAATTGGTAGATAGCTCGAATTGCACATGATTTGTTATATCAGACATAAAGAATAAAAAGGAAGGGAAAGATACAAAAGGGACATTGAAACTCATAAATTGAGAATGTCATGGCAAAAAAACAAATAAATGTCATGTTATATAAATGTTACTGCAGAGGCAGTCGTTTATGTTGCTCAGAGGACCAACCTTCATTGCTTTGATAATAACCATTTGCATCATATTTCAATTTATTTTCATCATTGATATAAACTGATGATATTATAACAATACATTTGTGGTGACTTTTCAAATTGAGAAGTGTTAATTTGAAATCTAGAAAATTGGAATATATTAAAACGGTAGATCTCATTAAAAATTAAAATGATTTTAATTAGTTTTCTAGGATAATTAATTTTTTTAGTTTATCAATTTACACTCTCTTTTTGATTATAGAGCGTGAATGGTTTAAATTCAAATTTTGGTTGAAATCATATTATTTCAGATTGTCAATGAAAACTATTGAAAATGCAGATTTGTTTTAAAACTGTTAGTATGAAGATCAAGAGAGGCACATTGTCTACAACAAAAGCAGCTTATATTATATTTTTGATTGGTAGTGCATTGCTTAATGTCCTGTGTCATATATATTTCATGCATGTTCAAGACAAGCAGCTATTAGCTTCAGACTTCTGATTAATTTTTATTTGTGAGTTAGCAAGGACAGATAAGCATTATTGGTCAAGTTCAAAGTAGTGTTGCCAATAACATGCAGTAGTTCTGAATATCACGGACAGGTTGCTGACTGAATGCAATCAATGCTTCAATCAAACAGCATGAATATTTTTGAGAACAGGTTAAAAATATAGTTTAGGTCTTTCTTTCCTTCAAAAGTTGAATTGAAAGAGACTATTGTATAAAAAATGAGACCTTCAGAAAAAGATTGTATTTATCTTATTTTAGCAATCCCATAGCTTAGGCATACACTGATCTCTTTCATTTAAAAGTCAGCTAAATTGAGCTAACTATATAATTCTGTTTATTCAGTCTTTGTCATGTGTTTTTGTAGACAGATTGACTTTTCAAAAACTGACATTATTTGGCCCAAGGTTTTTATTTGACAAAACTAAATGCTTTTGGAGTGTTATATGTACATAATAATTGTGCAGTCCAGTTTTATCAGATTTTCCATAACATTAGGAAGTATTGTATTGGAATTTAAATTGAAGTTTTTTTTTTAAATTGAAGTTAATTTTAGAAACTTTTGTCATGTTTTGATTGATCGTAGTTGAAAACATTGATTTGTTCTGAATAGGATTGGTTTAAGTTTAAGTTAAATTTGATCATTGAGTTCTGACATAATTTTACTACAAAAAAACACTATAAAAGTATTAGGTCAAGAGAATTAAATCATGAGGACCAACTTATGTTACATATTAAAATGCACAAGACTAGCAAACCTAAAATTAAGTAGAATAGGTAAGATAAGATCCATAGGGATCTACATAAAATAAAAAGTTCACATAAATAAAGATAATGAAAACTTAAAACCCTACAAGTCAATTTGGAACTTTAAACCAAGAAAAAGAGAGAAACTTAAAACCTTCGATAATATTAAATTTAAGGGACTACTAGAATAGAAAAAAGAATAGAAGATTTACACTTACCATATTACTGGCCCTTGTTTGGTGCTTTCTTAAGTCTTAAGCCTCTGAGCATCAGGTATTCTTTAGTTTCAGAGAGTTATAATTTACTATCATTTTACTGAATACTTTTCTTCCTTGAGGTTTGCAATTTTAGCACACCTCCTCTTGTAGTCTCAAGCTGAAAGTAATTCCTAATGGCACCTTTAATCCCTTTTTGGTATTATTGTAATGGTTGAATGTTGTTTTGTTATTTATTTTTTATTTTTTTCTTTGTATGGAAGGGGTGATAAGGATATTATTAACTATTTTCGTTACAGTTGATAATTCAATTTTCATTTAATTGATCTTTGTTTATGTTTCAGGAAACTTCACCAACTCGCAGGAACTCCAGATATGAAAAGTTTCACAAGTTGTTCAAGTCTGTCCCACCAGAGGAATCCCCCATTGACTGTAAGTAGAGTGGTGTGTTAGTTATGAATATTGATGTTTGAGTCGTACATAGCTATAATATTAGCATTTGTATATGCATTCAGTACCAGTACATGTAGGAAAATTTCTAAATGTGATAAACAGACTTTTGCCACTGAAATATTATAACCCAAGATTTTTAAAATTTTTTACCCATTTTAGAAACTTAAAGAAAGAAAGATAGTCAAGCTCTTGTCTCATGTATTCTGATAACTAACAATTACACTTTATGAAATCCTTTTTTTTATCCTTTTAATTTTAGGCAAAAACTCTGCATTTCCCATTCAAGTCTTCTAAAATTGAAAAGCAGTTTGTGCAAATTCCAACACTGGTAGTTGGATTTCTGTTTATCTGATCAAGTTTTTGTAATTCCCTGAAACCATTACTTCAATTTGAAACACACTGGGTCTTAATATTTTTGAATGCATGGACATAACAATTGTTCATACAAGTATAACAGTATAAGAAATTAGCAAAGGTTAAATTGCATTTAATGCTGATCCTTTGTAATAAACATCCTGTCATGCAAGCAGTTGTAAGTTTCTGACATGAACTGTAACATCTTTTGAAAATTACTGCAATTAAAATGTTTTAATCTGTCATTAAGCCCTATCAGTGAATCAAGTCTATTTCTAGATGGTATTTATAGGTTTAATTGATTCATGGCCTTGTAATGTTTTAATTCATTGTTAAAATATATGTCATTGATTTTTCAACTTAGAAAATATTGATCGATTTTGGTGGCATTATTTCTTGTGATAGCACCGTCTATAATTAAAGAGCGTAAAAGATTTTTCCTGAATTGTTTGAAATGAAATGGCCATTAAAATCGTCTCACACTTTTTATTTTATAGATAAATGGGTTTTAAAAATGATTTAAATGGCGAAATGAATTAGGTTCTGAAATTTGACACAATCAAAAACCCAAGTTCAAAAGATATAAAGGGGCTTCAAATGTCAATATTGTAAGAAAGCATAGTATTATTTCTAGAGGAATTATTTTTGTTGGAAAATATAATTACTAGTTCAAATCGTTGTTGATCAATCAAAGACATAAAAATGTTCGATATTTATTAAAATTTTCTATGAATGATTTGTAATTATAGTGAAATTATATACAAACCAAACAGTCAGAGGGGATATATTGACAAAGTCTTTTTAAATATCCAAATATATGGCAAAGTTCTTGTAATTTTTAACAAAAATAGATCAGACTTTGGAATTATCAATTGCTTGCATATGGTACCTTACACAATTTCAATGATATTATGTAATTTTATTGAAATAATGTTCAGAGGACATTTTTCTGTTCTGTTTGGCAATACTTTTAGGAATTTTGGTCTTCAATGCTCTTCAACTTCGTACTTTATTTGGCCTTTTTTAACTTTTTTGGATTCGAGCGTCACTGATGAGTCTTTTGTAGACTAAACGCACGTCTGGTGTATATATAAAATTCAGTTCTGGTATCTATGATGAGTTTATTTACAATAAAATTGAGAATGGGGAATGTGTCAAAGAGACAACAACCCAACCAAAGGAGCAGAAAACAGCTGAAGGCCACCAATGGCTCTTCAACACAGGGAGATAATCCTTCACCGGGAAGCAGGTGTCAGCTGGCCTATTATCCAAAATGTGTACAGTTAAGCTGTACTATGAAAACAAATGTTTTATACTAGAATTATATGTAACAAAGCTTATAATCCAACAGTCTGCTGAAAGACAATACACATAAAACACATATAGATTCAAGTTACATATAAAGTAAACAGAAACATTTCAATGGTTTTTAACCATAACATCAAATCCTTATCTACAATGGTTTAGGATTATATTAAATTGATCATTGTTAACAATTATTAACATTTATATTTTGACAGATTTTTCCTGTGCCTTTATTGGGGACATTCTACTCCAGGGACATCTATATATCTCCCAGAATTTCTTCTGCTTTCACTCCAAGATCAGGGGGAGGGGACGATTGGTAAGTTACAACACAATCATATTGTTCATACATGTGTAAGTCATCATCTGTTTTGATATAACAGTAAACACCCAGGAAACCAAAGCATTGCTTAAAATGAAGTTGTAACTATGTTTATTCCATTCTATAACGACTAATTTAGATGAAGACCACATCATAGCAAACCATTTTTGTCAAGTTCTTTGCTGAGTTTCCCCTTAAATGACACTGTATATTAATAATACATGTTTTACTTGTCTCAGAGCTGTCTGAAAAGCAGAAACTAGCATTAAAGGAGAAGGTTCACGAAGGGTTAAAATTGGCCCTGATTTTTTTATGTTTTTTAAATTGGGGCAAAAAATTACAAATGTCACATAGAAATACTTGTGATAATACTACTAAGACGAAAAAAATATTTTTTCTGGCACTTTCCTTTACTATTTATGGAGCAATGACCCCTTAAATGAGCATAATTTGTATAAAAGGTCAATTTTGATACTTTTTGTCCATAATTTTAATTGTTTTTGGCATAATTAACCTTGGCCTCCATCTACGATCCAAAAAGTTTTTATATTGATGAAATCTATATCAAAATTGAAATCTTTTGGTTACAACACATTCTGGATCGTAGGTGTCGGCCAAGGTGTTTCAAAAGCTTTTAGGTCTGAAAAATGCACAAAATCATCATATTTTGACAAAATGTCCAAAATGGGCTTACTTTGGCGAAAATCTCGTAGTCTTATGAAAAGAACTGATATATTTAGCATTTATACTTTTGAAATAGACCCATTTACGAACCAAATTGAGACCTTTTTGGTGTTTTATGATAAAGTTGATATTTTAGGCCATTTTGTGCCATTAGTGAACCTTGTCCTTTTGCATAGGAGCAGTAAGTCAAAAACATGGGGAAACAAAACTATGGAGAGATTTAATACTATATTTGTAGTCTTGTTTATGCAAGTTTCATGAAATATGATTTAAATTCAGTTAATTCTTGAGATCATTATATGAACTTGACATTGTTTATCACTAGGATTGAGAATATAGATTATGTTATAATGAGATTTTCTAACTTTACATGTTTGATTACATAAAAAGGTATTATAATTAAGCACATATTATTACATACCAGAAGATTTAAATGTTGTCCTTATTTATATTTAATTTGACATTAATCCCTATACTATAAACTTTTCAGAATTCAGTTTTCTACATAAAGTTTTTGATTTATTTATTGCAAAACTTGGCCTGGAATGCTGTCATAAGTTCAGTCTGCACCAAAAACTTTTTCAACTACTAGTCTGAAGACCAATATTCTGACATTTTTCTTATTGGTCCAAACAAAGTTTTGCAAAAACTTACTAGTCCAAATAAAATTTTACTAGTCTGGGGCAATGGACTAGTGGCTAACCGTGCAGACTGTAAGTTTAAATCACATTTTAAAAATTAAATTGGGAATAATGAACTTTGAAGACTTTTGTAATTTTGAGGCCTTTTTTTAGCAGAATATGTGGTATTGGCTTTGCTCATTGTTGAAGACCTACAGTTGTATATTTCTGTGTTAGTTGGTCTCTTGTAGATAGCTGTCTCATTGGTAATCAAACCACATTATATTTATACAATGTATTTGAAGAAGTCCTTAAAATGTGCCTTATCCATTTGGATGTGAAAATGACAAAAAATGACATTTGAGAAATTAAGGGAATAGAAAATTCATCAAAAACAAGGACGACTCACATCTTGAAAATTATTTCATGTAGAAGTGACTATATGCTTTGATCAATACCTTTTCAACTTGAAGCCTTGGAATCTTTAAATGTCATTTTATACAAAAATGTACAAGGGAAAATAATGTCTCGGTTATATTGTAGCAGTGACTGAAATTTCAAAGCATTCGTTTCTGTTTAAGTCTGCTATTTTGAATAAGTTGAATAAGTACAGTGTATTTCATAATACATTTGTAGTTGCAAAATATTTTCATAGATGTTAAATGTCACTTTAAGAAATTCGTATCATGTAGTGCAGTTAGTTTTTAACCTAAAGTTTTATTGATAGTTCACTGATTGTATATATGATCAGTCATCTAGATCCATTCAATATCATATACATTGCATAAAATGAAAATGAATAGTAAAAAAAATATATTATATAACTGTTGGGTGTAAAAGGTTGTCATAAATAACAAGTACTCTTGATTTTAAATGTTTGCTTGCATTTATTAATGTGAGTACATAAGGCTTATAAAACAGAAATTCTTGACTTCTTACATAATGAAAAAGATACTATTCAGAATGAATAGGATATTTGAAATTTAAAAAAAAAACTTTTGGCAACAATTGAGGTGATTTTTTAAATATTAAATTTTCTCAACACATTTTAATCCAATAGTTGTCTATCAGTTTTAGTTTGAATAAGGTTACCCCGTATATAAAATCTAAAAAGTTTGTTTCTTTTGGATTCCTTATAAGTATCAATCTAACATTTGAAAGAAACATAAAAAGAAGTAAATTGAAAATAAATAATTTCTGGACTGATAAATAGTAAGTTCATGTTATCAAGGTCACATGAAGACATAGAAATATAAATGAATCAATAATTCAACAAAAAACATTGATGTTTTTATTTGCTGTTCTGTAAAAGTTGATATTTTTACCTTAATTGCTGTAAAAAGTCAATATATTTGTACATAGTGCAAAAGAACCTATACATTTATAACAACAGAAACCCGAGTTTCAACATCATTAACCAATAAAAGTAAAAGTACATGTTCAGTATCATTAACTATCAGGTATATCTGATACGGCTTTGTTTACCAAACATATAGATGACAATTATAATATCAGTTTACTACCAGAAACAGCTGATTTTCATATGGTCGGGTAAATTTACATCCAGGGTAGAAATGATCTTTAAAAATAGTTAATCTTTTCTTCAGTACTTGGTAGCTTGCATATTTGAATGACTATGTAAATTTTATATGGTATCATTTTCAGTTCTTTAAATATTTATTCTATCAGCGTAAACACTTTCCTTAAATGAATTTTGTTGATTTAGCATTCATATAGTATTGGGAAATTAAATGTTTATATGTAATTGATATGTTCTGTAACTTTCTATAGAATTCAATACTTATTCATGTCACATCGATATATATAGTTTAGTCATTATAATCAAGTAAGGCCATAATCACTTTTAAAAATTGTGCTCTCTAAAAATGTTAGTTCAAAAAATGTACATCAAGTTGAAGGTTATTCTGGTTCATCAGTTTTGAAAACTTACCACATATTGTGGTTGTTACTTTCAAAAGTTAATATATATTTATGAAGTATATATATCAATATTCTGGGACCAAGAAAAAGAGAGGTAGTATCCATTTTCTAAAAAACCTTAAGATTTAAAAGTTTTCAAAGGTTTGTGTTTTTTTGTGTATGCCAACTTTAATCCAAATGTCAAATTTTCACAAAGTCTAATAACAACTTCTTCATCCATTCTTTTATTTTTTGGTATTTTAATGCTCATACCAATATTTACTGGTTGATTGCTATATGTTTTGATTATAAAGCTGACGATAGCATTTAGGAATAGACTTCACCATTTAATGTTCAGTTTCTAGACTATTGTATATAGTAAGCTCTTTCAAAGACTTACAAAGTAGCTATTACAGGTGTGGAAAAGAATAGAAGAATATTAAGGAGTATGGTATCTCTTTAATCCATTCTATGGACTGTTTTAATGTTACTATAATATACAGGATCTGAAATGGCTCTGACAAACACAACAACTAAAGTGCTATACCTTTGATATATGTAAAAATAAGACGATCCGGTGTGATTGCTAATGAGACCACTTCTCAATAGAGCAAGTTATAGTTGACATGAGCTATTTCCTTTCTAACATTCGATGTGGATTATTATCTCATGTACATACCTTTCAGCTAACCTTCCAGTTCACTTTTGAATTTCAGATTAAAATTTTTAGCAATAATAAAAGAAAGTAAACATTAATCTTTGTTCTTTACACTTTCAGTTGGAAATTCCAATGAGCCGAGTTATCAGCATTACACGGGAGAAAACAGCACTTATCATTCCAAATGCCATTGGTTTTCAGACAGCTGGCAAAAAGGTAAGACAGATTTGTATAAAATGTATGAATTAGGTTCAGTATGTCTTATGTTCCAAAAAGCTTAAGTGTGTTAAATAGGTCTAGTTTAAAATCATATTCCATTATGTGCATAAAATGTGTTCACTCTAGGTGGCTGTGTGGTATGGAGCGCAAGGCTCAGTGCAGGCAGTGTTGTCTTGATATCCCAATAGCACAACTTTGAATCCCAGTGAGGGAAGAACACAAAATTTGCTTTTGCAAATTTGCAGATTAAATATTGTTGTGCTGATATTTAGAATTATTATAAAATGTGTACATATATACACATTAAATGTATATATATTTATAGGTAACCAAAATAATTTATAGATCAGAAATATTAAAAAGAGACATTAGCATATTCAGGGAGAATGTATGAAAATAAAAAAGAAGATGTGGTATGGTTGCCAATGAGACAGCTCTCCACAAGAGACCAAAATGACACAGAAATTAACAACTATGTCACTGTATGGCCTTCAACAATGAGCAAAGGAGTTCATCTAAACCTTCTTTAAGACTTGCATATAATTATAGTGTGCTATTGTCCATAAGAAGTTTAAGGTTATGAATGTAATATCATTGAGACAAGCAAAGCAAACAAACAACTTTAGAAGGTTAACATACATTCCTGAATGATTTACATTAAAGTCTTAGTTATAATCTCTCAATATAGTTTGTTAATGGATTCAGACAAAGTATTTGGATTCAGCATGTTTCAGTTATAACTTGGTATGTTGTGGACAAAGCATTTACATTTAGGACATGAAAGGCCCACCTCAGCCATGCGTCAGTGATTCCGTTTATATATAATCAACCAAATTTTTACCACAAAAGGGCAGGGCTCAGACCCCCTGGATCCGCAGCATATGTAATGAATGTTATAAAACACATCAACTTTTGAACTTTTAAGTTGATTACTAAGTCTAAATACGCTGCTTACATATTAATGTTCATGTTTTTGTGTCAAATCGAGTATTTAAAGTATGAATTATTTAGTTTTTTTTTTGTGTTTTATCTTTTTTATTATGATTCTAGGTTTTTAAAAGTACAATTTTCCATGCTTTAGTGAAAAACCATCCACCCTAAACATTAATTATTTCTTTTGATGTTAAATTTTGTATTTAATTTCTTCCAAATCTGAACATATAACTTACTATAATTATTTGTATAATTTCAGTACACATTTGGTTCATTCCTTACAAGAGACAGTACATACAAGTTTGTGATTAGTCATTGGAAAAGATGTCAAGAAATGGTCAGTATTGCATATCTATATGTGAACTTGGGTAACAAAAAATTTCATGTTTTTTATGAGTACAGACGAAACTACAGATTTAAATCCAACAAACTATAATTTTTTTTTAAAGGTTTTGATGCAAAATTTTGAAAAACCATAAAATTAAGTATGAGTGAGAGTATATTTTTTCTTCATTCACGAAAGAGATACTCACGTAAATAAATTAATCTACAGTTCATGCACTAAATGTTCAGTTAACTTTCTCAGTGAACCAATTCAGAACATAAACGAATTGAACAGGTGTGAGGTTCACATAGTTTGAATTATTGCAGAATACTCATTTTGTTTTAAGGAAAATAGTCAAGCTGGTCATACATGTGACAGAGTTGTCAAGCCACAACTGGAGATTTGGAAATTTTCAGCTGGAGTTTGGGCCTCATAACTGGAGATTTTTTATCGACGTACGCAATGCTTTTTTCGTGTGTGTTTAAACTGCATATCTTCCTTTTTTGTTAAAAAAAACAATGATTCCATACCTTCAAGCACCTGTATAGCCATTTTTACTTAGTAAAATAGAAGATAAGGAGGGGGGATTCAAATATTTATTCATCATATATAGTTCAAAGATAAAGTGATCAGCCATCATACATAGTTGGCAAAAAGTACCTCTGCTTTAGCCACATTGTCAACTTTAGTACCACTACTGAACATGTTTGTAACAGAAGGTGTTGAATTGATAGAGTTGTGGGCTGTCTGGTGGGTAGCTGTCTCCATATTTTTGGTCAAGTAAGTAGGGCCCCATAGTCAGCTTTGCATGAAGTGTAGTAAGTATGGTCTTGACCATTGGCACTGGACTTGCACCATTTTTAAATTTGGCTAGATACTGTGTCCTCTTTAATATTATGCTGGGGTACATGTATTTGATGATAACATGATACAGTTTGTATTTTGTCAAAGTATAAGACAAACACAATTATATAGGTATTCCATTGGCCTAGATAGAAGACAAGCCATAAATATCATATTTGAGTTGATTTTATTGTCTTTGAGGTTCAGTATAAACTAAGTCTGTTCCATGTTTTCAACAGCATCAAAATTTATTAAAGTCGATGTTTATACAACTGTTCCATTGTCAGTATTTCACTTTTAATCATCCAGACATGTATATTTAACTAGCTAATTGATTACTAGATAAATGCCAATCATCTTTTATTGTTGTATATACAGTCTATAATCCTTAACACCTTCATTGATTACTTGAGGCACCTATTTACCTTTTTGACACAAATTCCATTACAGGAAACTTCCGTTTTTCTCGGACTTTTCCCATATCAATTTAGAGTTTTTCAGACTTTTTCCCTGTCCGTATCTATTTTGTAACCAAAAATGTGTACTGAAATTTTTTCGAGATTGACATTTTCAAAAAGCGGAAGATTTCAAATTTCAACGGGAGGGACGGAAGAGGGTCTGAAAAGCGGGAGATTTTAACTCCCACCGGAAGAATCACATGTATGTTGACCTCAGAATAGGATTTCATTGACCTTTAATGGGTTGATGTGTATACAATATTCCATGAAAAAAGAAAAAAAAAGATTTTCTTGCAAAAAATGTAAAGGCAAATATCTGTTGTATCTACATTTTTGTTTTGTCATGAGTTAAACGTAGACCGATATTCCACTATCCAAAATGTTTTTGCAGTCCTTTTTACAATTTCATTGTTCTCAAGTTTTAATCATTGCTATTTTTAGAAGAAAAAAAACCAAATACAATGCGATTGAGCTATACAATACAATACCAATACAATTGTTTGTTCAATTGTTTATTATATTAACATGTGTTTTACAATTTGAAACAATAGTAAAAATTTATTGAAACTACATATACCAACACCTGGCCCTCCTTAAAATTTTTAACATTATTGAAAATACATATATTGCTTTTTGTATTGTTTTGATTGGAATGAAAGAAGTATGCCAAGAAAAATCCCATAAGTGCTGACCCTGTATGACATTACTGTCAAATTAGTCTACTTTAGAAAATCGTTCACTGGTGAAATATGTAGGAATTTAATTGGTTGAAGGATTTGGAAATATAATACCTTTTAAAAATAAAAGTTAATGGAAAAAATAAAGAGTATATAAATGTTAGATAGATTTCGATTGAATTGATATGATTTTTGTGTTCAGGGATTTAAATATGCGTTTTGGTATTATTATATACTTTCGAAAATTTTTAGATTAATTACATATAAAAACAGCGCTGTAAAAATTAATCAGGTATAATGCATCAACTTGATTAAATAAATATCTCATACTTTTTTGGTTCAAATTGTATGATATAAATGTACTTGTAACAAAAGTATGGTAAAAAAAAACCTGAAGATATGATTAGCCTAGATTCATCAATAAAAATCCTAAAAAGCAAATTTCCAAAGATGTGTTACTTTTAAAATATTTGATTTAGGTAATAAATGAATCAAAATTATTTCTAATCTTGTCTGTTCTCAAATAAATAATAAAGTAATAAGATTTAGGTCGCACATATATACCAGTATATGACAAGTACAGGAATATATTTTTCTGATGGAGAACCACTTAGATAAATGTTTTCATTGTATGTATACCAAAATTAAAAGGGTTATGCCATTGTAGAGTATCCTTTGTGTAAGATATGATGTTTCATACTTTTGAAAATATTACCCCAAATGCCCTAAATGCTGAAATAGTGAATAAAAAAGCAGTCATCATATTTCTGTCATGGCAAATTAAAACGATATCTTATGGTAGATCAATTTATACTTTTTTTGGCTCCATACCTTTTATTTACAGCCATCCCTTGGGCCACAATAGGGAACATCCAAGCAATAATAAACAACAAAGGAAAATATAAAACATGCCAAGTAAAGTAAAGTAAATTTCAACGGTTTTCATTTTTTTATGGATGATTTAATATTGTTTGTCCACGACTTTAAAACTAAAGTGTTTGTTTTTGTTTTGTTTTCAGAGCAAGAACTTGTTGTTACAAAATCAGTCAAGTGGAACAGAATCAGATGTAAGTTCTTTATTTGAGAATTCAATATAGTTCATATGCTGGTTACAAATAAATAAAACATTGGTTTTACTCTTAACCATTAGTTCTTGGTTAACTTGAATATCATGTCATCAGTTTTGCAGTGGCGGATCCAGGGGGGGGGGGGTTCCGGGGGTTGGAACCCCCCCTTTTTTGGCCGATCAATGCATTTGAATGGGACCATATAGTTGGAACCCCCCTTTACTCTGTGTTGGGAACACCCCCAACACCCCCCTTTTTAAAATGGCTGGATCCGCCACTGTTTTGCATTGGTATCTGGTGTTATAAGTTTTTGTGATTTAATAATTCTCCATATTTTTATATTTTTTGTACCTTTGTACCAGTTTGTTGCTGCTAATTTTTGAGATTTTTTTTTTTTTGTATGTTCATATACATGTAGTAAGATGAGGGGAAAAAACTGATAATGAGGCAGATCGTGTATATAAGTCTCAAAACCACCTGATAGAAATTTGATAGCATGCTTACTGTAATTCAGAAATTAAAGCATTGTTTTAAATAATCCTCTTTACCTATATTTCACATTTTTGTCAGTGGTCAATGATTCGCAATACATGTGTAATAAATGCACACATTAAATACTATTTTGTCTTATTTGGATAGAGATTTTTTATTCAATTGATATGTAGAATCTTTGTGACTCTTCCATATCAGATCACAATACATTTTTATTTTCATTTCAGGTGCCGTATTCAATAAGGGACCAAACTCCCGACACACCAATGGACAATTCAGACATAACAAAAATGTTTGACGAGTCACAAAACAATGATGTAGACAATAACAATGTGATAAATGGACATATAATATCCCGGCCAGACACGGAAGATTCAGACGCTGGCGTGTGCCTTGCGTGTGGGTCAAGGGATGCAAGTGATGAAAATGTGAAAAATGACATATCAAACAATGTTAATAAGTCACTTCAGAACCATGTTCTTATTTCTCAAACCTCAACTGTTGTACATGAAAAACCAAAACCTGTGAAACCTCGATTTTTTATTGGCGGTGGAAAGTTTGTTCCTTATTTTTTTCAGTGTAAGTACACCTATTATTATTTACAGTTCAAACAGTCAAGGATAATCTTGTGAAAAAGTTTATTTAAAAGTTCGCAACATACAAAACAAAAAAAGAAGAGGTGGTATGATTACCAATGAGACAACTCTCCACAAGAGACCAAAATGACACAGTAATTAACAAATATAGGTCACTGTACGGCCTTCAACAATGAGCAAAGCCCATATCGCATAGTCAGCTATACAAGGCCCTGAAATGACAATGTATAATAATTCAAACTAGAAAACTTAAGTCCTTATTTACGTAAAAAAAAAGAAGTTTGTTTGATCCGATCAATTCACAGAAAATTAAAAAAAATGTAATACCTTTTATTTCACTTTTTTTCTTAACTTTTCAATAAAACTTGTAATTTGTAAATATTAGTTGTGACTTGATTTTGCACTGACTTATTTGTCAAAATACAAAAGAGATTTGCTAGACCTTGACAAGAAAGCTGATTACAGGAAATAAACATTAAAAACTAGCATACTAAATTTTATCTAATTTAAAGTGGGCATTGTTCTATATTACTAAGATTTCAAGACCCGTTTCTGAAATTGTATTTTAGAGTAAACTACAGATGAATGGTTGCAAGAAGACAATAAGTTAGAATGATTTATAGATAAAATAAGTTTTTGTTATGAATTGTATTTTTTGCATTTATATGAATCTTGTAATTTTCACAGGTTTTGACTGTGAGAAAATGTATGAAGCCTTTTCACAGCTGTCTCTCAAATTCCAAAGGTAATTATAAAAATTGACATAACTTTTTACGCAAGTACTAGCTTGTCTAAAAAATAAATTCACAGTTAGAAGCATGTAAGAAGAAAACAATACAAAGTTATAAATGCTCCAGAAATAACTTGAAAACTGTTCTGTTTGGAAAATATTTTGATGTTAAATATTATAGAAATCTTTGGATTACAGGTCAATCAATTTAAATTGTCTGCAAAAAATACTTTCTGGAACCGAACAAACATCACCTCAAGTTCTAGTGCTTATAGAATCGCCTACAAATATCCATTGAACAACATGGGTTGATAAACAGGCTGCATGGAAGTTGTGTTTTCAAAGAAGACTATGAAATAATGGGAGCAATTTTCCTAGTACCAAAAAAAAAAACCTTTTTAATTCCCGTTAAAAATCAAGTGATTACTTAATAAAGTCAGGACAAGTTGACAGTACATTTAAAAAAAGTAATGCCACATCTATTATTTATCATACTGAAATCAATAGAAAACCTCTATTAATGACCCATTAATATACGATGGATTATATTTTAAAGTACATGTAATACTAAGTTATTTTTGGTAAGAAATAATGTTGTTTTTAGATGATAAAAGTAATAGGATCATTTTTATGTCAGAAATGAAGCCTATGAAAAGAATCATAATGAACATTTGATGACACTTTCATCAAACTCGTGATTAAGTTCCGACATACTGTGTTATAGAGTTGCATGCAAATAAAAAACACTAATAGGATTTCTTAAGAATTCATTTGAAAATTGAAAATTTCAGGGTATGATAATGTAATAAGGATATTATATGGAGTTATGTCTTTTTTCTGGATCAATTTTTTTTTTATTTGTCTTCTCTATACTTTTAGCGATGTGATTGCGAGATATTTAAGGAATGGCTGAGAACTCACAAACAAGCTCTCAGTGACCACAATTAAATTGCCCTTGTCCTAAAAAATGACCTTATACATTTTGAAATTGGACATTCTTTTATATTCTCTGTTGATTTCAATTAAATTTTTATAGCACCTATTTTCATGGCATCATTTTTTCAAATTGATGCCATGAAAATGTCCAAGTAAGCACAGAAGATGTATGACAGATTTCAAATGTATGATTTGATGTTGTTTTTTGTCAGTTTCATCAGAATGGAGATAACAATATTATATTTTAAGCTCGAACTGCATCAATTGATGATTTGATGGTTGCAAATACCTGTTTACTGGCTCCACTGAGGCATTCCCAGTTAACTAAATTTGTAACCATCAAATCACCAACTGATGCTGTCAGAGCTTGAAATACAATACAGTTATCTCCTAATTGAATTATGTTGATATTTGAAGATGCTGATGATGCTGATGACTGGGTTCATCAAGCAGTGACAAATATTACATGCATATCAGGACAAGAGTATGTTAATGAGATATGAATATTAATCCTGCTTTGTACTAGATGAACACATTGATTTGAATTTTTCATGTTCTTTTTTGAGAGGTAACAGTCTGCAGGAAGATAGTCATCCTATGATCCTAGCCAGACATATTGTTCTGACTCCAACCAACAAGTTTTTTTATCTTACTGCTGAATTCTGCCTGCTT
This sequence comes from Mytilus galloprovincialis, assembly GCF_965363235.1. Taxonomy (NCBI): domain Eukaryota; kingdom Metazoa; phylum Mollusca; class Bivalvia; order Mytilida; family Mytilidae; genus Mytilus; species Mytilus galloprovincialis. Next base: position 48,760,684 of record NC_134841.1, on the reverse strand, counting down.
GACAGATAAGCAGCTAATACCAAAGGTAAAGTCTTTGAGTTGACACAGAAACATGGCCCGCCTGAATACAGATAATCACACTATCAAGAGAGCACTACTATAGGCAATATATAATTCAAGATCCTAAGTTATCTTTTTGATGTATGTTATATAGGATAAATATTATAATCTTTGTCATGTTAATTATATTGTAGAACTTGTTCAAATGTATTTATTTTATTTGACAGAATTCCAAGGACCAATATAATCCTCGCAATATGCATTATCATGTAAGTATAGACTTTCAGTGTTGTCTCAAAAATTACCAATCAGGGAGAGGGTTGAATTTATATTGTTTAATTGTTCAGTTTATGAAAAGTAAAATTTATTTACAAAAAGACTCATATTTTGAATTCATCAAAGTAATATTTGCAATTTCTTTGTGGTAATATAATGTTTATTAACTTATTTTGTGATCCTGAACTTGATATGCTTGAAGAATGAAAAAAAATATATAATGTTATTAATAGATATAAGAAGATGTGGTATGAGTGCTAATGAGACAACTTTCTATCGAAGTTACAATTTGTAAAAGTAAACCATTAAAGTAAAAGTAAATATTAGTTCTGCCAATAAAAGTTTATACTTGTACATACAGTATATTTTAATGGTGACATTTTGGTTTTCAGGACATTATTTTTAATTGTATCAGCCATGGCATTAACCTACAAAATCCTTTTGTTGCAAGTCAGGATTGATTCCAAAGATATCTGGTCGCCATCATCTAAAGCTCAGTGGAGGTAAGTACATTGATGTTGGTCATGTGATTATTATATTCCCACTCTAGCAATTGCCTTGTCCCTCTGTTTGTTCAACAAGTATTTTCTTCATACTTATCTCCAAAACTTGTATGGTTTCATTTTTTTCATGGTAAAAAAAATGACAGCATATTTGGTCATCAGCTTGTGTTGTTATGTGTGAAAACTTTCGAGATTTTTCAAATAACTACTTAGTACCCGTTTTATGATACATCACTTTGAATTTTTCAATTCGTTGACTGAACTAAATAATTTTCGATACACTTTTCTCTGATCCTAACAGTATTTGATGCAATCACTCATAAAGCTAACATTTTTTTTTTTTTTATTTCATAGCGAAAAAATTGTGCACAACGAAAATATAACACATTTATATGTTTATTATAATTGAATGTGCCACCTATTTACACCAAGCAAAAATGTATCTATAAGTTTGTTACAATACTTTCTCTAATTCTACTTTCTACAAAACCTAATGAAATGATTTACATTTTTATGTGCATGACTTATTCAAGTTTATTTTATCTTTAGTTTAACCTTTGAGACTGACTTTCACATTTCTTTCAAGTCTGTAATGATTTGTCAGGAAAAACAAGAAAGTTAAGGTGTGCTGTCAATGTTGTGTGTCTTTAGGGAAAGCAAATGCTATTTCAGTTATTTCAGGGATACTGGTAGTTGGTTTTAGAAATTTCTAAATTGATCTGATGAACTTATCATTTTTAAATCTAAATTATCTCCCTTGGTATGTTTATTATTTAAAATGTCACATGAGACAGTTATGTTTACCAGTGAAATATTGATTTTTACCAATTCCAATTTTTTATAATTGAAATGTCAAAATGTCATCTCATGAATTAAAGAGAAAGTAATATGTCCTTCAACTGATCATAACTGAAAAAATGTTTTAATAGTATATTGTAAGTTGAATTCATTTGTCTAAAAATGGTGGTGTTAGGGGTGTTATGTTTCATTCAATGAAACTGTATATTATGCTTGAGTTCAACCACAATTTTTCTAGTCTTTTAGCTTCATTATGAAGAGATTGAATAATTTTAAGAATGTTTGCAGTTTAAGGATAATAAAAATTGACTAGTATAATACCTTCTTCTTTTATTGACCTATTTTTTCAGAGAGAAAATGTACTCATCAATATATGGTCTACAAAATCAGAACCATTTCAGTGTGGTGAAACAAATGAATGAGATATTGAAATCAAACCTGCAAGTCTTAGAAGAGGTAAGATCTCAAAACTTTAATGTATGATCCTGATAAATGGGGGGAAAACATGTAACACTAGAAATAAGAAGATGTGGTATGAGTGCCAATGAGTCAACTCTCCATCCAAGTCATAAATGTGTAAAAAGTAGAAGTACAGCCTTCAACATGGAGCCTTGGCTCACACCAAACAGCAAGCTATTAAGGGCCCTAAAATGACACGTGTAAAGCAATTCAAACCAGAAAACCAACAGTCTAATCTATATAAAAAATGAGAAACGTGAAAACACATATGAATCGCTTCAACAAATTAGAAATAGTTGCTGTGTAGTACAATCCATTAAAACTAGTTATTCATTACTTAAACAATCGAATTTCATGTTAATAGTGAAGGTACAAATGTAGGTAAATTCTTCAATGTCTGTTTTAAATGGAACTGCCTTTAATTATTTTTATATTGTTATGTTAACTGCTCTATTGATATTTGATGATAGAGACATTTAAATAAAATAAGTAGTACACCACATCTTACTTGTAGCCAGGTAACTGAAAAAAAAACCTCATACACAATCAAAGCTTCCACTTTAGCCTTAGATGAAGTACATTAAAAAATAAAGTCTGCATGCTTTGAAAATAAAGAAAAGTTGAGGCTTGCACACATATTTTTATGCCCCACCTACGATAGTAGAGGGGCATTATGTTTTCTGGTTTGTGGGTCCGTTCTTTGTCTGTTCGTCCGTCGGTTCATCCGTCTGTTCGTCCATTTGTTCGTTCGTTTGTTCGTTAGTTCGTTCGTTTGTTCGTTAGTTTGTTCGTTTGTTCCGATTCAGGTTAAAGTTTTTGGTCAAGGTAGTTTTTGATGAAGTTGAAGTCCAATCAACTTGAAACTTAGTACACATTTTCCTTATGATATGATCTTTCTAATTTTAATTTCATATTAGAGTTTTTACCCAAATTTCACGGTCCACTGAACATAGAAAATGATAGTGCGAGTGGGGCATCCGTGTACTGGGGACACATTCTTGTTTTTAATGTTTTTTTGTTTTGATTTTATTCTTGTTTTAGAAACTGGAAGATTTATTAACAAACTGTGTCGATTAAAATATTTTAAGTAAAATAAGTTTCTTCTTTTATAGTTAAGTGAAGATTTGAAAAGATTAAAATCCTGGGGACCAGGGAGAACTCAGTGTGAAAAGGAAGAGACTTGATGCAGCTGATACATAACATTCCTGTTCATGTGTATAGACTAGTCCAAATCAAAAGACAGAACATTCCATTGTTTATTTATAGTGTGGATATAACCTGTATCAGGACTGTTGAAGTAGGGCACATTTTCTGTGTTTTATATCTGTGATGCAACATTTTTACAAATTGTGAAATGTTTTGTTATGATCAATTTTTGTGCAATATTTTATGAAAGAATACATGTCAATATTTATGTTGCTTTTCTTATTGCGCTGGTTGAAAACAATCATTGACCTATGATCTTGCTTTATACAATCAGTTAAGTGTTACGTAGTTTATGCATATCTGTAGGCAGGTAGAAAATAGTTAGTGTAGGCTGTCAAAAAATAATGTTCTTTTTCTTAGGTCAAGTCCTTTTCTGTTGGAAGGAACAACAGCAATCAGTTCTATTCAAATTCAACATTCCTACTTTTGGGAAATTTTAAATGTACAAAAATCAAAAGGATAGATTTGAAAACTGAAAAAAATATATGAAATGATAATATTAGCTAGTCCTTACTAGATGGCTGTTTTAAATATGTGTTTAGAATTATAAAGAATAAACCCACCAAAAATGCTTTTTTTTTCTTTCACTCTCATCGGATATATAATAAAAAAAAAGCCCCAAGATAAGAACATTATATTTTGATGGCTGTTGAATTGTCATTTTGAAGAATGACTTTACTGCCGTCCAATGTGATAAAAGTTTTTCCTTTCATTAAATTTGTTATCTATTATATATTTTTGTAAGCTACATTGGTGCATGTCAAGTATTAATTTCGAAGTTGCATGCTGACTAAATAAAATAGTACAGTGAGCAATTTTCTAAGAAATTTAAAACCTTGAGAATTTTAATGATGTTAAATATAAGCAGCTTTAGTGTGCAGATATTCAGTAGCCTTTTACATGAACAAAATTTCTGATAAAAAGTACTAATATGTAATGAAAATTTCAATGCAACTTGTGGTTAGTACTAGTTGTAAGATTTGTGTAAAACTTTCCGGAACTCGCAAAGGATATTTAGCTATAATCCAGTTTTGTAATTGTAAGCAAAGCCCTAATTTTCAGACTTATTTTTATTTTCTCAACTTAAGTTTCCAAAAGTGTGCAAAATTTATGAGAAGAGTATTAGAAAAAACCTTCCATTTTATATTGAGATATGTCTGCCTGACATAGCCTTTGTACTGGTTTATCAAAATATTTTTATTTTTACTTTTAATAACTATCAAATATATTATATATAAAACACATAATATTAGAGATTTTTTTTCAGAGATTTTAACATTTTATCTCAAATCATGATTCAAGATATTTATGATTTTTTGACAATATACTAACATTATTATGTATAAATGGTCTATCGTTATTTTGGTCTTTCATCTATAGTACAGCTTTCATATTTCATCACCTACGAATGTTGATAATAAATAGGATCGAAAAACTGTTGTTACTTTATTTCATTACATGTACTAACATGACAATCATTATAAAATCCAAGTGCTGTATTCCAAAACCAAGATGTTTCATTATCTGTGAATCATGCTAACAAAAAAGGTGATTCTATAAGGAGGTATATCCAGTTTACAACTACTATGCATTTTACTAAATCCATATGGATTTTCTTAATTTTTTTGAATTTTCTTGATTTTTTAAATGTTTTTTTAAATGTTTTTTTAGTTAAATTAATTTTGTTACAGTACTTTAAAGTGGGTCTCATTGGGGTCTAAGCGTGACACGGGATTGCTGATTTTTTGAAAGCATGACACATGAAAGTCAAATTATTGTGCCATGAAAAAGGGAAATGAAGTCTAGTGGGACACGTGAAATTACAAAAAAATGAGAATTACTTATGTATATAGTGTAGCGGGATACAGGAATCTGTCAAAACAGTAAGCAGGGTCCGGGATCAGAACCCCCCAATGAGACCCCCTTTAAAAACAAAATCAAGTCTTTTCTTCATGAGTCACTTGATTAAAAGATCAGTTTACTTACATTTTTAAACTGATCAAATTAGATATTTATTTTAATCTGTTAATATCTTTGCTTTTTTAAATGCATGTTCAAATAATAGAATTTTTTTCTCAATTGACATTTATTGAGGATGGATTATCATATTTATAGAATTTTATATGTTTTGTATATGTGTATGGTGTCTCTGTGCAAAATTTTGTGAATCACATACAAAAATGGATTTACATTGTTTTAAAAGTAAAAATTCTATTTTGGATCACTTGTAGTAGAGTTTGTTAGGCTTATAATGTTACTAAGACTGTCTATTTTGTTGCTCTTTGCTCTTTTCTCTTTTCTTTTAGTGATTGTAAAAGGTGGACTGAAATTAATATATATCTATATTTTTTAATGCAGATCAAATACAAGAGATATATAACAAGAAGATACTTTTTGTGAATTCATTTTGATAAAGCATAGAAATTTAATTTTAAAAGAAAAATTATGTGCAGTTGTTGAAAGTGGGAGATAATTTGTCAAGTAATTTTAATGAATTTTCTTTCTGTTGTCAAAGTTTCTTAAAATATTTAATATAGATTTTATTATAAATTGCTTTTTTTTCTGATAAATCTCAATATTTTCCACAAACACACTTAAATATATTACATTTCATCTTGAACCTGTGGTTATGATTGAAAAACCTATATACTTGATCTGCTGAATGAAAGATAATTAAAATAACAAAAGTTTTATTCTCAGGACATCATGACAATCAAAGACTTACTTGTGACAATTTGTTTTTATACGGCCGCCAAAAAATTTTTGTGGTCGTATATTGGTATGACGTTGGCGTCGTTGTCGTCCGAAGACATTTGGTTTTCGCACTATAACTTTAGTATAAGTTAATAGAAATCTATGAAATTTAAACACAAGGTTTATGACCCCAAAAGGAAGGTTGGGAATTAGGAATTAGGGGCCAAAAAAGGGCCCAATAAGCATTTTTCTTGGTTTTCGCACAATAACTTTAGTATAAGTAAATAGAAATATATGAAATTTTAACACAAGATTTATGACCACAAAAGGAAGGTTGGGATTGGTTTTGGGAGTTTTGGTTTAGGAATTGGGGGTCAAAAAAGGACCCAAATAAGCATTTTTCTTGGTTTTTGCTCTATAACTTTAGTATAAGTAAATAGAAATTTATGAAATTTATACACAAGGTTTATGACCACAAAAGGAAGGTTGGGATTGATTTTGGGAGTTTTGGTCCCAACAGTTAGGAATTAGGGGCCAAAAGGGTCCAAAATTAAACTTTGTTGGATTTCATAAAAAAATGAATTATTGGGGTTCTTTGATATGCCGAATCTAACCGTGTATTTAGATTCTTAAATTTTGGTCATGTTTTCAAATCGGTCTACATTAAGGTCCAAATGGTCCAAAATTAAATTTTGTTTGATTTTAACAAAAATTGAATTCTTGGGGTTCTTCGATATGCTGAATCTAACCTATTTAGATTTTTGATATTTCGGCCTGGTTATCAAATTGGTCCACATTAAGGTCGAAAGGGTCCAAAATTGAACTTTATTTGATTTCATCAAAAATTGAATTCTTGGGGTTCTTTGATATGCTGAATCTAACCATGTATTTAGATTTTGGATATTGGACCATAATAGGTAAATGTCCAATTTAAAATTTTTAAGTTTTAAGTTCTAAGACCACATTCATTATGTGTCAGAAACCTATATTGTGTCAACTATTTAATCACAATCCAATTTCAGAGCTGTATCAAGCTTGAATGTTGTGTCCATACTTGCCCCAAATGTTCAGGGTTCGACCTCTGCGGTTGTATAAAGCTGCACCCTGCAGAGCATCTTGTTATTTCATATTATAGATGATATGGATGATCTCTAACAAACATTTGGATAATCTCCTGAAATTTAAATAGTTGTGATGTCAGTTCTAGAATGCAGAAGTATTGTTCAGTTACACATTTGAAAGACCATCTTTTCAATATGTTGATTAAAAAACCAGTGTTAAGTCAGGACTTTTTATTTGCTGTAGTAGTTGTTGTTATTGTTTAATTCATTCCATTTTAAAATTTTAATTTTACATCATAATTTTTTTCTCAGAAAGAAATATAGGTGAGATATGAAGATAAGTTACTACAGATATAAACTGTTGTGGGGGTTTTAAAAAATCAAGAGCCCACTGCTATTTTAGGAATATCTTTATCTTAAAAAGGGATCGTTTTCTTGTAATTTGCTTTACAAACACAATATAGACTATTATTTTCATCTTAAAATTGCATGGAATTATTTCAAGTGAAATTTATGTAATATATTTAATAAGCTCTTGTTTTAAAGAAGCTCTTTCTGTTTTTAAATATAAACTTCTGTTTTCTGTAAAAGTATTGTACTATCCATTGATAAATGTTAAGTATTTGAAATTGTTAACAAGTCTGTTGTTAAGTTTGAAAAGTCAAATATTTGTTTATATGTACATGCATAGATTTTGTAAAATCTGTTCATTATTTGTATCAATGATTAAAAGATTTTTTTTGGAAGCCAAATAGATGTTCAAAAATCACTGTACAATCTTGTGTTTCTGTTGATCAATTATTTGTAGTTAGAAGTAGTGATTGTAAGCTATTGACTTGTACTTAATTTTCACATAACTCCTGTTAATCATTTGTTCATACCAGAAAAGATAAGTTGCACTAAGGACCCTTTTTGGCAGTAAAAAAGTAATTTTTCAAAATTTAAAGCTAATTTGTATATAAAGATTCTGAATAAATTTAGGCAAAGTTTAAATTGTAAGATTCTTTTGAAAGAGAACATGATTTAAAATAATCTTTGAAATTTTGCAAAAAATGTGAGGGGAGAATGTTTTCTTAAATCAATCTTGGATTTTAAAAATTAATATCAAAAGATTAAATAATTCTTTTGATAAAAGTAAATTTCCTTTATTTAGTGCGCCAAAAAAATCCCTAAAATTGGTACCCCCTGTAAATGACATTGCATGTACCATAGCTGAAATCCTGGCATGAATAAAATGTATGAACTGGATCATTTGGTGTGTATTATACAGGGAATTACATCTCTGTAATCAGTGCTATATTTTCATCTGTGATATTAAGCTTGCTATGCACTTCAGTTCTATGCTGAGGGTTGTAAGCTTCTGGTGTATGTTCATGCAGTTTTATGATTCTGTTATCATTGTAACCAAAAAGTACTTAATGAAACCTTCATATGACAGTCTTTGTAATTTAGCTAGAAAAAAATGTTCTAATGAAATATCAATGCATCATTGAGGCTGATATAAAAAGTATTCTCGTTTGCTGGCTATCCTAATGAATTTTTAAATATTTGTTTCAAACATTTTAATTTTGGATTTATTTGTAAAAAAAAGTTTTAAATCTAAATATATTATTCTTAAACTGATGTTTTAAAACAATTTATATAAACTTTTGCCAAAAATATTACAGGGATCTCTCTTTGTAAAGGCACTTTTTTCAAATGAAAAATGAGAGATCAACTGAGACAGCAATGGAACATGACAAAAACAATCTAAAAGTAAACCCATGGCCCTCTTAAAAGTTTCTTGAAACAAACTGTAGTTATGAATTGGGTGCCTGCAGAATATAAAATTACATTTAGAAAAATGATAATGCTGAATAAAATTGTATAAAAAAAAAACTAAGTGAGAATTTTTGTCATTCTAGTTTTAAAGTAAAACAGTCTCAGAAACTGATTGAAATATTTAATATGACTGACCTAGTATTCTGGTCATTTTGTATGTACATTTCTTGAATTTATTTATGTATTGTTTGTAACTTGTCTCATTTTAACCAGGAAACAAGTTTCAATTTGTATATTCTATCTATGCAAGTAGATACATGTATGTTCTTAATTTTGTTATTTCTGTAAAAAAACAAAAACAAAAAAGACCTGACACCATGTAAAATTTTCTGTTGCACATTCTTTTAAAGACTGTTAAAAGTATTTGTACTTTTTAACAGAAAGATGAACCATAATTTTTCATCTTAAAGTGTTTACTTTAGAAAGTTTAGAGACATATTTTTGTGTGCTATATAGATAATGGTGATTTCATTGAATTCCCATTGTGATAAATAACAATAATCTCATATTTGAAATAGTTTGTTTATTTTCACTCGAAAGACTTTCCTCAATTATTATCAAACCCTAATTTGAGACTTCTTACTAATAAACTGTGTCACATATCAAAACTTATTAGTTTGGATGAATTTAAACAGCTTCTTGCTTTAAAATAATTGCAAAATCTGCATCATTCGTGTCAAAGTGAGGATCTTCAGTTTTTACAAAAGTGTGCAATGCACATAACAGTATATAAAACTAACCTAAAAAGAACAGTGAATTTAGCAAGACATAAAGCCAGTCTAAGAAACGAAAAAACACAGAAAGAATTTTGATCTGCTGGTTCTATTTGGTCAAAAGAATATAAAATATAAGAATACTTGTGACCACCATGGATTTAATTTGTGCTGCACATTCGTTGATTCCATGTGCATTCTGTCACATATTGTTTAATTTTCTATATTCAAATACAGAGATTAGTTTTATTAAATTATTATTAAATGAGGACATCATTACAAATCAATTAATGATGTAGATATGTTTGTTTTTCATTCATTAGATTTAGAGTAATTTTAGTTTTATCAATAATTTCATAAAGATCATCACTTTACACTTTTTATTTAGAAAAGGAATGGGTGGTGGACAGGCATAAATGTTTTCGACAGTGTTATATATTTAACACTTTAGAAGTAGAAATAAAAATGGCAGTGTGAAAATCTTTGGATAAGTACAGGTATATATATATTTCATTCTTATGTGAAACAGTCGACATAATGTAATTTTTTTATATACAAACAAGACGTTCTAAAATCATTTTAAAAGTATTTTATTTATTAATGATTCTATTTGAATATCATTTTTTTATTATCATGCCTGAATTTTTCAAGGTTACTAACCATGTTTCTGTGAAAAACAGAATTATTTTTATTATTTGTTACATTGTATTTGATCACTAATCATATATCCAATTATTATGACCAAATTTTGACATGCATGCAATCTTTTGATCAAAATATTTAAATCATTGAAACAATTTTTAAAATGAATGATGCAATTAATTATTTAGTCATTGAAATGTTTTATTGATTATTTAAGGAATGACTGTAATATTTTTTCTGTCTATGAAGAAATAACATTAAAAATTTGGTGCACACTGAATAACGCAGGTAGCGGGTTATTTAACAGTGTGCACCACATTTTTTATGTTATTTCGAATAGACAGAAAAAATATTACAGTCATTTCTTATAATTTAATTCTAAATTCCATTTTAAACTGTAGAAAACCATGAAAAAACGTTGATGACGTCACGGTCACAAGACTAAATTATGTCTATGGGCTCATAACAAAATAACGTGAGCCAATCAGAAGACGCATTACATCCAAAATTAAATTATTGTAAATTATAGTAAAAATAATAACAAAAAGTACATTAATGATGCAAGATAATTTCTTTGAACAAATTCATTTTGAATTTCTATAAATTAGTTATGTTTTTAATATAAAAAGTATTTAAATGGTGTTACACTTTTCAAAACAGTACAAATTATAATATCATTTTCAGAACCTGGATTGGGAATTTGCTTTTTTATGTCATAAAACAAAAATATACCATTTGAAAAAAAAAATCTAATATCAATCAATTACCTTGGAGTGTTACCTAGAATTCAAGAGTTATAAGATTTGCAAATTTCATATTTTCATACTGTGAAATCATTTCTTTTTGTGGGTATCAATTTTCGCAGATTCAGGAAAACTTGCCTTTTCTTTGATATTTGAATTCTTGGTTTTGCTAATCTCTGCATACAAAGCCTTTAGAAAATTTGCAATTCATTGAACATTTGAATTTTTTGTTCAACTGTACCCATGAAAGACACGGAAAATTGGTATCCATAAATAATAATGAATTCACTGTAGTCTAAAAATATACTTTGATGTGAGAAACAAAAAACCATTTGATATGGGTATACATTTATTAACTAATCAGATATTTGATCACTATCTACATTTTTTATTGTTTGTTGTTATGATGTATTATATTATTGAAGATTATTTATTTTTCACAAAGCAATGAGTGGAAGCTTCACAGTAAATAAAAGTTTTTAAAATATTTGATACATTTATGTTTTTTTTTTTGCCAACATGTACATTGTCAATTATGGTCCTTTGATTGTGCCAACTTTGGAGATCTACTAATGGATTTAAAGAAGATAAACTATAAAGTAAAAGAGACTCTCTTTATTCTATTTACAATAAAAAGAACTTATGTTGTGATATTGCCAACCTATTGTTGTTTGAAGCTGTCGACATGTATATGCCACTCGACTTCCAATATAAGAGTACAAGGATGTGGTATGATTGGCAAAGGACAACTCTCCACCAGTATACAAATAATGTACAAGTTTAGCAACTGTACGGCTTTTAAAAATGACAAAAGTAAAACAATACACTATAATACAGATGAGAAAACTAACAGCCTGATTTATATTACGAAATAATATGCATCTCTATTTTCAAGTTTGAAATTGTAATCATACCAGATTGATGTTCAATTATTACCATTTGAGACCTACATTGAATAGTCAGGTCGTTGAACACCTGCTGTTGTAGTTCTAATGATTTAAATGCAACCAGTTTTCTTCTTCCATCCTGGTAAACAAGGAATTTTGAAATACCATCTTGTTTCTAGAATCTAAATCATCACATCCATAACACTAGACTTGCTACATGTCCCTTCAATTATGTGTTTTCTTTTTTTATTCAATTTTGCCCCTTTAATAATTTTACTGCTATAACTAGGAGATTACAATTATACTGACATCTGCCTTTCTCCAAGGGCAATCAGTAGGCTGGCACTTATCAGTAAGCATATAAATTAGTAAGAGAGATATAATAGAAAGGGAATTGTAGCAAGTCTACCATAACACAATCTATAAGAAACTCATTTCAGATGTTATCACTTTCTAGCAATATAGCATGATATTACCATGGTGCTAAAAGGCTCTGGGGAGAGCACTTGGCAATAGTATACATAATGTCATTCACTGTCATAAGTATGATATAAATCAACATAGCAACACTTTTTACAGCTGCAAAGCTGTTGAATACATTGTGTACATGAGCACATGGAAACTAGAGGCCCCTGAATTCCTCACTAGTATGTGGTTGGCCTAAATAGCATGAAAAATCTTTCATCAGAACCTAAGTAATTAACCAGTAATACATTAAGAATATTCTTCTGGACATGTCTACACGGCCTGTCTTTTTCCTTTCAATTATTAAGTGCAATTTTCCATTGCTTTTCAGCAGAAAATGTTACCTCTGCTGGCAACTTTTTCATGGTTTGAATTTTTGTTGCAGACCCTCTAAGGACATCCCTGTCAAATTGAAAGGACACTATTTCAGGCATTTCAGTATTTTCATTGTTGCTGAATCAACATGGATCATAATTTGTGTACATCTATTTTCTTTAGTTTAATTCAAGACTAACATGCTTGTGATTATGTTTAGTTATTCAGTCATATTTTTTCTCCTAATGGAATAAGATAGTGATAACACCACTGTCCCAGAGTTGAAGAGGTTTGTGTGCTTACAAACATGTTTAACCCCACCATATGCTATATGTGCATGTCACAAGTCAGTAGCCTATTGTTCAGTGGTCGTATGTTCTAAGTGTCATATTTGGTTTTAGCAATTTTTTTTGTAAATTTGGCCATTAGTTTTCTCAATTGAATTGTTTCATATTTTTGTAGTCTTGGCCTTTTATAGCCGACTATACAATATGGTTTTTCTCATTGTTGAATGCTGTATGGTTGCCTATAATTGCATACATCCACTTCATTTGAGTTTTGGTGGGCAGGTGTCTCATTGGCAATCATACCACATCTTAATTTTTTATAAAGGTATTTGCATGTGCTTAATAAGGTTATTATCTTAAGTACATCTTCATATTATATATCTATTTACTCAAAGTATTACAATCCTTTACTTGCATACTCAGTTTGTATGGGAAACTTTAAAAGTATGGACAATGGGAGACAACTCAGTTTCATCTCATATATTTTGAACTGAATATTTTTTTTTTGTACATTTGTTTTGTACAAAACCATCATTACAAGTGTGAAAAATAATCATCTTTCCAAAAGTATGAAGGCTATGTATGAGCCAGTCAATATATTGTTGTAAAATTTCTTTTCTACAACCCATACAGTAACATCATGGTTACATATCTACAGCCAAATTTAGAACAGAAAATCCCTCTAAACTAAAAGACTGAAGATCCTGTTGCAAAAATTAAAAGTCACATGTGATATATATATATTTTATTTCTCGTATTAAGTATTTCAGTCATTTTTTTTTTACACAAATTCTGTATCACATGATTTAAAAAACATGATAGATATATAAACAAGTTAAAACAATAAATAGCATTTTTTCTTCAATGCATCTATTTTAATCTAGATACAGATTGAAGATTGTATATACATAATAAAACAGAGAGCAATGATAGTATAAGTTAAGAGTAAACACTGTAAAATTATAACATTTCTTTATATAATGAATTTCCCGCCAATTATCAAGACTCCTTAAAATGTTGGAAATAGATTACCCTTTATAAACTGTATTGATAATAAAATACATATCACAGAACATAATGCATTGAAAATTGATATTGGAGAAAAACCAATAAATACTCAGTGCAATAAAAAATCATTCATTTACAGTATTTAAACTGCACAGGGTAACTCATTTAAAGTGTTTTTCAAACTTATTTTATAAAATTTATTTGACTGTTAAAAAAAAACAGTAATTACATGGCAGTTGACAATGCTTGCACCTTAGTCTTAACTTCCAATTGCTTCACCAATAGTTTCATAATTGTGTCATATAAATGTTCAATATCCCATGTTTAAATTTTCACATTTTGGGGTAGTTTTCCAGTTCATAAGGCTGTGTTTCATCCCAGTATTCTCCTATAGGTTTGCTGAAGGCATCATTTTTCCTGAATGGTGTGTCACCTGTTTTTTCTGAACTAACACCCTGAAAAAATATATTTAAGTTGCAATTTAATTTGTAACAGTTAAAAAACTGGAACATACTATTGTCATCGAAAATTTATTTCTGACATCTAACTATAATACTGTAAATTCAGAAATTATTGCGAGGTTTTTATTATTGCGAAAAATGTGACAGAGTTTTAAACGCAATAATTTAAAGTCGCATTTTGAAATGTTTTATATGAATTAAACAGGATTTTTCTCAAAATCGTAATAATTAAAATCGCATTTAAGTCTAAAATGACAAAATCGCAATAATAAATGCACACAATAATTTCTGAATTTACAGTCGTGAGAAGTTTTACAAATTAAACTCTGGTAAGAATAATGAACTCAGTTGTTGGGGTTTGGCTAGACAATCAGTCTTTTAAAGTTTCAAGTTATATCAGCTCTTCCACATTCACAAAATCATTTTGGCCTTGTGCAACACTGAAGAGAAATGCACATCTGGTGTAGTAAAAATAGTACTGTTGATTGTTATCAAAGGACTTCATATTGTTACCTATACAGTTTGTGTTTTCTCATTGTTGAAGGCTATATGGTAACGTTCACAGGCATTTGTCTCTGATATTCTTAACCTTCTATACCTTAATTAGACAAATCATGTTATTCTTATTTTGCTATATTTAGATTTGATCTGTACAATATATAATCTTACTTCTTAATACTGATTTGAATATTTTACTTCTGGGAATGAAATGCTACAAAATTTAGTTTTAAAGGTAAAATTAGTTGTAAATAATATTAGTAGAAAAAGGTGCTAAATATGTGCTGCCTTGTAGATTCACCAGATGTGAAAATAGGTATGACTGTTACTATGGGTGTGTTTGGATGTACACCTGAGGCGTCCTATGGTTACCCATAGGTACCTATGGTTTGATATTTTGTGTATAAAATATCAAACCATAGGTACCTATTGGTAACCATAGGCCGCCTCAGGCGTATATCCAAACACACCCTGTGACACCAGTTACTCTTATGATTTATTAAGATTTGCATGATTTTAGCACAATTTTGTCTCCTGGTCAAAAACATAGACTGAAGAAGAGCACATACATTGACAATATAACTATTTGTCAGCAAATGGGTTTCAAAAGATATTCCCTGTGTAAATCTTGTACCTCAATTATGATGTTGGTTGTTTTTTCTCCAGATAAGTGGGACAAAAATTCAAAATTCAATACAAAACTTTGTTTTGTGTCCTTTTTGTTATAAAAATTCAGATTTTAATAAATAAAAATGGAGTTTTCTGACAGCGCTAGACAATGATGACAACAGACCAAAAATAAATATATACATATGTACCTGTATATAATGACAAGAAAATATTTTGTCACATGAAAATAGACCTAAAATAATTATACCTACATGTACATTTTTCTTGTGTTCTGACCAATATGTGACAGGCTGATCTTTCTTGTAATTGTGATTCTGAAATGAAAGATAGTTTTTATATGTATTAATAAAATTAATGGTACCAATTTTGTTGCACCAGATGCGCATTTCGACAATACATGTCTCTTCAGTGATGCTCGTGGCCAAGATAACCAATGTTATATCCATCTGAGATTCAATGTAAATTCAGAAATTATTGCCATGTTTTCATTATTGCGAAAAATATGACAGGGGTATAATCGCAATAATTTAAACCTTGCATTTTGAAATTTTTCATATGAATTAAACAGGTTTTTTTCTCAACATCACAACAATTAAAATCTTGTTTTAGTTAAAAATGACAAAATCACAATAATTTCTCAATTTACAATAATGTACATTGTAATGATAAATGTTTAAAATTGTGTGGAAGTAATTAATCAAGAAATTTCTGACAATGGTTTCTTTAGAAAAGAATTCTTCCAATGGTGTAAAAAAAACAGCCCAGGGTTTCTGACAATATTATTGAGCTAGATACAAAAACATTTTTCAATCCCACTTTACAACATGAAACAAAATACAAGGAAACAAGCAGTATGAAATTATGAAATTTTGAATATTAACAGTATCTAAAAAATTGTATTTGCTTTATTTTGTGCATAAAATTTGTTATTTTTTTTAAGATGTCATGAGCGAGTAAGGACAATAAACCCTTAAGGTGAAATACACCAATATTTCAAAAATAATTTGGAGCTAGTCAAACATTTTCATAACCTATTTGTAAACGAAACAGAAACAATTCTTGTCGCATATTTTATAATTCAAATTTATTCTACTGACCTTTGTAGGCTGAGGTCGTACAGATTTAAAACCTTCAATATTGAAATCTTTATTTGTAACTGATCTAAAGTCTGTTGGTTCTGGTTGTGATGCTTCTAATTCTTCATTGAAAACTTCTCTCCTGTAAATGAAATGTATTTGTAACAATGCATTCTGATTTTTCCTCTGTAAAAAAAAATATTAAGACCTTGCAGAGTATCTTTTTGCAATCCATACTGTAAATAAGTTGCCTTTTTCATGAAATAATGATCTCTTTTTTTACTCCATGCCTTACTGAATAATGTTGAAAATTAAGGTTGTATGGATGGATATCACATCTTACAGCACAAAATTGCTTCTACATGGAAATCCAGAATATTATACTGATAGATTTTTCTATGCGTCATATAGCACGACAGATAAGGTAGAGGCTCTTAAGAGTCTGTGTTGCTCACCTTGGTCTATGTGAAAACTTTGGTACAAAATCATCACCAAAGGGCGACAACTTTAAGAAGAAATTGACTGAAGATTTCGACTCTACATAGCTATTTGTAAATTTTGCTGATCATTTGAGCATTGTTAAGCCCCTCTGTATCTACAAATGTATTATAGTTTTCAAGATAATAGGCAAAATTATTAACAAAAAAATAGTAAAACGTCATTGAAGGGCAATAACTCCTATAACAGACAACAATGAAGGTGATGAGTCAGCTTGCTTGGCCATGTCAGCCATCTTGGTTAACAGACAGAGTCAATAGTGAGACATATCTATAAACTAAATAAATTTTGCCCTATAGCCCTATAGTTTCAGAGAAGATTTTTGTAACTTGGCCATATCAACCATCTTGGACAAGTTGGTTGGCAGGCAGGGTCAACACCACAGAGGACAGACATAAAAAGATAAGAATTATGAAATGCTGACTTAGCTGAACAATTTTTCTTCTCCAAATATTAATAAATGAAAAAAAAAAAATAAAAATTATAACTTCTACCAAAAGATAAAACATACCCAACTTTTTCAAAAAACATTTCTCTCATCATTTGTTCTTTTTTACCTACAAAAATATTATTTCATAAATTATATAAACAATTTTACATTAAGAAATAAATTCAAAATAATTTCTTGAAAAAATTCAAGTCGATGTATATGTAGTAATTATTCATACATGTATAAAGCACTTAAAAAAAATGACCATGCATTGTACATGTTGGAGTTATAAGTAACAATTAATAACATGTTTCTTATAAAAGAGTTTAATTTCAAATAAATATAAACACAGCAGTTGAAATCTAAATAAATATGACAGTTCTAAATACTTGTAACAGTAGAAATCTAAATAAATATGACAGTTCTAAATACTTGTTACAGTAGACATCTTAATAAATATGAGTTCTAAATACTTGTTACAGTAGAAATTTTTAAAAGTATCTTACCATTTATTTGACAATAAAAAAAACCCCGTCTAAACACCATTTTTATATATATTTATTTGACATACAAAAACATTGTTGTTTTATTTCATAAATTATGTAAATGATATCTTACCCATCAATCGAACTCCACAAGGTTCTGGTTTTTTATATGATTCTCTGACTGTTGTGAGTTTTGATGCAGGTGCTTCTAACTCTGTTGTTAGTATTCCTATATGACCATCTTTAAATCTTTCAGCACTACTTGTGACCTTAACATCTTCTTCTACACAATCATAAGGATTAACTGACCTCTAAAATAAAGAAATTGTGAAAAATAATTCAATATTATTTGGAATAAATAGTTATGTATTAAAATAGAATTAATCAAATCACTGTTATATTTATATTTTATTTTTTCTATGCACCAAATTGCAATGTAACATGTTATTACTGAAAATTTATTTCTTTTAAATTGTAAATAAGTCACGCATGTAATGGCTCATACATGTAATAGTCAAAGTTGTGACTGAGTGGGGAAATATGATAGATAGATAAAATATTAATATTTTTTTTTTTATGTTATTCCAAAATTATCCAAACATTATTTACATGTACATGGTACATGTATAAAATTTCTATAAACCAAAATATACCTTTTTATGGCCAACTTTTCTGTACATATTTATAATGATAAACCCTTGAAAATTAATGTTACTATAAACATACATGTAGGAACAAGTAATTGGAATCAGGAAATATATAGAATATTATATATACACTACCAGCTACAATTAGCTTGGTATAAACAACACTTGTATGTGACATTTGACATGAATCACAGTTTGATACATATAAAGTGTGCAAAACTCTTTTGACATACATTTTTAAAAGTAAATAAGTAAAAATTGACATTTATTTGGGGCCCTCTTTAATGAAAATCTTGATCTTGGAAGGACCATGTGTTACAATTTCCATAAAAACATGTTTTTCTATCACAAGACTGGCTAGAATTGATTTAAATAAAGCAATAGCTGACGAGAAGTGGACCCCTCAAGAAAAATAGATCTTTGAATTATTGACAATATTGCATCCGTTTACAAACCTCCTCGACCCAGTTCTCAAGCAAGCATTTTCCATCCGCATTATTGAACCTTATTTCATTTCTGCCTTGGTTCAAGATACTCATTGTGGTGTGTAATTAGTGGAAATACTGGTGTTAAAAAGTGCAACAATTTGACCGGATGTAATGGTTTCTAAGGTAAAATGTCAACAATGTTTAAAAAAGAACGATAGCAAGGGAAGTAACTCTAGAAATAATAATGAAGAGGCCCCTATGGCACCTGCTGAAATACCAAACACTTTTCTATAACAAACCAAAATGAACACCCCCTAAAAAAATATACAAATGAGGAAAAACTATAAACAAATTAAACTGAAATTATAAAAAAATAATTTACAAAAACACAATATTTTTTTTAGAAAATACACAATTATTTTTTATCAACATTTTGTTATCACTTTCCTTTTGAAAGAAAAAGATTAGCATCTTATTGGAACCAACTGTACTCGTCTTCCTGCAATCTTTTCTCTTGTTTTTAGTGAGCAAAAATTTAACTTCAGGGGGAGGTGTATGTTTTTTGTCTTTTTTTTCTGCACAAAGTGAAAATATTTTCTTTATTCTACAATTACCAATGCCCAAAGACTACCAAACTCTATACACTTAACCTCATAACGCTAATAAAACCAATCTAAAGTCAAATTAAATACCCACACAACAGTGCCACATGCCGATTTTAACTGCACATTAACGATGCATAATATCATGTCGACAAAATATAGTCAGTAAGCTGTGAAAAATGTCTATCAAGTCAGCCCTTTTATAAATTTAACACTATAAGCATGATAGGTATGGGGAAAATCTGGATTCCTAATTTTTTTTTTGATATTTGCAAGTTGACCACATTTTTTTTTAATTCAAAATTCGGGATCAGGATATTTATTTAGGAAAAAAACATACTGGCTACTTATAATTTTATTCAAATTATGGTTTATATTGCCATAACCCCCTCTCCCTTTTTTAACTTCAAAGGGGGTATGTTTTCTTTTTTAATCCAGAATTATTTTTTCTTGCAAAACGCCAACATTTAGTTTTTTATACTATCAATCAAATTATTTCTTTCAAAATTTATCACTATAAGGTATGTGGGAGATCTGCATTCAGAATAATTGTGTTTGTCATCTGCTTTATTTTTGTCATTTTTTTCCCTATCAAATTGGTGATCAGAATAAATTAAAAAAAAAAAAACACCACAAAAACATTGTTTTGCTTCCAGGCATGATGTCAAATCAAATTTTTTCACTCACCATTTTTGAAAGTGTTTTATTTGTCCTATATCCATGTAGTTGAAGGGGACTTTAAATTTGCACTCTGTCTGTCTGTCTGTCTGTCCATGAGTCAGTTTGGCAAATCAGTTTTCCACACTTTTATAGTTGAAGATAAAGTTTAAATTTTGTTCCAGTCTGATGATTTTGTGCAGAGTTATAGTCCTTTTACTTAAAAAATTCCCTCAAATAATCAGTTTCCTGCATTTTTTTTTTTGCTGTTCTTGAAGATATTGATTTGATAATTTGTGTATAGTTTATTATGACAAGTTATAGTTCAAGTGTTGGTCTGATTTAGTGCAGAGTTATGGTACTTGGATCTTTTTTTGTCATGATTGAAGATATTGACTTGATATTTGTTTTATAGTTTACACCATGAAAATTTATAGATGATGTTAGAATTTTGTTCCAAAACAATGAACTTTTAACTGGTAGAGGACTATGTATTGCCATTCAATACTCAATTGTTTTTTATTTGATTGCAAAATAAATGATACTGTTTTCTGAAGGAAGAACAAAATGCCAGTTTGTCAGCTTAGAATAATGATGTAGAATTGCTGTGATCTCCTGAAATCAGGTACATGTATACATATTTTCATTCGGGTATAATAAATTTGTTCTCTGTTCAATTGCATATAATATTTTGTACAGGATGTCACTTGTAAAATTAGAGATGTGGTATGATTGCCAATGACACAACTATCCACCTGAGTTAAATGAAGTAGATTGTTGTAAGCAATTATAGGCAACTATATGACCTTCAACAATGAGAAAAACCCTACTGTTTTAAAGTGGGGCATAAAACAAAACTTATACACATACCTGATTTCAGTAGATCATCTTTAGCTTCTGATGGATGCAGCCTTATTGGTTGACATTCAACTGGCATTTTGTTTTTCCTACAGAAAACAATCAATATTTTGCTATCCAACCATATGCATCACATTAGCAGACAATTGTTCAAATAAATCTCCTTCTGGTTCACTTTTTTTAACATCATCCCATTGTGTTCTTTTGTTATCTATGTCTGTAAAAGTTCCATCTGATGACCTTTATTTATACATCAATCAACAAAGTTGCGGAGGGTATAATGTATTTGACTGTCAGTCCTGTTCTTGTCATCGCAACTCTTCTGAAACCGCACAACAGAATTTCATAAAACTTTGTAGATATAAGGACATTCTATGTAGATGTGCTCATATCGAAAGAAAAAAGTTTCAATTTTTTACTAGGAGTTATGCCCCTTTAACTTAGAATTTTGCCAAAATATACTACCACATCAGTTTGTCATGCAACTTCTCTGACACCACACAACAGAATTTTAACCATGCCCCTTTAACTTAGAATTTTGCGGAAATATATACTACCGCATCAGTTTGTCATAGAAACTCCTCTGAAACCACACAACAGAATTTCATGAAACTTTGTAGATATTTATAATACTATGTAGATGTGAAGGAGTTATGCCCCTTTGAACTAAAACTTTGACCTAAATATACTACTGCAACAGTTTGTAATCACAACTCATAATATGTAAATGTGCATATCCACAATATATAATTTTTATCAGTTGACTTTAGTAATGAGTCTTTGAACTTAGGAATCTGATTAGATTTTGTAAAATTAATTATTGCATTGGTAGTTGATTTAAAATCAATTCTAGACAAAGGAAGATAACTCAATTTTTTTTAAAGATGATGTTAACAATGACATTATTCTATTTTTAGAACAGATATTAGATTCCTACACCTTCCAAAAGTTGTGCAATTTTCTTGACAAGTGTAACATCATTTTGTGTCTTGAATATCTGAGCATATATTACATCCATGTTTATGGATAGGATGTACAGAATGTTATAATCAATGCACTATATTATGTGAATCAAAAAAGGTAATGATAAGCCTTGGAACATTTAGATAACAAGTCTGTCCCATAAGGTTTTGATTGCAATTCATGCAATCTTTACCTAAAAATGAAATATGCTTTTGTTTTTGTTGAATTTCATTTGAAATTATTTTTTTCAACCACAGCACAATCATTGATAAATGAAAGATGAAGGTTTGGAATGACATGTAAAACTCTTTGGTACTATTAAGATACAAACAGATTTTTTAAAAAGTTTATTATGTAATAAGATTATCTGAAAACTACTATACACAACAAAAAATAATACATTGTACATAATGCTGATAATTAAATATTTAACATTTGATATAAATGATTGTTTGTAAATAAAGCATGAAGGAAGCTTATTAGTTATGATTCATAGCAACAATTTTCTACAAACATTTCTTAAACAAAAATAATAATGAGCAACACATCAAAATATGAATAAAGTTCTGATATAAGATCTTGAGGTAGAATTTAGTTAAATCGAAAGAAATACAGTAGTTTGGGGAAAAATTCTATAATTGGATTTCAGTTGTTTGAAATAAATAGGGACATAACTCAAGAACATTAATAAGAGCTGAATCTGGGCAATAAAAACGCTAGTTTGGGGAAAATTCTATAATGCATTTCTGTTTGAAATAAATGGGGAATGTGTCCATGGGACATAACTCAAGAATGTTAAAAGATAAGTCTGGGGCATAAAAATACCTAAAAATTTAATAAAAGTATTAACTCAAATAGAATTAAAACTTTTTTTTAAAAAGAGCTATAAACATCCTTTATCAGAAAAAAATTGATTCACAATATACATGGACCATGATTTTGTCCTGCTATAGGTAATCACAGTACATACTAAAACAGTTCTGGAAAATTTCATCTACCTTTACTTACTATCATTACTCTTGTTACACCATTGTTAGTGAATCTCCCTAACATGACTCTCAATCTTTTAAACTGATGAAATTCATTTTAAAATTCTCCTTGTTTTTTTCTCTTCGAAATATCAATCTAGCATTGGTACTGCCTTAATTTCATTAGGTTCTGAGGTAAACCAAAACACATGTTAGGGTGGATCCAGGATTTTTCAAAAGGCATATTTCCATAAAATGGAAGAAAAGAATTTTTCCTACCAAAACTGGGGGAGGGAGATACGAATTCTACGCCCTCCTGAATCTGCCACTGTACAAAATTTTTACAGTTATCTCAGACATGTTTAAACAGAAATGAAAAAAAATATGTTTGCAACACAAAAACTATGTAAAAAAATGTTTACAAAAGGGAGAAATAAATTAAAGTTTTACAAACACTTAAAAGTAATATGCCCAATTATCTAATCACAACTAAATATAACAAGTATGTTTTAAATTTGTAACACTGTATAACCAATAAATGCTAGTAAAAACATGCAGTATTCATGATAATAAGATATGGTTAGATCGACAATTGAAACAACTTTAAATCCACCCAAGAACAGAGGATGAGGATGTGAGCAACTCTAGATTATGAGCTATAGATGTTAATTTGTATAGCAATATGTTGCATAACAATTAAGTGGCACATTTTTCTTTAACAATAACCTTTAAAAACTAGAGGCTCTTAAGAGCCTGTGTCGCTTACCTTGGTCTATGTGCATATTAAACAAAGGACACAGATGGATTCATGACAAAATTGTGTTTTGGTGATGGTGATGTGTTTGAAGTTCTTACTTTACTGATCGTTCTTGCTACTTACATTATCTCCATCTATTATGAACTTTGCTCATTAGTAACAGAAGAAATTATTTTGTAAAAAATTTGCAAAAATTTACCAAATCAATGAAAATTGTTAAAAATTGACTATTATTGGCAATAACTCCTTAAGGGGTCAACTGACCATTTTAGTCATGTTGACTTATTTGTAGATCTTACTTTGTTGAACATTATTGCTGTAAACAGTTTATCTCTATCTATAATAGTATTCAAGATAATAACCAAAGACAACAAAATTGCTTTAAAATTACCAATTCAGGGGCAGCAACCCAACAACCAGTTGTCCAATTCATCTGAAAATTTCAGAGCAGATAGATCTTCACTTGATAAACAATTTTACCCTGTCAGATTTGCTCAGAGTTATAAGCCAAAATCTACATTTTACCCCTATGTTCTATTTTTATTCATGGTGGCCATCTTGATTGGTTTGCCGGGTCACTTGACACATTTTTTAAACTAGATACCCCAATAATGATTGTGGCCAAGTTTGGTTAAATTTGGCCCAATAGTTTCAGAGGAGAAGATTTTTGTAAAAGTTAACGATGACGGACAATGGATGAAGATCTCCAAGTGATGAGAAAAGCTCACTTGGCCCTTTGGGCCGGGTGAGCTAAAAATTGTGATTGAGATATTACATTTAAGAACAATAGATTCTATCCCAAATTTCATTTTTTCTTTTCTGTTTTGGTTTAACCAGTCAAAAGAAAGTTTTAAGAATTTTGATTCTTTCTATTACATACATGTACATATATGATAAGTTTGTTTTTTTTATAATTGCATTGTTCACCTCTTTATTTACATATATGAATAAAGGATCAGTTTTATCAAGTTCATGATTCCATCCTTTTTTGTCTCATTCCCCAGGCCAAATCTTAAATACTGTTTTGCCTTGACCTATAATTCCCCAAAGCAGTAGCTGGTTCTCTTTAAAAAAAATAGATACCAGTGACAACTGCAAGCAAAATCTCACGACTTAAAATTGCATACAATATTACATTCTACATTAAATTGACAAATAAAAAGTTACTTTGCAAAACTGCTGACCAATTACTCTAATAACTATGCAATTAAAGATTTCTTTTTGAATCTTTTCTAAAATTTTGAAGAAAAAAAATTGGTCCCCCTCAAACCTTTTTGAATCCCTCCTTCCAAACTATATTACAGCCTTCTCTGTGTGGTATAGAACCATGTAGTACAATTTTAGAGAGATCCATATTCCATACACTTAAACACATTTTCCCCCTTTCTGGCCCCTAATTTCTAAACTGTTGGTTCTACAACCCAAACCTTCCTTTTGATGTATTGAATCTTCTGATAAAATTTCATAGAGATCCATTAACTTAAACTTAGTAATTGTTCCAGTAACCAAATGTGTCATCAGATGACGACTACGCTGCCAAGGCAGATACTGCCAACGACATCATAGCATTATGTGAACGCAAAATTTGTTTTCAGTCATATCAAAATCTGATTGTGTTTATATTTTTGAAACAAAAATGTTAGGTATGCCTGTCCAAAAGATTGAAATTTCTTAGAAATCAAAATTTTGAGTAAATGTCTAAATTTCAACCCTATTAATATTTCTCAAAGTAGCACAGTAAGATATATTTTTTTTATAATACATTGTATATTTAAATTGGCTAGGTGAACAATAGCTTATACACAAACTTTTTATAAAAAAAAAATCACTGTGGGATTTAAACTGTATTGTATGCCCTTAATATCTAAATATTGCATTCTATTAACTTCATAAAACCACTCACTAACTTCTCATTTTTCAAAATAAAAGCAGATCAAAGACCGTGATAAATTGGTCAAGATATGTACTGATTACCAGATATAACACAAAATAGTCCATTCATTATACTGTAATAAAGACAATTAATTGCAATATGATCATAATGGTCAATTACAACTCAATTAAAAATTTCCCAATGGTCAATAAACATCTCATTTTAAAACACAAAAACAGACCACAAAAAACATTTTACCATAATTTTTAACATTCAATATTTCATTCATAATCTCTCATTTTAAATTTATTTTCCATATATTTGTAAAATTTAATGCACTTTAAAAGACTATATTGTCATATGATCATTAGTTAAAACTTGGTAAACAAAATACAATTATAAATAATTACCCTTAATTTTCTTCTAAGAGCTGTAAACAAAAGAGACCTTACTCTATTTTCTATAAAAATTTCTACTGATTGATAAATATTTACATTCTTTTATATTTTCATTGACAGCTGCAGAATAAAACAAATTGATTCAATTTATTTATATTAATTGAACCAATGACGTAGGCACAAATAAACTTGATATTATCATATAAGAGTTTCCAGAATGCATCCCAACGTTTAGTCTTCAAAATGTTTGTTGATGTCCTTCTTGTGTGCTTAATATTTAGGATTTTAAATGTAACAGATTGCCAAGACATAGATAATTACGAGAAACTATACGATGACCTATTCAACAGTCAATATAATCCAGATCTTAAACCAGTTTCAAACGGTACCATGATGATTACTTTATCTTTTTTCAATCTTGGATTAAACCACTTTGATGAAGTGGATGGAATCTTATCTTTATCAGGGGGCTTGGAGGTTTCATGGTTTGATAATTCTTTGAAATGGAACCCAGAGGACTACAATGGCATATCAGAAATGTTGGTATCTAAATCTGTTATATGGTTTCCACATATAACACTAATGACAGATGCACAGCAACTTCAACCATTCGGGGCCAATAGTTTATTCAAAATATTGATTCGTCATGATGGATTTATATATTGGACACCTGCAGACATAATTAATTCTAAGTGTGCAGCTAACATTAGAAAGTTTCCATATGATGAACAAGAATGCTCAATTCTATTTATGGCATGGGATATTACGTGGAAAACTCATCTTCAAGCAGCATCAATTCCATACAATGACTATTACGAAAACAAGCACTCAGACTGGAATACGATAAGTGTTATTTCGAGGCAGAGTAAAATTTATGGTAATACTTCTCATGAATTTGTTTTTAAAATAAAGCGGGAACCACTTTACTATAACATATTGGTATTTTTACCTGTGGCTCTTCTTTCACTTCTAAATCCGCTAGTGTTTTTACTTCCACATGAATGTGGTGAAAGACTTGGATATGGAATAACAATTCTCTTATCTTTTGTTATCTTCTTGACCCTAGCCTCTGACAAGATCCCTGCCACATCAAATCCTATATCATTTTTGATAATATTTATCATTATGGTTTTCGTAGCAAGTGCTGTTATCACATTATTGAATATTATTAATGCATATTTATTTTATAAAAGCAACTATGAATTAAAAGGAATTTTTAAGCACATGTATGTAATATTTAAGAAACAGAGAAAAAATCAAGTATTTCCTGTTGAAAAATATACAGTCACCTATAAAGACATAGCAATATGTTTAGACAGAGTTTGTTTTGTACTATCCTATATTGCAATGTTGTCTTTTATCACAGTGTACTTTATTGTATTACAGTACTAAGATTTATAATAGTAAAAAATTGTGCATATAATTTCGTAAAACTTGTATATTAAATACATTGTATATTTTAAAGTGTGTAAACCTTAGTAGTTATTTTTAAATAGGAGAGCTATAGGTCCAATTTTAACATTGACTACTTTGTATTTGTGTTATTTTTATTAAAACAAGTCAATGTTTTAAACAAATGACTTCCTTTAGGGAGCTACCATTTGATTTTTATGATGAAAAATTTTGTCCTGCATTTTTTTAACTGTAATCTCTGTCCTGCCTTTTTATTTTTCACTCTGTTCGGTCCTGCCTTTTTTTTTTTAGTTATCCTGACTTTTTTTTACCTAAATTGTCGTCCTGACTTTTTTTTTTGCAAGTGTCTCATCCTGCCTTTTTATTTTACTCAAAACTCCTGTCCTGCCTATTTTTTTCAAATTTCATCCTAGCCCCCCATAAAAATCAAATGGTAGCATCCTTTATGTCTACTGTATACTGTAAATTCATAAATTATTTTAAGGTGTTTATTATTGTGAATATTGAATGAGACTTGATAAGTATCGCAATAACAATAAACAGCTGCGCCATGAGCGCATGATACGCCCGACGTCTTGTGTGGAAGTTTTATGCAATAATCATAAATAGTTTTTGAGAAAGTTTTAAGCAACTACCATTTATTGCTTTTGAGACACGGCGGGACATGTGAAACCCCCCCCACCCTGTTTTTTTTTTTACAAATATCACTAAAATAAAATTTTGAATCAAACCAAAAAGTATACAGATCTTTAGATTAATATGACAAAGAAGTGTGTACAGTTTCAAGCAATAATCATAAACTGTTTTTGAGATACGGCGCGACATGTAAAAAAAACCCTCCTCTTTTTTACAAAATACTCAATAACTCAAAAATGAAATTTTGAGTCATCACCAAAAAGTATACAGATCTTTAGATTAATATAAAAAAGAAGTGTGTAAAGTTTTAAGCAATAATCATAAATCGTTTTTGAGATACGGCACGACATGTAAAAACCCCCTCCCCCTATTTTACAAAATACTCAATAACTCAAAAATGAAATTTTGAATCATCACCAAAAAGTATACAGATATTAAGATTAATATAACTAAGAAGTGTGTAAAGTTTTAAGCAATAATCAAGAATCGTTTTTGAGATACGGTGCGACATGTGAAAAAAAAACACACCCCTGTTTTAGTTACAAAGTGCCGTAACTCAAAAAGTTTAAATCTTATTTTCACCAAAAAGTATACAGATCATTTGACCATCATAAAAAACAACTATATTAAGTTTCAAGAAATTTAGATAAGTCGTTCTCAAGTTATGGTGCGACATGTTTACGCTGACTGGACGGACAGACGGACGGACACCGGACATTTGTATACCATAATACGTCCCGTCAAAATTTTGACGGGCGTATAAAAACTAGCATTTTCAAATCATTTTATTCAGCTTTTCTTTTAGTCATAATAATTATTCTCACATTTTGGTCTGTTATGTCGAAAAAGCAATTATAAATGCATGCAATAATTTTCGAATTTACAATATACCTTTGAATTTGGCAAATTATTCTGCCATAAGTATTTACAGAACTGATTATACTACTTTTATGTAAAACTAATTAGTTGATCTTATGTTTTAATTTACACTTGATATATGCATCAGCAGTTTTTTTCAAGTGTTAATCAAGTTTAAAATAAGTCAATGAAGTGTACTTTAGTGTTCTTATTCTTAAATTATCAGATCATTTAAACAAAAAATCATTTTTTTACAAAAATTAGATAAAGCCATAAATGTCCTTCTTTTTCCATATTTCTAAATGGAAATGGTCAACAGTCACTTATTTATATACAAGAAAATATTTTGCTGATATTTTAGCTACATATATAACTTTTATACACAGTATATATAAGTAAAAGAAACATGCAAATAAAAAGTAAAAACAGGATTTTAATTTCATCATCAGTATACCATACCAAAAAAAGACCCATTGGTGGACTTCGGCTGTTGTCTGCTCTATGGTCGGGTTGTTGTCGCTTTGACACATTCCCCATTTCCTTTCTCAATTTTATTACAATGGAAGACAATATTTTTTGAGTAAAAAACAGCACATGCAAATATATATAACGAAAAATTGTAATTCTCAAAAATGTTGTGGCGCACTAAAACCCAAAAGGGATTTTCAAAAGTTGACAGCTGTGAAAATTTAACAAATGCATAGATATCATAAAGTACTGTCACAGAATCTATAAATAATTCATGAAAAACCATCAGAGGTTGAAATTTTAGAAACAATAAAAAAATATATTACACAGTGTACAATTTTACAAAAATAAACATTCATGAATATATTACTATTAATCAGATACAGTCATAGACTTTGAATTTGTCACTGTGTAAAACAAGAACAAAGTTTATATTGAAAAACATAACTTG
Source organism: Mytilus galloprovincialis (assembly GCF_965363235.1). Taxonomy (NCBI): domain Eukaryota; kingdom Metazoa; phylum Mollusca; class Bivalvia; order Mytilida; family Mytilidae; genus Mytilus; species Mytilus galloprovincialis. The sequence goes on along the minus strand of NC_134841.1, from coordinate 48,730,751 downwards.
TTGGCACGTTACCCTTTAACATCATTTACATGTTGATTCTACAAATTAAGTAAAATGTATATGTCTATTTTCTTTAACATTGAGGTGGTCATGCAAGAAAGATGGACACACTGAAAATTATCATAATATAAACCACTGTAAATTTATAAACTATGTGCCTGTCCCAAGCCAGGAGACTGTAGTTCAGTTGTTGCTGTTGGTTCATGTCTGTCATATTTGTTTTTCATAAATTGTTTTGTCATAAATTAGACCATAAGTTTTCTCAATTAAATCTCATGTCAAGGTCTTTTTAAGCGGACTATATGGTATTAGGGTTTTCTCATTATTGGAGGCTGTATGGTAGCCTATAACGGCTTACATCCACTTCATTAGAACCTTGGTGGATAGTTGTCTCATTTGCAATCATACCACATATTCTTTTTTTTATATAGATACATGTACAATTATTTCAAGCAGAAAAGAGAAAAAATGCAACATACGTAAAATTGTGATTCATATATTTTCAAAAGTGTGAATTACATGTATTTGCTTTGAAAATAGCAGCTGCTGAATTATTTTTTTTTAATCAATAAAACTTCTCCAGTGACTTTTAAACAAATTTTCAATGAAGACTTTTTATATCATCAATGTTACAATTACACCTATGGAAACATACTTTATCAATGCAAAAATTATGCAATACAATCTAATAGCACCAATAAGGCAAAAGCTTATCATTTTCTCAAAAATATAGCACATATAAAGGGATTTCATTATGCAATCTGACTGAATCAGAAAGCTGCTACAGAAAATACAAAGAAGTTAGTATTTTGGTTTAAAAATAATTTCTTCTCCTAACATATGAAGAAGACACATAACAGCTTTAGATCTGTCATACCGTTGATCAGTGAAATTTGACTCATAGTCCATCATTTTGCTGCAGACTTCAGTCATGGTTGGAAGTAGGTCAATGTCTTGTTTATTGTCGATCTTCTTCTTGAACACATTGTACATAGCGGTCAACAATACACCACCTGAATCTTCTGACCAAGCTATATGCTCTGAAAAAGAAATGAAGTTTTGCATATCTTTAAATAAAAAGTAAGATTATTGTTGAAGGTTGTTCGGTGACCTATAGTTGTTAATTTCTGTGTCATTTGGTCTCATGTAGAGAGTTGTCTCATTGGCAATCAAACCAAATCTTCTTTTTTTATATTGGCATTTTAAAGTGAGGTTGACAGTCATTTTTTGTCACTGACAAGTTTTTTGTCATAAAAAATAAAAGTTACTTTGACCAAATGATGTAATGAAATAAGAGAGAGCAAACAAAAGTGAAAAAATCAGAAATAATATCTTTATTACTAGAGAATGGTACCTATTTTGAAAATGTTATTTACAGGTGTCAGAAATAAATTTGAGATTATTGCAAAGAGTTATACTCATTGTATGTGTAAAAATTATATTCATCCATGATGTCTTCCTACAATTGTTAATACAGATTAAATTTACTGCTATTTTAATTATGTATGCTTTATTAACTTAGCAGTTAGTAGTAAAATATTTGTTATTTACAAATGTTAACATGTTTTAGTCGACCATGGAAGTTTGTAACGACCTTGACTGGCTATACAGCCCTTGAACGGTCGGTCAGTACACCTTATTAAATCATTATTGATAAGGGGAAATACTTAGAAACATTTTATTAGTTATTTTAAATGGGAATTCATTATTGAAAATTTCATTTTAGTAATTGTTTAAAGTTTAAAGGACTTGATCATTTATTAAACTTATTGATAAATTAAGTTATGAAAGGTATTTTAGTGAGAAAATCAAATTAATGCTATAAGTTAATATTGTATTAAATTTAAGAACAGAAATGAAATATACTTATAATCTTTATTTTTATTTCATTTCTATTGAATACATGTTAGACATTGCCTAAAATTTATATGAATTGAACTTTAAAAATGGAAGAATATCTATATCAATATCTAATGTGAAATTTTTACAACAGAAGAAAATTTATGTTACGAAATACCATTGTGATATAATATGTTTGTAGGATTTATCCATAATAAACTATGATTATTTACACATCTTATTTCATAACGGCTGTGCTGTTACATATATTTTGACATAAGTAACAGCTGAAAGCAATTCATTATTGATGCAGCTCCTAGTAATATAAAAAAAAAGCTTTTGTTTCGAAAAACAGAGGTGAATTTGTATTAAAAGCTGATTCTCTATAAGTGCAACAATACCTTCAGTGCTAGCAAAAGCAACCATAAAGTCTTGATAACAAGGTGTCAGTAGCATATCTTTCATTGTGACTGTATTATATATAATGTTGGTATCATCTTCCTGGTGACGTGGATCCATTGTGGATCTATTGAAGAAGTCTCTCATTTGTGTAATGTCTTGTTTTTGTGCTACATGAATATCAAGTCCTTTGTCTACTGCCTTCATGTTATTTCTGGATCTACAGGCCTGGAAAATAAGTCATACAAAATATTTATGTAGAAGTCCAATTACAAATAAGTAGTATTCACATTACTATTAATTTCTTATTAAATGACGAAAAGTATATAACAGTTCAGTTCCCATTAAAAGATCTTGGTTTCTGTTTAACAACCAGTGTTCCTAATATAAGATATACATATATGCATTATGCTTTAGTGTATAAGCAACACTTGGGGAATGTATCAAAGAGACAACAGCCCTGATAAAGAGAATAAAGCAGCTCAAGGCCCAATAGGTGTTCAACACAGCAAGAAATCACACACGCGGACACATGATTGAATAATTCTAAGGTTTGTTTCTGAGGCAACAAAATATAATATCCTGTCCTATTTTAGACTTTGTGATATATCTTGTCTGGAGAAAAAAAATAATACAAAAGTAAATTTATTGTGAATAAACATGACAGGAAAAGACATAAAAGAAACAGACAGGAATAAACAACAGATCTTGCATATGCAAAACAATCAGTATTTAACATGTAACATGAAATTAGTGTCTTGGTAAGTTGAGTCATATACAAAAAATACATGGGGAATGTGTCCATTGGAAACATGTGATTCCCCTGGATTGCATATAAAGGGACATAACTCAAGAACTGTAAAAATGATGATACCCAAATTTGTCCTTGGTTTTAGTTATGTGTGTGGTACATTGTAAAAAGCATTGATTATAAGATTCATAACATTTGTTTGAGGCAAACTTAAGTTAGAGAACAGAAACAAAATTTTAAGCATTTTTTCCATTTGAAAGGGGGCATAACTCTAGAACAGTAAAAGTGACACCACCAAAATTCACACCAGATCTGTGTTTTGTAGTAATTAGCATCGTGTGTAAGTTTCCTAACATTTGGTTGAGACAAACTTAAGTTAGAGAAGGAAACCAATTTTGAGATGTACATACAGATGGACAAGGTTTAAATTTAATACCCCTCCTCTCTCTATGGTGGGGGGGATAAAAATTGTCTTTATGATTTAAAACAAACAAAGTATTGACATTGTCACCTGTATGAATAAAAGTTTAGGTTTTCCTTCCATGTATGGACAGCTGTCAACATCAAATATTTCTAATATATCATTTGTCGGAATCATTGCATCGTATGTATTGATGGCATGCCCATATACATTGATATCATGGGGAATGTTCTCTGGTCTGTAGGGTCTTCCCAGCTTTACTTCTCCTCCATGTGATGTGACAACAATTACTAAACACTTTTTTTCTTTTAACGTTGGGTCTTCAGCACCTGAAAACAAACTTAAAGTACTATATACATGACACTAGTTATTTGAATTTAATCCAAGATTGTTTAAGAATAAAACAAGATGTACTGTAGCCAGTTTCACGCTGATGTTAACCTGCTCAAAGTATTTTGTAAACATTTAATTGATGAGAAATAAAAGAAAAATGCCTCACAGATGATACCATATTTCAGGAAGCCCTAATTTGCAAGATGAATGGACAGACAGAGGTAAACTAGTGTACCCCTTTCTCCAAGTGTGGGTATTAAACAATTAAATTTAGCTATCAACTCGTAATGCTTTTTCTGATGTTAAAAAAACCTTAAACAATGTATTTAGGTGATCTAAGGTAAAATATAATAAATTAATAAATCAAAATTGATGCTTTAAGCTGGAAGAGTATTAGTTAAGGATAAAAATAAGCTAAAAATAATGATAGGTCATGGAGCTCCTTTTTGAAATATTTGATTTATTAATTATGGCGGGAAAAGGCTGACTGTGCCTTTTACCTTATATTTGCATTGGTATTATTTGGGTCTCAAATCAATAGAAAGAAAATTAATTAATTTTGACTAAAAACAATTGTGCTGGTTTTTTTTTTGTGAATTTGACTTCTTTTAAATTTTCAGTCTTAATTGTCTGCAGGAGCGGATCCAGCCAACCATGGAACACCATGAAATGTTCACATAATAAATAAACTGTTGACACGATATGACTTGCCAAACAAGGGTCTTTATTGTGGTTTATGGCTCTTCTCCTTTAGACAAATAGATATCTGTTCTGTTCTGACTTTGCTCCCCTAAATTATTTTTAGTATTAGCTTCACATTGGTTTTGCTCTATTTCCAGCCTTAAACTACGTAAAAATATACTTACATTTAATTAATTCATTTTTTAAATCTTCTGTAGTTTTATTTGCAAATGGTTCCCATCTAACCTCAAAATTTAAATTGTAAAAGGTTTCAAACATATTCCTAAGATCTTTTTCAGCACCATTTCTGAAATCCCCATTCCCTATTGCAAATTTCTGTCCTGTGATGATGAGGGCTAAACCTGGTCTCTTATTTTTTTCATCAGGGGAGATAATATATTGTGTGTTTACAGATAGGTTTGGACTTTGCTCTTGTGAATTAACTCCTCTTCCACCTGTAGCTTGTAAGGATTCAGAAGTTTGAGAATTGCTAGCCTTCATGGCTTTTCCTGTGTCTTTGTAAACAACTGTTGTGGATGAATCCTCTGTTCCTTCTTTTTCATTGTCAGCCTCTCTCCTTGAATCTTTTGGAGATGTGACCTCTGTGATGGTTGATTGGTGTGGGTAGTCTTTAGCACACCCAGCAGGAATCACAGTTGCTGTGTAAGTTTGAGAACTATCACTTTTACTGATGCCAAAAAATCTGTAAAAAAAAAATATCATATGGTAGATTCATATAAGCATGTATAAACATATCTAATAGAACCAAGATTTTATCTTCTGACTTTAATTTTTCAAACTCTACTGACATTTTGCGAGACTTATTGACCAGAAATTGATAAAAGAAGGGGTATGATTCTCTCAGATCAACATTCAAACATAAAATATTACATTTTAATATATTCATTTGTTGCAAAATAAATTTAAAAAAAATGAATTGCCAGATTATTATCAGTTTCTCAGTTTTTCTGGTGCAAATACAAAAAAGTGTTATCTATGAATGTGCCTGTCCCAAGTCAGGAGCCTGTAATTCAGTGGTTGACATTTGTTTATGTGTTACATATTTGTTTCTCGTTCATTTTTTTTATATAAATAAGGCTGTTAGTTTTCTTATTCGAATTGTTTTACATTGTCATTTTGGGGCCTTCTATATCTGACTATGCAGCATGGGCTTTGCTCATGTTGAAGGCTGTATGTTGACCTATTGTTGTTAATTTCAGTGTCATTTTTGTCTCTTGTGGAGAGTTGTCTCATTGGCAATCATACCACTTCTTCTTTTTTTTTTATTATCTATGGAGTTTGTCCTATAGGCAATGAATTATCTATTTCACAGATGATAGTGGATATGTTCCTAATGTTGTGACTACAATCCAGACTCCTTTTCACAATCTGACCTACCAAATAAGACTAGTTACCAGGTGTGTACTACCATGATCAACAACACAGGTGCCACATAAGAAGCAGTATCTGCTAACCCTACACCTGAGATCACCCCCAGTTTTTGGCTGGGTTCGTGTTGCTTAGTTTTTAGTTTTTTATGTTGTGTTTTGTGTACTATTGTTTGTCTATTTGTCTTTTTCATTTTTAGCCATGGCGTCAGTTTATTATGGATTTATGAGTTTGTGTCAAACCATTTAATGATATGATACCTACTTACTTTTTTATGTTTTTCCCCAATCCATCTGAAAAATAAACATGGATATTTACAATTGAAAACAACTAATGATTTTTTTTCAGCAAAGATATACGTCCTTAAAAGTATCATTGTATGGATGACTGACTCATTAATAAAAGTATTGGATTATCAACAGACTGACAATTGACAGATCAGTAAAATGGACCTAAGGCTTGTCTTACTACTATGAAAATACAATTCGAACAGTCAAACAGAAAAATAATAGGACATAAAAAATGTTAAAAAATACTCTTGATGTTCTTTTAAACCAACTTTGAAGGCTAAATAAGTACTCAGTTGTCTAAAAATGAATGCTATTGCACAATAACTTTCATATTTGAAAATTCCACAGGGCCAAAATGTTAAACAACACTCCTAACTGTGTATTGCTAACTTATCTATATTAGTACCAGAGGCAGCCCCCCCCCCCCCCCTCCCCCCCCATTTTTGTAGGAAAAATTTGGTTTATTATATAGGGAATCTCGGAAACATGACTGGAGTGGGTGCCTCTTAGGTAGTCAGTGGACACCCAACCCCTTGTGAAATTTCTGGATCTGCCACTGGATATCTACAATAAAAGAATGTGATGTAGACCATATTTTGCCTAAAATGTTAAAGAATTGTACATAATATAAAACAACAACTTGAATTTAACATTATGCGAGTGAAAATACAAAAATTCTTCCCTTTTCCTTTTTAACATCGAACCCATTCTTTACACAGGTGAACTGCAAGGAGAATAAAAATCTTCACCTTTGTCAAATAAGAGTCCATATGCTGAAATGTCTCACCTGCTTCACTTATCATGATTAAAATATATGTTGAAAGTCTGTAATATGAAGGTTTTACTACAAGTACCACATACAAATGATATCATCAAGATCCATGAATATGAGGTCAAGGTCCTACACACTGCCCAGGGGCGGGACCAGGTAAGGGCGTAATGGGCGTATCCCCCCCCCTTTCAAAAAAAAAAAGAAAAAAGAAAACTATCGTAACTCTGCTAATATTAACATATTCATTATAATTAAACACGTACTCTGATTTCTTTTTATACTGATTCCCTCATCCAATGGGTGACTTTGACACCTTTTTTTAAACAACCAGAAACGGTAGGTAAATCTATACATGAAATGGTTGTTTTGTATGACACTTCCCCAATGGCCATTCTACATCTATCCGGGGGATACTCGCTTTATATATGATAAAGGATATGTTCCGACAAACAGGGTTGCATTTTTAGCCAAATTGTATGAAATAGGGTAATGTTTTTTTCATCTTGCATTGGAAGAGGTCAGGTTTGATTATCCAGAACGGAGTATAACAAATACAATGTACTTTGACCTATAATTGTTTACTTTTATAAATTGTGACTTGGATGGAGAGTTGTCTCATTGGCACTCATATCACATCTTTTTATATCTACTAACTTGAAAACAACGTTCAAACCTATAATTGTGTTGGGTAAAACCCCCATTTTTCATTTGTGTGCATGCAAAATGAATTTCTTTGTAAAGTTGTCTAAATACATCACAAACAACATTTTCCAAAAGACCAAAACAGTGAAAAGGTATAGTTTAACAAAACAGGTATATATATATATATATCAAAAGTTCAGGAAAAGTTATCATAAACGATTTATTTTTATTGTTCATGCCCATTTCATATAACCTTTTAACTGAATTTACAACTTCTTCCAAAGATTTAATATTCACATGTAAATGATAATAAATAATTTAAATGATCCTAAGGCGGATTATTTTCACCTATTTGTATCATGGAGTCCGGTATAATACTTCATAATTTGATGCTAAATTGTTGAAATCCAGAAGCTTCAACTGACCCTCACTATGGACCCCATAACAGAGCAACCGGAATTATGCCCCCTGGTAATAAAATCCTGGCCTGCGACTATTGAAATGTAAAGTAAAGCCTTATACCCTAGAATTTGGAATTTCTCGTTATTAGTCTACTGCTGTTAAGATCCATTCAATCATTTTAAAATACCAAATATAATTAATGGAGAGAATTCGGCATTAAAAATATCAAACCTTGACACTTAAACTATAAAATGCACATGCACCAATTTAGGAACGGTTCCATTAGTACATTTCACAATTATTTTATGTTTTTTAGCCAAAAAAAAGGTCCAAAAAATTTTCGACTCGCTAGCTAGCCAAGAGATTATATTCTACACCCCCTCTTTCAAATAGTCTGGAAACACACCTGCTGCCAGACAGATAAATGTACACATCTTACAATCATTCCATATACTAAATATGGTGACCCTATCACTTAAAATATTGTCCTATGAACCACAGACAAAAGGTAATGGTCAGATGAAACCTACCAGTCAGACAATGCACAATTTAGTCATTTCAAACATAAAATATAGTTCAATTTTCAACTATATTTTAACTTGAAACAAAGAATTATTGGAATTTAGGAGGGTTAGTCATGCATGCATGGCTAAGAGAGGTTAGTTAGTTCATACTCAGTAAAGGTAAAATAAACCTTAGCCTTCCTAACTTAAGGTACCTGCAACAAGGTATGTCAGAAGTACCGAAGTATTCTACCATCTAAAATACAAAGCTATTACACAATTTTTATATATATAGAGTTAAAATGTGGCCTTTTTTAGTCTTGTATTATTTTTAGTTTTAGTTTCTTGTGTACAATTTGGAGTTTAGTATGGCGTTCATTATCACTGAACTAGTACATGTACATGTATATATATTTGTTTAGGGGCCAGCTGAAGGACGCCTCCAGGTGTGGGAATTTCTCGCTGCATTGAAGACCTGTTGGTGACCTTCTGCTGTTGTCTGTTCTATGGTCGGGATGTTGTCTCTTTGACACATTCCCCATTTCCATTCTCAATTTTAATGCTGTCCTTGCAGCTGGAATGTAATCCCAATTCTTGTCTACCATGCCTACTGCAACGTTGTTTGAGTTTTTAACTTGTTTAATGGTATTTTCTGTGACTGATTTTCATTTTAATCCATATGATTATGTTGATATATTTAAATAGTCTGTATCTTTAATCTTATTCTTATTTTCAAAAAATTCTAAACAGAGAAAGGTAGTCATCATGAACATGCATGCCAAATCTAAATTCTAAATAGAACCAAAAGATTGGCAGACCTTGTATGCAATTTTCTAAAAGACATTTTGTTTCCAAATTTGTACATACTTATCTTTTTCTATTTTTTTTCCATACATGGAAATGTGAGAAATACAAATAGTATATATTTTTTTCAAATCCAAATTTTAATTTTGAATAAAAGATCATGAACAAAGATGAACAAATAAAATTTTCATAGATCTTTACAATATCATCAATATGACTAGTCCATAAAATTATCAAAAATATGATGGATAACTTGATACCAGAAGAAGAAGAAGAAGACCTCATACATAAATATTTGGACTAAGAAACAACATAAACTTTATGATAAATCCAAGGATTTGTATTACTATACAAATCCTTGATAAATCAAATACAATTTCTAAATTTTGACCCAAGTTATTTAGAGTATAGCTATATAGACCCTCTTTTTGGCCTAAATGCTATAAAAAAACAATATAAAAAACACCGGCATTGAAATAGGTTAGTTATGGGTTTAAGAGACTTACTATATGTCTAACAAATTAAGAAGGGGTCTTTATGCTCTCTACAAAAAAAATAATATTTGCCTGTAAATTTTCCTTGTTCAGTTGTTGTGACTATTAATTATACTACATTGTAATGGAACTGGAAACTGTTCGATCTGTTGAGATTTCAATGCCCTGATAGTGGGATTATTGTTTTTTTGTTTTGGTTGTCAGATTATCTTGTCATGTAGTAAATTAGCATTTGGTACATGTAAACAAGTCAGCCAATATAAACTGTTAAAATTGGTGGATTTGAAATAAAGAATAATTATTAAATTAATTAGTTTATATGCAAAATTCTAATATGACGTGCTTCTTTATCTTTGTAAACAACACTGTGATAAAATTTGCGATAAAATATACTTAGCGCAGACTCAGAGATATACATAATAATGGCTGTTACAATATACTTCCCACGTAAATCTACATGTATTGGAACCTATTTGCAGACCCTTTGCCGATTTTATTGTTATAAAAAGTGCAAATAAAAAAGACAAAATAACTTTTATTCTTATTCGTATGCATAATAAAAAGAAGTAATGCACAAGAGCTCGGAGAAATCAACAAAATAAAAAATTAATAAAATTCTGTGAAAGTCTATTGATCTTTTTGGCGCATTTAAGTCATTTCAAAACATGACGTCATACAAATGAAACCGCTAAAGTTGAAAGTTTTCTGTTACGTGAACCATCGGAATTTGTATGATATTGTATTAAAACTGATTTTTTTAGGTAGGTTTTGTTTTATTTTCTATTCTATTGCATTATTCGCATATTTACTCATTTCAGCAAGTCAACATGGCGGCTCCTTAGTTACAAAATGTCAACTTTTGATTTGATGGAAGCTTACAAGAAAAACATGTAAATTAAAAATGGCAAATGTTGGGTTTGAGAATTTAAAGAATTAAATAGGTTTTTTTTCTAGCAGTTAATTCTCGAAATAACCTACGCAAGCTACATATTTATAAAGACATTTGAGCTTTATCTAATAGGGAGTAAAAAAGAACAGACACACACACAGCATACCCACCCTTGCTTCAGTTTTTTAATGACCGTATTTGTCCTATTAAAATCGAAATAATTCATGGAAGCCATAGATTGTTGGAAATTTACACATACCACTGGGCCGTGATATTCAATTTTATCCCTCGCTTACACTCAGGATAAAATTTGAATATCACGGCCCAGGCCATGTGTAAATTTCCAACAATCTATGGCTTCCATGAATTATTTCTTAAATAGTTATTAATTGTTTACCAAAAAATATTAATAAATTGTCAATGTATAAGTGTTGAAAATAAACCAGAAATAGTTGAAAATTAAAGTGGTCGACACTTTACTTGACTGCTAAGAAAACAACGTGTCAAAGGTTAACAGTTACAGATCATAAATAATCCTGATAAAAACAATTAACTAGTGTGCAATAAAAATAATGTTCACAATTTCAGTTCCTAATTAAATTATATAATGAAAGCATTCTGGGTCTCATGAAAATATAGCCACATTGTTTTGAACTTTTGTGAACTTCGTATTTCCACCAAAATTTCAAAATGGTGGTGCACTGTCGGGCCTATTTTTGTAGTTCTAATTGTGGAACCTACATGTAATACTATATTTTTACGAAGTCATATGCTAATGCCACCTGAGAGGGGGATAGGACATTTATCAGGACTCCGGGATCAGGTGTTTTTAAGCTTGGGATTTCGGGATTGATCATTTTTGGATCCGGGAATTCTTTTTTCGAATTTCAGGACCTCGGGATTTCGTGTTTTTAAGCCTGGGATTTCGGGATCTGGTGTTTTTAAGCCCAAGATTTTGGGATAAGGACCCCTCCTACCCCCTCTCACCTGAAGACCATTACTAAGAAAAATCAATCCTGATTATAATAAAATATTGCACACATAAAAAGGAGTAGGCAATTTTATAGGAACAGTATAATTTATTTACACTGAATTTGGTGTAACGGTTTCAGTCCCTTTCAATAGTATAATCACAAGCACTTGTTTCTATCAATTGGAGGACCAACTATCAACGTATATTTACGTAAATATACGTTGATAGTTGGTCTTCCAATGGATATAAACGAGTGCCTGTGAGTATAATAGTCCCAGGAACAAGAACAATCCAAACAGTTTGAAACTTAACGATTCTTTTTTATACCCATAGAGCTATATGTTTCATATTTGCAATCGAGATCAGGAAATTCATCCTTTCTGTCAACATTGTCGGCTTTTCTGTCATCCATTGCTTCAGATGTTTCGAAGAAAATATGGAAAGTTCGGAAAATCCAAAGCGAAAGTGAAAGCGGAAAGGACAAGACAGCAGCCCAAGTTCTATCCTGGTTCCCGGGACTACGTTCCAGGTATTAGCTATTAGCCATACTCTCTCACGAGGTATATGTGTAACATACTGAATATTGCGATCGGGAACCAGTCTACCCAAGTTCTCGCTAGCCTGGGATCCGGCCTAATCTAGCTGCGCGTCGTACAAGATTAGCCAGGACCCCAGGCTAAAGTTCTCGCTAGAATGTTTTCTTAAAGATCACAAAAAAATATGACTAAATACCAACTTGCATAAAAAAAAAAACAAGAAGTAACACTTCGATTAATTACAAACACACAAACAAACAAAAAAAAAATGATGAAAACAATCTAACAACAGACATTAGAGATGACGAAACAATCAATAAATCAAGGAATTAATTTTGCAGCCAATTATTATCCGGCATTATATACACCTTATCTCTATTTGTCCGCCATTACTGGATATCACACAGGTTCCCGTAAAATTTTGACTTCATAAAACAAAATATCTGACGCCACAATGGAAAAGTGATTGTTGTATGCGTCAAAAGTTCAAGCGACCGGGTCAGCCGGGATTAGCGATAAGGTGTATTAGAAACCGTTCTCACTCCATAGAATACCGAGATGACTGATAGGGCAGTTTTAAAACCATTTTTGCCTTCTTCAATATTCGTGCATGGAACTTATTGACGTTAGATATCTCATCTATCCAGTCTTGTTGGAGATATTGTTTCAGCGGTAAACCGGCTGAAGTACTAGAAATTTCTGGATTTTAATCATCAAAACCAAGATCAACACTAATAATCATTCCCCGCATCATGTAGATTTTTTTTTGTGCAAACCGCTGAACTTCTACGAAAGACACTTACCAATAGGCCCATCTATAAAATGTTGCAATGGACAATGATGAATTCAATTGTTATTTCAAGAAAACTTTAACATTCGTATGTTTATGTCAATGAACTACCTGTTCTCTTTTCTCATCATTCTCTGCATAAATTTGAACATTAGAATTGCAAAACGTGCTATCCTACTTCATGCATACATACCTTATCTTGTTTGATCTTGTTTGGAATAGAACTGTAATGACGTTACAGACTGTCCGTGTTGTTGACATTCATCTATTGCCTCTTTCCATTTCAGTTTCTGACTACTAAATAAATAGCACATTCCATTGACTTTTATCCAATTTCCTAGCGGACAATGATCGGCAATAACTGAAACTAAGATTTGTACAGTGGGTTTAATAAGTTGTACAGTCATAAGTAGTGCCAAACGAATCTTCAAAAAGGAGGCAAAAATTCGAATTTGATAACTTTCTATTTTGATAAGTGACACGCAGGGTCTTACTTTTCAAATATTGTTTTGTTGAAAAGTTATTATTTGTCTTTTTCCCCTTTAAAAAATAAACACAAATGCAACGCATTTTATTAATACGTCAAATGAAATATTTCTTTTCTTTTGTGTTTTGCATTAGCAGAAAAATATCCTTTTGAGAAGGTTCATTCTAGATTTTGTAAAGCAGTATATATTAGGACTGAAAAAGACAGCCACTTACATAGGTACTAGATCAGAATAATGTATATTTACTTTCGACTCTTATATAAAAACTGAAACACTCATGTATTTTTATAGAATAAACTATAATGATATTTAATTTAATCCTCTGCATGGTTAAAGAATCATAAATTTACATTCGGCAGGAATTTATTCTTGGAACTCATTTGCAGATAAAAATGTTATAGATATGAAAATAATCACAGAAAATTACTCTAATATTAATGTACCTTTTAAACAATAAAAAAAAGTGTTAAAATGTAATATGAAAAATATGTGACAGAGGAATATGAAAAAAAACTACTTTAAATAAACTTTCAAAAATAGATTCCTCATCCAAACTTTGTCTTTATGGGAAATTAAAACATTATTGTCAGTCTGAGGAATATTCAAATCGCAATATTTTTTTACATAGGCAGGTACTCTCAAAATTTAGACTTTGTGCATTGAATTAGGAAGGTACATGATAAACATTCCAAGAGCACAAAGATGTAAAAAATGAGAGGTCCTGGATGACGAATTTCATTTCATTTTGCATTGTAACATTAACATATCATTGCGTTCATGCACCATTTTCTAAACATCTTGATGCATTTAATAAAGTAAAACACATTCTTAACCCCATCCCTTAACTTGTTTGTCACAATGAGGTCTTCATTAAGCAGTCTTTAGAACCTCAATGAAGTCGACCCCATTTCAGACAAGCTTATTATTGTGTTTTTTACATCAATTTTTATTGAACTTTTAAGGTATGTTCTGTTATTCTATATATTGTGTTGTATTACATTGTATTGCATTGTATTACATTATATTGCATTGTATTACATGGTATTGCATTGTATTACATGGTATTGCATTGTATTACATTGTATTGCATTGTATTGCATTGTATTGCATTGTATTATGTATAATGGTATTGCTTATCCCTTTTGGGTGTAATTTTGCAATAAAGATATATATAATGATAACTGATAAGTCATAGCTATCAATTAAACATATATGCTAAATTAGTTAAATTTTGCGCATCATTCATCCATATGTGTCAGATATAATTACATATTCGCTTAACGGGATCAAAATGTACAGGAAAAACTCGTGCTCATGCATGGACCATTTACTCAGAGCATACGCAGTGGAAAATGTTAATGGAAGAAATCAGAAAAGTCCAAGAGACGGCGAACAACATCCGAATGTCAACGACGTTGCGGCCGCAACATTGTGACGTTGTCCAGCTGAGGTACCTTGGCGACGTTCAGTAGAGTTGTCGCTTTAGAAGTAAAGAAAGCGCTTATAGTGGAACTAAAAAAAAATTGAAAAAATCAACTGTTCTTAAAGATGGAGAGTATTTCAATTTCAAGACTTGACTTAATATTGAAGCAATTTATTAGGTATGTATTTAGTTACCATTAATTTGTGGATATTAACTTTATAAGTTTTTATTTTAATATCTGTGACTTTTCTTCATAGACTAAAGGTGATAAAAATGAACGTAGTTTGGCATGTTTTTCGAAATAAAATGTATCACAGGCTTCAGACAAGATAATGATTTTTTACTCGAAAATGAAAAAAATATATCATTGATAGTTATACAGCTTATGAGTCGCTTATGATAAAAACACTGGTAATATTAGTCTTCCGTATAACTTTATTTTATTTATTACCAATTATTACTTATTATTGTTTTCGTTTAGAATTGACCAGTACAAAGGGTACTGTAGCCTTTTGAAGGAATACGCAATGGAAGCATTTACAGTAAATGGAATGCCAGCACCAATATATGTAGCGAAGAGAATGGCATATTCCCAGGAAAATGACAATTTCGGTATTTTTGTTTATCATTCAATTTGTAATGTTACAATTATTGTTTCGAATCGAATAAGTTAATAATTTTCACCTTTGAGCATATATCTTTGAAATAATTCAAATATAATGAATTCGAAATGTGACCCAAAAAATAAGTATAAGTGATGAAAAAATTGAGAATGGAAATGGGGAATGTATCAAAGAGACAACAACCCGACCATAGAACAGACAACAGCAGAAGGTCACCAATAGGTCTTCAATGCAGCTAGAACGCACCCTTTAACCTTTTTGAGCATTTATGGTTAAAAAACGTTTGTAGTACTAAAGAAATTGTCCGTCTTATGTTTGGAATCTCTTAAATTATATATTGATATTGCTCATATATGATTTGGAGATGCGTTCTGATCTTTGATTGTATTAGCATACTAATACTATCCACACTGATATGTGTCCACACTTGTTAAGTTAATTGTATAAAACTAAAGAAAAAGAAAAAAAAACCAGAACATTGCTATAATTAAATATGTAGACAGCTCTGCAGCCTATATAAAATTATTTCATATCTTTTGTATGGACTGTGGATTATTGATAACTTGTTAATGTATATTATGTATTATTATTTGACAGGTATTGTTGAAATGGAGAACTTGTTGGTGCCACTTTGTAACACCGCCTATCTTCTACACTGTCAGACACCAGAAATTGCTGTCATGAAAGAAAGGAAACCAAACTTTGACGTGACGTGAGTACATGTATAAGATGAATATACAATCACAAATGGAATATTGTTAACGTGTTTGATTGTATATTATTAAATATTATATATAAGCTAGAGTCTGGTTAAGCTAGCTTAAATGTTGTAAGAACTTTGCTTTAACAACACATTCAAGAGAAAGTCTTTAGATACAGATCGCAAAATATCATTGACATCACCAAATTATATAACCCGCATTTCATTCTTCTTTCAGATTTGATTCTAGTATTTGTCACGATATTATGATAATGGAGAAGGAAGTTAGTCGTAAAATAAGGAGTCATATCATATGTCTGGAGGGACTCAGGGATTTACAGAAAGTAAGTTATAAGAACTATACATGTTAATGAAATAAAGAAAAAGAAAACACAAGACTGGACATCGTACGATTATTATAAGATTCGGACATTTATAAAACATCAAATGAATTACATTTATATGGTTTAATCAAGTTGCCATCATTTAACTAACTCCCCTTTAAAAATTGGACTTATACTCTGAATCTGAAACTTTATCGGAAATTTTTAAATGTATCATAAAGAGAAATATTGTGGAAAAAAGTCCTCATGATGACGTCATCAAAACGAGCTTGGAATTAATTTGGGATTTCAATGATCTTAAATATGCATGTACATAGTTAATATTTGGATAAAACCCTTTATTTCTTAAACTTATGTACAGTGTTTGATTTTTATTCTTTCAAGGATTGTTGGTCCTGGGAAAAACGCCTGAAACACAGGAACAATAGAATGGACACTTTCTTGAAGAAAAACACAGATGAAGGACAAGATGTTACTAGTAAGCGTCAAAGCAAATATGCTAATCTAGTATTAAAGCAGAGTGAGGCAGCAAAACGTTACAGAGCTATACTGGTTTGCTTCCAAGAAAAAATGGAGGATGAGAAGAAACTGAGGACAGCTGTTTTGCAGGTAAAATATGTTTAATTTGCTGTAAACTATGTCCATCAATTTTCTGTTCACAGATTATTTTCTTTTTCTTTATTTTTAATGCAATGATGGAAATCCTATTTAGTCAGGTTGTCAAAATGAACACCAGGCAACGAATTTGGTGTTCCAATTTAAAATTTGTTGGTCCTGCATTTTTAGAAATATTTACCAACTACTTGTAAAAGATGAGAAAATAAAATTTTAGTCACTAGTAACTAGTCTAAGTTCAAAGGCGAAAATCAAAATCGTTAGTAAACCTTTTGAAAACATTGACTCGTTTTGACTTAGTGAAGGAACTTTAGGATACATTCGTCCCTGTTGTTCCAATGTCGGTACCAGTATCATCGAAGAGGGGCGGGGAGGGAGATGAAGGCAATTGAATACGAATGTCAATAATGAATGGAGCTGCAGTAGACAACACATATTTATGGCCAGAGGAAGGAGCCTTAACAACTGTTTGTTGTAATTCTTTTTGAGTTAATTCGTTAAAGTTACTATCAGGTTATATTTATCAATTTTTTGTTTGCAAAAACACATATTTTCAAACTTATTATTTTCTTATAGAAAGTGGCTGCCATCCGAGAAAAGTTGTCATCTGTCATGAAAGAAAGCTTAATCCATGCCTACAGTGACATGATACAGGCTGTATACATGGCAAAGGAACAAGACGGGTATGAACTTGCATTGTTTTTGTAATAATTTCCTCTAGAATAGTATGCGACAGTGGTAGAACACATCCTATATTGATCTATAATTAGTATGCTTAAATATGTTGTTTAATAGTTTTTGAATGTATTGCCCAATGGACAAATGTCTCAACTCGATGATTTCTATGAACCGTTAAAAATATCAGGTCACTCTACAATGTTGATTGCCATAAATTTAAAGAGTACAATATAATCAGTAAGACCTCCAGTTTCATGCGTGGAATTATAGATGAATTTGATCTTATGCGATGATTTTTTTCAGATTTAACTTGGTTGATCAACAACTAACAGCAGTTAACATTGATGGCATCGTTGAGAAGATATATGAGATAACATCAGCCACCTACAACACACCAGTACCTGAGGTTTGTATACTTCAAGTACGACCCCAAATTACTTATCTTTACTTAAACAATATCATTCACACAGATACAAAGTAAATTCAATAACGTCCGTATTTTTTTAGGCTGATCCAAGGGGGAGGGGAGGGAGCCCATACCCCCTCTTTTGTGTGAAAAATTGGTTGATTATATAGGGAATCACTGAAGCATGACTGGACCCCTCCCCACGCCCTTTTTACATAAACTTCTGGATCCGCCACTGTTTTGATATTTATCGAAGATTCGGTGTATGAGAATTCAAATGAAATTTCTTACATGAAGCACAGTGTTTAAATTTGAGATTTTTTTGGTAATTGTAAACAATGACTATTGGTTATAAATATAACGTGTTGTGCAGAAACACTTCAAATTCTTACAAAACTTTAACTGTAAAATAACTTCTAAACTTATGTCATTTTCTCAACAAAAAAAAATATCATCATGCAGTTTTCAGATTTTCATGAAAAATAATATGCGAGATTTGTTTTGTAGGATTATATCCAAGCCACTGGATCCGACGAAAAGTTGGCCGAGATATACTACAAGGAGTGTGATTATGAAGTACTAGGAATGAAAAATGGAAACTATTTTAGAAAATTTAACACTGAGAAAAAATCTTTGTTTGAAAAAACGGAGAGTTGTAAAGGTAAATCTTCTTTCTTGTATATTTACAATATTTATGGTTTTGCTTTTATTCATATTTTATTTATATGTTAAATTGTAAGTAACTCTTTCGAACTGTCGTTTCTGAATAACTGCATATGAACATTTACATAGTAGTATATATTTGTTGTTATAAAGATAGGAATACAGATAGATTGATATTCAAGCTGATCAAAGAGAGTAAACATATTTACTACAAAAGAGGGACGAAAGATACCAAAAGGACAGTCAAACTCATAAATCTAAAACAAACTGACAACGCCATGGCTAAAAATCAAAAAGATTTAGATTCATTTATTTAATTTCATTTTAATAATTATTTTAGAAGGCTGTTTCTTCCCCATAAATGGTGGAATTCGAACAAATTCAGTAACACGTGATGAAAAATGCAGAGGAATTATCAACATCAAAACAGGTTTGTTAAGTATTTACTATCAGAATGGAATGCTCCAACCGACCGATTTTCAATTATATCCGAATCGAATCGTTAAATCAATTTTCAAAATAATCATTTTTTTAAAACTGAGAATGAATTATTCTGATCACACAAATTCCCTATAATACTAGTATATTGACTCTTCATACAGAAGAATACGCGATTAAAAACCAAAATCTTTTTTTAGTCAAAATGCAGAACCAAGAGTTTGGAAACGTAGGTTTTCCTTCTTTTAGATAAATTGCCAAATTATAAATCATGTAAGAATAAGATGATTTTGGTAAATAAATAAGAAGATATTGTATACATGCATACTGAACTATTAGTTCGGTCAAGAAAGACAACTCGTACTAAATAAGGGGAGGTAACTCAATTTTCTTATAAAGGGAAACGAGTTTATCAGTATTTCCGAGGAGGCTGTCGATTTTTGCACGCCAACTTGTGTACATAAATAATTAAATGTCGGATCACAACGTGTTTTGAATGTTTGATGATCGATGTCCACGCTTAATTCCAATAGTATAATAATTTGTCATCTTAATAGAAAACCGAGTTTAGAATCAAATTAGGATTATTACGGTTTATATATAATAATTTCAATTAGTTTTTATTATACGAGATGCGTAATTATTGTGTAACATAATTCTTTCTTATCTTTGAACACTTTACCAAACATGCAAATTCTGTTAAGAAAATAAAAAGTATTTGATTTCATAAGACAAATAAAAAAAAAAAAAAAAAAGAAATAAATCTGCCCACCTAAAACATTGTATTTTGCAATGTCTGGTTGAACTTTTCATAACTTTTCAAGTGAGTCTTCCTGGTTAATCACCACTCTTCGGTACTATACTGTTTATTTTATTTTATTTCATATTTTCATCTCATCTTGTCATGTGTGTTTGTGTTATGTTATATAACTTTTGATGAACTTCTTTGTACCATTGTAACTTTATGGTGTTTGAGAAATATAGAATCTTGAAATCTATATATATTTATAAGGAGATGTGGTATATATATATATATTTATACAATGGGTTTGGAAATGGATAAATTTCCTTAGAATTAGAGAAATATATTTATAAGGAGATGTGATATATAATTAAGAAGATGTGGTATATAAATAAGGAGATGTTGCATGATTGCCAATTTTACAACTCTTATTACTACATGCTTGTCAATAAATGAATACATTTTAGTTTGTAGTATGTATCTGATGTTTCATTTTATTACAACAGGTTACCAAGTCAAATTAAAGTTGTCTTTAATGGAAGGTAATGTTGGTTTTGGGTGGGTCAGACAAAATGCATTCTTTAGAAGGAAGACATGGGGGTTTTATTTCCTGACATCAGAAGATGCAACAACAACATCAACAAAAGGTGTGCCATCAGTATCATCCCTCAAAGATATTCCAACAATTGAAGTAACCGATTGTTCTGACGATTTTAGAGGACAGGGGGATAATCCATGTGTTGTAGCCCAGGAAAACGACAAGCACAAAAACACAGAAAAGAAAGAACAAGAAGATGCAGTTGTAGTGCCTATGATCGAGAAAATTATTGATGAATGCATTCACGAGATTAAACTTGAAGAAAAAATATTGGTAGTTTGAATTTGAATAAAAAACCCAATTATAAGCCGAATGAATGTTTGAATTGTACATATAACTTTTTAATTTTAATTAATCTAATAAAATTTTGAAAAAAAAGAACGATTGTGTTACTGTTTATGGAATCTTAGATTCATATATAAGGACTGAGACGTGATACGATTGTCAGTGAGACAGCAGGGGCTGGGCTGCGTTTAATATCGTGCCAGCTACGTATTGCTACGTAGATTTTGACTAATGAACGTGTAGCTATAGACTAGTTGTAACATAGATATTGATAGCTGCTACGTAGCTGCTACGATATTGAACTCAACCCAGTTGAAAGAATCAACCAAAGACCAAAGGACAATGATGTAAACAACAACAGATTAATATAAAAAAGAAGATGTGGTATGATTGCCAATGAGACAACTATCCACAAAAGACCAAAATAACACAGACATTAACAACTATAGGTCACCGTACGGCCTTCAACAATGAGCAAAGCCCATGCGGTACCGCATAGTGAGCTATAAAAGGCCCCGATAAGACAATGTAAAACAATTCAAACGAGAAAACTAACGGCCTTATTTATGTGAAAAAATGAACGAAAAACAAATATGTAACACATAAACAAACGACAACCACTGAATTACAGGCTCCTGACTTGGGACAGGCACATACATAAATAATGTGGCGGGGTTAAACGTGTTAGCGGGATCCCAACCCTCCCCCTAACCTGGGACAGTGGTATAACAGTACAACATAAGAACGAACTATAAAAATCAGTTGAAAAAGGCTTAACTCATCAGATGGACAAAAATACAGTGGACGTGGCCCGGTACTTATACATCCCGACACAAAAAGACACAATGAAGATCTGAGAGTACTCGCAGTTATCTGACAGCTAGTTCAAAGCCACTAACAACTAATAAAAAAATCATGCAACTAAGACTTAACTATCAATCCGTACACATCCAACATCCAATGGATTTAGTGTAAAAACGTCATAAACAGCCAGAGAAAAACATGAATTTGTGCAATGCCAAGTTACAGATCGACAGATTGTAGTTCAATGAATATGTATATTTAGTTAGCCTTTAATTTACTGATAACAAAATCAATATTTATACCAATAAAAACAATATTAAATGATCTTATTACAGTGTTGAATAGGTAACCTTTTAGAATAAGTTTATTTAAAGGAGCGACAAGTTTACATGGATCATTTCTAAATTTCCAGGCACGGTTAACAACATCTCCGTAAAAATAAGGATGTGCTATCCCGTTTGAAATAAGTTTTCTACAGGTACAACCAAACTTCAAACCATATCTTTATATCTATGGAAAAAATTAGTAAAGGTTTTAAGTAATTTATGGTAACGATATCCCTGGTTTAATAATTTACCAGTAATACATAGGTTGCGTTCGTTAAAATCAAAAACGTCACAACAGACACGGGCATAGCGAACAAGTTGTGAAATATAAACACCGTAAGATGGTGCCAAAGGAACATCACCAATTAAAAATGGAAAATTAACAATAGGGAACGAAAAATCGTCTCTTTTGTCGTAAATTTTAGTGTGGAGTTTCCCGTTTAAAACCGAAATATCTAAATCCAGGAAAGGATAATGTACGCTTTCAACAATTAAACTTGACAACGCATACCGTAACCGTATACTAGTAAAATAAGCAATACAAGACTGTACCATCTTCAACAGCTAGCAAAATCATTTCGCATATATGCCACAAAAGGGCAAAAATAAGAATCTCCTGCACATGATCTGCATTTCCGAACGAATGATTAGAAAAATGTATGATTATAAAAAGACATATTGAGTGCACAATGCTGTTTGGACATGAATTCTCCCTTTTCTTGTTCTTTTAGTTTCAAGATTGTTTAATTAATATTTTTCGAATGAACTTATTTCATGTGTTCTTAAGCTTTCTTATCAATAAAATCTTACAACAACTGTAGCTGGGAGTAGAAGGACAGTATTATCAACTATAAAAGAAGATGTGGTATGATTTCCAATGACACAACTCTCCACAAGAGACCAAAATAACTCGGAAATTAACAATTATAGGTAACCGTACAGCCTTCAACAATGAACAAAGCCAATACTGAGTAGTCAATATAAAAGGCCCCGAAATGGCAATGTAAAACAATTCGATCGAGAAAACTAACGGCCTTAAATATATATATCCATGCCTTATATATCATGTACTGTAGTACGCCGCTAGATTAAAACTGACGAGGAAAGGTAACACACGGCCACTGAAAGCTTTATTATTGTAGAGCCCAGGTGGTCGTGTGGTCTAGCGGGACGGCTGCAGTGCAGGCGATATGGTGTGACGATATCACAGTAGCATGGGTTCGAATCTCGGCGAGGGAAGAACAAAAAATTTGCGAAAGCAAATTTACAGATCTAACATTGTTGGGTTGATGTTTAGACGAGTTATATATATACATAAAAATGAACGAAAGCAAATATGTAACACATGTACAACAAACGACGACCACTGAATTACAGGCTCCTTACTTGGGACAGGTGACACAAACATACATAATGTGGCAGGGTTAAACATGTTAGCGGGATCCCCCCTCCCCCCAACATGGGACAGTGGTATAACAGTACAACATAACTCTTTACTTGATATAGTATTAACAATAATGTTATGTTAACTTTGATTTTCAATATTTGGTAGTGCATCTTTCATAGCACCGATCGAACAGCAACATTTAAATTTATATTTCATATACATACAAATATATATATACAAGTACACACCCGTGATATCGCGGGTCCGTGACTGAATTAAAGTATATAACTATGCCTAAGCCTTATTTTAGTAATTAGTATTGTCATCTGATAAAGTCATGTCGATTATAAGATACAAAGTTTTCTCTGCTTTCAAATCTTTCTGTTTGAACCCGTCGACCTGGAACTTATCAATTATTGGTAATATTAATTATTTGGAAAACAAAAAGTCCTGGCTATCCAGGAATGGAGTATTTTTTAATCAACAGCATTGTCCTATATTAGTTATCTTAGAAAGTCTTGCTGATTGCTGAATAAAACTACAATAGGGAACAATTTGACAATGATTGAATTTAGTAGTGTCAGCCCTTTGATTATGACCCGTGTATATAGCAAAATCCTAAATACACCGTTTGGTGGTGCGCCTGTCAAATGCGGAACGAACAGATAAGGTAATAGCTAACAGGTGAATATACTATTGGTATCGGTATCGGATTCGACCCGGAACTTGTTAATTATTGGCAATATTAATTATGTGGGTCTGGAGTGGTGTAATTTTTAATCTACACCATTGTCCTATATTAGTTATATATAGAGTTGAATTCTTTGATTTGTCGTTTTTACCCGATGACGGCTGACAAATTGGACCTCGTAATTTTAGTATTATAGATACGTACGGTGACCTATAGCTCTAAGTTTCTATGTCATTTGGTCTCTTGTGAAGATATGTCCCATTGGCAATCATACCACATCTTCTTTTATATAAAGAGTGAATATATTTTCATTGTCATTCGCACACTTTCATTTTTTTAGGAAAGCGCACACACGATGTACACGATTTGTCTGTTAAATAAGCCAGCCTTTTATAAACTTACCGGAAATAAATAAAACGGTAAAAATTTGAATCCACTCCATTTAACTTAAATATATATGTATACCTCTAAAAAGATAACACTTCAGTACATATACTTTAATCTGTTAGATATCATTTAATATCTCATGTGAAAATTAATTGAATATCGTGTTTAAAAATGGTGATCAGTATAAGCTATCTCAACATAATTGTTTGTAGTATGCAATTTTTGATATTATAAAGGGTGAGTACAGGATATTGCTTTTGGAGTACTTAAATAGAGCATGCTTTCGGAGTACTTAAATAGAGCATGCTTTTGGAGTACTTCAATAGAGCATGCTTTCGGAGTACTTAAATAAAGCATGCTTTCGAGGTACTTAAATAGAGCATGCTTTCGGATTACTTAAATAGTATGTGACAGTGGTAGAACATATCTTATATTGATCGATATCTAAAAGTAGTATGCTTAGATATGTTGTTTAATAGTTTTTGAATATATTGCCCAATGGACAAATGTTTCAACTCAATGCTTTCTATGAACTGTTAAAAAATATCAGGGCACTCTACAATGTTGCTGGAGTTTTCTCTTATATTTTAGTGTGAATTCACATTACTGTAAGACGTGTCACGGTATTTTTTTATCCCAAATTCATGTATTTGGTTTCGATGTTATATTTGTTATTCTCATCGGATTTTGTCTAATCCTTAGTCTGTTTCTGTGTGTGTTACATTTTAATGTTGTGTCGTTGTTCTCCTCTTATATTTAATGCGTTTCCCTCAGTTTTGGTTTGTACCCCGATTTTGTTTTTTGTCCATAGATTTACGAGTTTTGAACAGCGGTATACTACTGTTGCCTTTATTGACATAAATTTAAAGGTACTGTAGAATCAGTGAGACTTCCAGTTTCATGCATGGAACTGTAGGTGAATTTGATCTTATGGCCCCGACCTCTTCATTTTGGGGGAAAATTTGGTTGATTAATTAGGAAAACAGTAAAGCAATACTGGAGCCCACCGTTTTACATAAACTTTTGGATCTGCCGCTGGCTTTAAATATTTATCGGGGTTAGTTGTATGAGAATTCAAATGAAATTTCTTATATGAAGCAGTGTTTAAATTTGAGATTTTTTTTTGGTAATTGTAAGCAATGACTATTTGTTATCAATTGAATTAATGTGTTGTACAGAAACACATCAAATTCTTACAAAATTTAACTGTAAATAACTTCTAAACTTATGTAATGTAACTTTGTTCTAAAAAAAAAGTATCATCATGCAGTTTTCACTTTAACTGAAAGATAATATGCAAGATTTGTTTTGTAGGATTTTATCCAAGCCACTGGATCCGACGAAAAGTTGTCCGAGATATATTACAAGGAGTGTGATTTTGAAGTACTGGGAATGAAGAAGGGAAACTATTTCAGAAAATTAAAGACTGAGAAAAAATCTTTGTTTGAAAAAAACGAGAGTGGTAAAGGTAACTCTTCTTTATTATATATTTACAATATTTCCATGGTAGTATATGTTTATGTTGGTTGTTATTAACAGATAAATACAGCTAGATTTATAGTGCAAAGATATTCAAGCTGTTCAAAGAGAGTAAACATTTTATAAACTGCAATTTAGTTTCGTCTATTTAATATTTCATTTTAATTATTATTATCAGGTACATAGTGATGCCCTATGGTTATATGGTTTTAGTACAGAACTGAGGAAGTTTAGGGCACTTTTGGTCTGTAGTCTGTCACTCTGTCCATCCTCCAGTCAGGCAAATTATCATCCAGTAACATGTGATGAAAAAAAGCAGAGGAATTATCAACATCAAAACAGGTTTGTTTTTTTACTTTTAGGATGATTGATTGATTGATTGATTATCTTTATTTCCTCCATATATTTAAAGATTTTACAATTTATATTGTAAGAACAGATTCAAGAACATAAGATTAACATATTTACATATTCTAAACAACATAAAGTATATAAACAGCAAATAAAAAGTAGTAGGTAGTTACATAATTATATGAAATAGAGTCGAAAACAAAACGTCTATAATTCACCAATTTCTTGCAAGAACAACATTAGTTTAGATCAAATATGTAACTATAAAGATCATAATTGAAGACCTGGTATAGTTTATACATATAATCTGCTATGTGGCACATCAAGAGGCTCCATACATCGGCATTTAAAGTTTTCATGGTATGATTCATACTTCAAAGTAACGACTCGACAATTTCGTCATCATCTTGATTATAAGAAACGAACAGAATCTTCTACGTCAAGAATATCAACAATTTTGTAGAACATTTCTGTCCGAATTGGTAAAAGAGATGTACAGCAAAGTATATAAGGCATAAGTATATGGTCCGTATTATACAAGTTACACAAGGAGCACTTGCCTGTTTGAATAGCTATGGCTCCTAATTTCACAAGCGTCATAAATTTTGAATTTAGAGATTGATAAGTTACCGCTAGTCGTAACAAACGATGCTCCGTCAAACATGTGTGTATTTTATGGTACCGCTTAAGTTCTGGTAGCCATTCAGTTGAGTGTTTCTATTTGTTTTCTTCGTATATGTCTAAAGTCTGTTTTACTATTTTGCTCCACAGTAGCTTGTCTGGAAAAAAAATTTCAGCCACAAAGTTTTCAACAAAAACATCAAATTCATATTTAAATTAAAATTTTGATATAATCGTAAGTCAATGATATTTGACTGGACTCACCGGTTAATATTTGTTTCATACGAAAATTAAACATCCGTTTATGTATTGTTGTCGATTTTGCACGACACAATCTTCCAAAAAACAAAAGTTCCATTTTATCAGTATATCCTTCGACAGACCACAAACCAACATTACTAATACAAGAGTCAGTCGGACTACGTTTATCCATCATTAGTATAAATCTGACGAAATATATTTGAGTTATTTCCAACATTTCAGCTTCACGGTAGGGTAGCTGACCCCAAGTTTCACATCCATAAAGTGCATTGGAAGAATAACTCTTTTCCATATCAAGTTATTTGTTAAGGCACTCATCCCTCGTGGATTAACACCAACAGTATATAGTGAGTGAAATTTCTGTTTTAACTTTTTACTCTGATCTATCGAAAGTTTTTCCATCTGAGTTTAATAAGTGTTCCAGTGTAAATACATGTACGTTTTCTTTCGAGTACAATATTACCTAAATTAAGACATGCTGCAGAGTCATAATTGTTGTGAGTCTTTCTTGGTGGTGTAAAAGTCAAAACACTACTTTTCGATGCATTATATTTTAACCACCATTTGAGCGCATAGCTGTTAACAACGTGTAATAATGTCTGAGCACCATTTACAGTTGCGCTTAATAAAGTTGTGTCATCAGCTAACAAGATTGTTGGTATGCTTATCGGGCCTACTAGTACTCCACAATGTGTCGATAAGAGTTCACAAATCAAGTCATTGATAAATACGGAAAATAACCAGGCAGACAACACACGGCCTTGACCTACTCCTTGTTCAATCCGAAACACTTGACTTGTTAGTCCACTATGCTGCACATGTGCTGTTGCAGTTTTATACGACATATATATATCAGATTCCACAATTAACCTTGAATTTTAATTTGGTTCAGTTTGAAAAGTAGTCCATCTTGCCACACTCGGTCAAAGGCCTTTTCGTTGTCAAGAAAAATGGCATAAACAATCGAATTATGTTCAAGATATTAAATAATGAATTGCTTCTTTCAAGGTGTAAATAGCTGGTATCGCACCATGTTCTTTCAACCGACCGATTTTTTAAACTGAGAATATATTGTTCTGATCACACAAATTACATATACTAGTATATTGATTCTTCATACAGAACTTGATTCTTCATACAGAAGAATACGCCATGGAAATTTTGAGTTCAAAATGCAGAACCAAGAGTTTGGAAAACCTACATTTGAAGTAAACTTAATCAAAGTTTTCCTTCTTTTAGATTTAAAGATTGCCAAATTATAAATCATGTAAGATTAAGAAGATTTGGTAAGTAAATAAGAAGATGACTTTTAAGAAGATGTGGTAGATAAATAAGGAGATGTGGCATGATTGCCAATTTAACAACTCTTAATTACTTTATGCTTGTCAGTAAATGAATACATTTTAGTTTGTAGTATGTATCTTATGTTTTTTTTTATCACAACAGGTTACCAAGTGAAATTAAAATTAGCTTTAATGGACGGAACAGTTGGTTTTGGTTGGGAGAGACAAAATGCATTCTTTAGAGGGAAGACATGGGGTTTTTATTTCCTGACATCAGAAGATTGAACAACAACATCAACAATAGGTGTGCCATCAATATCCTCCCTCAAAGCTTTTCCAACAATTGAAGTTACCGACTGTTCTGACGATTTTAGAGGACAGGGAGATAGTCCATGTGATATAGCGGAGGAAAACAAGCACGAAAACACAGAAAAAAAAGAACAAGAAGATGCAGTTGTAGTGCCTATGATCGAGAAGATTATTGCTGAATGTATTCACGAGATTACACTTGAAGAAAACATATTGGTAGTTTGAATTGGAAAAAAACAATTATAAGCCAAATGAATGTTTGAATCGTACATATAACTTTTTAATTTTAATCAATCTAATAAAATTTTGTTACTGTTTTTTGAATCTTAGATTTATATATAAGAATAAGGAGATGTGATACGATTGAATTTGTCAGTGAGACAGCAGTTGAACCAAAGAATCAACCAAAGACCAAATGACAATGATGTAAACAACAACAGATCATTGAACACTTTCAACAATTACGCATACCGTGTACTAGTATAGTAAGCAAACCAAGACCGTACCATCTTCAACAGCGAGCAAAAATCGTTCCGCATAGTATGCAATAAAAGGGCAAAAAATAAGAATCTCCTGCAACATGATCTGCATTTCCAAACGAATGATTAGAAAATGTATGATTACATAAAGACAAATTGATTGCACATGCTGTTTGGGCATGACCCCTCCTTTTTCTCTCTTTTTTTTCTTGTTCTTTTAGTGTCAAGATTGTTTAATTAATATTTCTCGAATGAACCTATTTCCAGTGTTCTTAAGCTTGCTTATCAATAAAATCTTACAACAACTGTAACTAAGAGTAGACAGCCATTATGTATCAACTAGGTTATTATAAGATCGAACATAAAATATGGCAAATAAGTTAAAATATAAAAGAAATAAAAAAATAAAATTAAAAAAAATGTACCCTCCAAGACATAGACGCGTGTGGTTCCACGCCAAACGGTCTATTGAAGATTCCAGTATAAAGGCGAATGTCATAGGGTACTCATTGGAAATCTTGTATGAAAAACATAGTGGTGTGTCTTATGGTATGCAGTTCTTGTAATAAATATACCGAAAGAAATAATACGATGTTCAGAATGTACAATGTAGCTGTAAACATACGGAAGTCATCAATAAATATTTTTGAGTCGCGCCTTATATGACACTTGGGAAAGGGGTAACTATGTGGTGAACTCTACTTAATTTAGTATTTAAAACTGTTTAATATGTTTACTTTGATTTCAATATTTGATAGTGCTATCAAGCGGCGATCGAACAGCAACATATATTAAATTTATATTTCAAATACATGCAAATATATATATGTACGGTGTAATTGGTCTCTTGTGAAGATATGTCCCCACAGCTTTTTTTTTTAAGAAAGAGTGCCGAATTGAATACATTTTCATTGTCATTCGCACAATTTCATTTTTTTTAGAAAGCGCACAAACGATGTTCATTATTTGTCTGTTAGATAAGGCCTTTTATAAACTTACCGGAAATAAATAAAACGGTAAAAATTTGAATCCACTCCATTTTACTTAAATATATACCCCCAAAAAGATAACACTCTAGTACATGTACGTTGATCTGTTAGATATCATTAATATCTCCACAGTAGGTATAGTGTCCGGCTAGGATCGTGGTTTTTCGAGTGATTTGGTCCATTTTTTTCGAGTGTAGTTCGGGCTTTTTCGAGTGATAAAACATGCGATAAGTTCAATTAACGAAAATTTCGTAATTATAACAGTTTTTAACATTACTACCCATCTTAAATTGAATATTATATATGTTTTAATCAACACTGAAGCTCAATTTCCTTGTATTTAATAAATAAATCAGTGTTTGTTATTGTCCGGGTTTTTTCGAGAGCAACTGTGAATTCGCGTTTTTAGACAAATGGTCCGGGTTTTTTACAGAAAATTGAAGGTATTCTAGGCTTTAAAACAAGACTTTTTTCTAGTTTATAACTGTAATTAAGTGAATGAAAATATCATATATTCCCAATAAGTCATCAAAAACATATCAAAATGAATCTTTTTTCAATTTTATACAAATATTCTGTTTGGAGAGCGTTATACAACTATTTTCCAGTGTTCATTTAGAATTAACTGGATCCTTAACAAAACGGTGTCTAGAACATTATGCAGGGATCTCATATTCATTTTAACTTTATTTCATCCTACTTTTGATTTTACAGTTAATAATATTTCTTGTTGTGAACTCCAGAGGTTAATAATAGAAACATTAATTAAAAAAAACATACAAAACACACACACTTAATCCATTCCATTTTTATTGCCATTAAACACAAAATTTGAATAAAATTTCAGATAAAATCACAATGAAATGAATATATGAAGTTCATTACCCTAAATATGATCCTTTAGCAATGATAGACAAATACAAAATGTGTATAACATATACTATCACCAGCTAGATTGTCCAGTGCTTCGAATGACACCAGGAACAACATTTTAATGTCTGGATTAATATTCATATTTTCTACTTGTTAGACCCTTTTCTTTTACTAAAAGGAAGTAATCAATGTGTTTAGTTACTGTATGACCAATTATTATATTTGTATAATCAGACTCCTCCTCACAGTTGTAGCATTTAGTCATTTTCGGTTTCCATTTCTTAAACAATCAAATAAATAATACAAGATGCAAGACAAATAGATCATGTAATATCTAAGATGTATACTCTTTAAAGAGCATACATCTCATCTTATACAATATATGTATGTACGTCTCAATTCGAATTGTCTATGCTTATGTTCCGGACCATATGAGTATTAGGACCATATGCATATTTTCATATGGTCAAACTGTACGCGTATGGTCGGACCATATGATAGATATAGGAAGATGTGGTATGAGTGCCGATGAGACAACTTATAAAAGTAAACCATTATAGGCCAAGGAACGGCCTTCAACACGGGGCCTTGGCTCACACCGAACAACAAGCTATGAAGGGCCCCTAAAATAACTAGTTCAAAACCATTCAAACGGGAAAACTAACAGTTTAGGGGTGGGATGGGATTGAACAAAAAATTTAAACGAAAGATATAGTTATGTTACTTGGCGAAAAAAAGTAATGAAGTGGCGAAAAATATATTGTTTTGGCGAAAGAGGTGGCAAAAAAAATAAGTGCCCAAGGGGAAACCAAATTTGGAACCATATAGGTATATCTTCTCATATGTATGTGATGGTATGATACTAAACCTCTAACGGGAAGGATTGTGGCTGATATTCATATGATGAAGACATAATCTTTCAATCAGTTTAATTGAAGTCTCGAGCTGGCATGTCAGTTAACTGCTAGTAGTTTGTTGTTATTTATGTATTATTGTCATTTTTTATTTTCTTTGATTACATCTTCTGTCATCAGACTCGGACTTCTCTTGAACTGAATTTTAATGTGCGTATTGTTATGCGTCTCCTTTTCTATATGGCCAGAGGTAAAGGGGGAGGGTTGAGATCTCTTACATGTTTAACCCCGCCGCATTTTTGCGCTTGTCCCAAGTCAGGAGCCTCTGGCCTTTCTTAGTCTTGTATTATTTTTAATTTTAGTTTCTTGTGTACAATTTGGAGTTTAGTATGGCGTTCATTATCACTGAACTAGTATATATATTTGTTTAGGGGCCAGCTGAAGGACGCCTCCGGGTGCGGAAATTTCTCGCTGCATTAAAGTCCTGTTGGCGACCTTCTGCTGTTGTCAGTTCTATGGTCGGGTTGTTGTCTCTTTGACAGATTCCCCATTTCCCTTCTAATACATTAGAAACGATTCAATAATTTAATAAACTTATCTATAACAATGACGGTTACATGAAATGTATTAATTTTAAAGTTCAAAAGCTACCCAAAACAGCACAAGTTACAAGTTGAAACCCATTGTCTTTCAATTAATTGTCTAAGTTGGGTGTACTAGTATATGTTTTCTGTCCGTCTCTAGTATCAACTATTAAACTCTTTATCATATCGATTTTTTTTGTCAGTTAGTAAAACAGTTGAACACTTGTTTAACAGTTCATTAAGACATTTTTGGAAGTTATTTTCCAAGTCGACATGTTTGCTGTTCAGTAATAGTCATCCCATAAGGTCCAAATACTTATATTACCGGAACACTCACATTAGGTTGTTGACATCAAGGATATATACTGTACATGCAATTTATAAGATGTGAGAAAAAGAATATATACAAATGAACGATACTTGTTTCATGATAAAATGCAAGTGTTGATACACCATGTGCCTTGAAAGTACTTAATTTGAGCCTTTATCTTATAGTTTTTAAACGTAAACACATAAGATGTTTAGCTATAAGAAATGTGTATAATCACTCGATAAAAAAAGGACACACTCGAAAAAGCCCGGACTGCTCTCGAAAAAAAACCCGGACATGAAAAACTGAATTTACTCTCAAAATGTCGTTTTCAATGCAATAACAATTGTTCTTGTAAAGTGTCTGTATATGCAAGGATATAAAGATTCCATGTATGCATTTCCGTCGACATTTGCATTGGTAGGTGTAAGAAAATGGCTTTATTTGGTATTTTGGAATAAAAGCATTTTAAGGCTAAATTTTACTTTTTAAACGAAAAGCAATGTCAGAATGATACTATCTTTATATCTCAAATGCTAACATATCATGTACAACCTTGTTTATCAAACTCAAGCTTCTATATCACGTCTTGTTAGAAAAGAAGTCTGTTTGTTTACATTTTTGATCATATTCACTCGAAAAAAAAGTGGTCACACTCGAAAAAGCCCGATCAAATCACTCGAAAAACCACGATCCTAACCGGACACTATACCTACCGTGATCTCATGTGAAAATTAATTGAATATCAAGTTTAAAAAAAGGTGATCAGTATAAATTATCTCAAAATAATCGTTATTATTGTTTGTAGTATGCAATTACTGATGAGTCTTATGTAGACGAAACGCGTGTCTGGCGTAGTAAATTATAATCCTGGTATAATACTATAAAGAGTACTTGCTTTTCAGGAGATTGCTTTCGGAGTACTTTTAATAAAAATAGAGCAAGACAGTCATTCTTCATATCTACATTCCATTTGAGATACTATAAAATTGAGAATGGAAATGGGGAATGTGAATTATGTGTCAAAGAGACAACAACCTGACCATAGAATAGACAACAGCAGAAGGCCATCAATAGGTCTAACTCTTCAATACAGCGAGAAACTCACGCACCCGGAGTCGTCCTTCATCTGACCCCTAACCAAATATCTATGCTAGTTCAGTGATAATGGACGTCATACTAAGAAGAAACACAAGAAACAAACTAGAATTAAAAATCATACCAGACTAACACAGGCCAGCGGCTTCAGACTTCGGATAGGCTCAAAAATACAGCGGTGCCGTTAAACATGTTTTTGAGAGCTCCCCCTCCCCCAGGGGCAGATCCAACCATTTTGAAAAGGGGGGGTCGGGTCCCAACCCAGGACAAAGAGGGAGTTCCATCTATATGTCCCCATTCAAATGCATTGATCGGCCAAAAAAAGGGGGAGTTCCAAGCACCCCCCCTTGATCCGCCAATGCCCCTATACCTCTAGACATTGTAGAAAAGTATCCAAAATTGTTAACATGAGAAGCCCTCATTTTTGACAACCCTTACAACAATTGATAACGTCACGCTATTGTGCATGGTACCTGCATATGATTGCTCGTTTTGATGACACCACAGCTGTCTGCTGCGTAGATTTATCACTCTCA
The DNA here is from genome assembly GCF_965363235.1 of Mytilus galloprovincialis. NCBI lineage: Eukaryota > Metazoa > Mollusca > Bivalvia > Mytilida > Mytilidae > Mytilus > Mytilus galloprovincialis. Next base: position 48,696,218 of record NC_134841.1, on the reverse strand, counting down.
AGTGTTGAATTTTTTAACTGTATTTGTTTTTTTTTTATTTTGGTCTTTTAATTGGTGTTAATTGTAATTTTATTAGTAAATGTAAAAACTGATAGCCTTATTGACTTTAATGGTATTAACAAGTTCTGTGCCACATGGCCAATATTTTGGCCTTTGTTATTTCTCAAAAATGCCACGGCCCATTAAAAGGAAACCCTGGGCTCTATTTTGAAGAATATAAAATTCATCGTTTGTGTTGTATGAAATAAACCATAATTAGTTATGGTGACAACAACAGTGTTTAGTTTTAAATATTTAACGGTTTTATTTCGATTGACATCAGTAGAAGTGTGCATGACGTCTTTTGCGTCACTTTTAAATTCACGACAGGTTCCCGTTCTAGAACAAACTCTATGTGTAATATGCTTTATCAACATCAAATGTTCGGATTTGTGTACCAAATTCCATTATCAAACTTTAGAAAAAAATAAAAAAAAAATTAAAAGCAATAAAAAAACTTCAGGCTTTGGAAAAGGTTATTTTTCTGATTCTGTTCTACATGCCTATAGTTTTTAATAATATTAAGCATAGTCATAGCAAATAGGTATTTCATTCATTTCGGTGAATGATAGAGCTGAGAATATTAATTTATTTGTGAAAATTGCCACTGTGTGAAATTGAGCTTCTACATTTACAGATTACAAATTTTCTATGTCTTGTCTTACTTTTTAGTTGATGATAAAATTGAGAATGACAATGGGGAATATGTCAAAGAGACAAAAATCCGATTAAATATGTTAAAGGATGGCTGCTTAACGTCAAGTGACAAATACATATGCATATAATAAGGACGATAACATGCTAATGTTTTATAAATATTTACTCTACTTTGTACTAAAACGACACCGCTTAGCCGGATGTGTAACATGCTAGTTCACACAAGATAACTGTCCGCACTACCGGCACAGGATGACATACCATCTTACTCAGACACATTATTCTGACTCCGAGACGACGAGTCTTTGCTCTTACTCCTAAATACCACGTGCTTAGTGGAGAAGCAGCAAATATCAATTATAAAGTCTTTGATTCAAGGACCTCCAGCATTCGAGACGAATGCGCTAATACGAGACAATGGAGGTGGTGTTTTATATGAAATATATAGTCTAAAATATTTATATTTCAATTCTTTCTGTTATTTTGCAAAATTCTAAAAATACTAGTATAACGTGAAAAAGATGGAAAATAAGTGTAAACAGGACAAGTCCTCTCGGCAATTCTAGAATTGTGTTAGGCATTTCTTGTTTCTGCCCCTCCCCTTTTCCATCCTCCACCCACACACACATATTTCAGCCCTTTGCTACCTTTAATTTTATGCTTATAACAAAAATAGGAAATATTAGGAATGAAGGTTTTAAAGCCACGGGAGATAAATTAATGCTCCACTTTTAGCAATTTTAAATCAGAAAAATCGATATTAGTTTCTTAAGGTAATAAAATTTAAGCAGTATCCGTATATATTTCTTTTCATAAATTAGGTTTAGAAATACCTTTGAATGATCATATTTGTCAGATCAGTTCATGTTGTACCCTGTCCATATGTACTTTGTGATAATGATGCTAAACTATGACTGTCGTAAAATGTGTGCCTGTGAATATGGAAAACAACATTGTGTATTCTCTTGTGATCTTTACAGGTCATGAACTTTACTTGGAAAAATGATACTATTTATGTCTCCATGTCAATTCGGTGGTACAAAATGTATGTCCTTTAAAAAGTAAAACGCTTTTTGCAGAGAAAAACATATTTCAAAACGTCTGTTTTTATATTAAAGATATTATTAAGTATATGCAAAAATCATAGATTTTGATTAACTCAATACTATAAAACGATTCTAAAATAAATTTTAGTATTAAAAATTCTTAATTTGATGTTCCTAGTTTCAAAAGTGCGATAAGGAAAATACGGAGAAACTAATATTTTAAATTGTAAAAATGTGAAGGTGTTTTCACTGAGACTTGTAAAACTGAAAAAAAAAAAAAACATTTTATTTTTACGTATTTATAAATAGATAATTATATATAATGTTTGGGGACACGGTGTATTTTTAATAATCGGTATTATAATGAACCTATATTATTAAAGGAAGAGGCCTATTTCATTGGGCAGCAACTCCTCTAAAAAACAAAGAAAGTTAGAAATACTAGTAATATGACGTATGAATGAAGTGTTTTGTACTTCTTAAATTTGTCATTTTTAAAAAATAATCTTTTTTCCGCCATTTTTTAGAAAATATTTAAATTTGGAGACCTTTAACGATCAGTGTCTTATACGCTTTTATGCATGCTCAGTGGACGTAAGGCCTGTGAAGTTTAAAATACAATTCGTGTTAAATATTATATAATTAATCTAAGTCAATCAGCATATCAATGCAAAATTTGATGAATCGTCAATCAGACAAACTTTTAAGCCCTTATTCTTTATTTTTGTCGAGTTTGGGGTGCGAATGCACGGATGCAAAAGTCTTTTTTTTTTTGTGTTAATTGGACAAAAACTTTATTCTGTTTCAGTTGAAAACAATTGCATTTCAGTCACATACAGGAAAAAGTACTTTTTTTTTTTATTGAAAACGGAGAGTTAAATTATTTCCCTAATTTTCAATGAAAACAAAGTTCTCTTTTCAATTTAACTTCTAAAATATTTTTTTTGGGACATTTGAAATCAACCAATTCATTACTAAAAAAAATGAATGCGCCTTTATCTTCATTTGTTTATAAAAATACTAGTATGGAAGTCAATCGTTACATCTTCACTCAAAGAACAAACTTAAGATGAACATTTATTTGTCTATGAAATAAACCGAAAAACGCTTTCCAGTCCTAATATTATCAAAAACTTACGAATTAAATTTCGTTGATAATTAAAGCAATCTTTTTTTAAGATTTCAGATTCAGTTTTGGTGGATAGTCTCATTGACATTCATACCACATCTCCTTAAATTTCTATTTAGATGGTCATATCATTGAACAACTACAGTGTGGAAGTAAAAAGATTAAATTAAATAAAGTAAAATGCATAATTTTTTTTTTATCCATAATCATGATTTTTAGGCATAAGAAATATATATAACAGATATATTACTAAAAGCGGTAACACAGGAGAGAAGGACGGACTGTCAATTGAAAAAAGATAAGACAGATATTGGTGCATATTTTGACTATACAACAGGCCACGTACGGACAATTCAAAGAGGTTTTGAAGTCGCAAGACTTTCTAAAGTGCATGAATCTCCCTTTGGGAGTTATCGGTTTTGTGTCCATCTTTATACATTCGGTCAACACCGTGGACTGAAAAGACAGATTGATATTGGACCTATGCTTATGTTTTATCACAATATGATTCAATATGGCACTTATGTAAAGTAGAAAAGTACATGAGCCCGGTAGCAGAACTCTGAACAACGGCTGATTTCCTTTCTAAACCAGCTTGCTTCGCAGGGCACTGCGAATTCTCTATGACGTCAAGGAACAACGTCACAGCGGAAAACAACATCGGCTTTGGGCCGATCCTTAGCAGTCAAAGGTACTGTTTCTGCATCGGCCAAATCGGCCCTATGGCAGAAAGAAGGTTAAGGGTTGACAACTTTGGATATTCACCTTTTCAATGGGCCACAATTGTTTTTATTATACCGAACTAACAATGGAAGGTCCTTTTGATTTTTGATTGCTGACACAGTAAATACATTTTTTTTACAAGACAAACAAATGACGTTTGAAAATACCTCATTTGTGTTTTAGAATTTCTCGAATGTACAACAAAGTTAGAATCTATGGCCCTGAAAAGGACCGTTACTCTATGAGAGATACCATCGGCTGCTGGCACTCTATTCACTTCCAAAGCCTAATTTCCCGTCGTCTCTCTATCATTCGTCTCAACTTGGCCGATTCCGTACCCTCAACTAGAAGGAGAGTAGCGGATTCTACCGAGGATTGCAAAATGTTCTCTCGATGTGAACGCTGCTATTTTGTTTCTTTACGTATGTGACGTCATTTTCATGGGAGGTAACTCGAGTGCAAATCTAAACACTCAAAAGCTTATTATGTCTTATGTCTTATGTCTTATTCGCCGGTGAATTTTGCGAAACTTGCTACAAAATTTTACTAGTGAAAAATTAAAGAAAACTGAAAATTTTCATTTAAAACTCATTTCCATTGGAGAGGTGTGTTCTCAACTAAAACATCTTAATATTAATAAATCCGCAGGTTTAGATGGAATAGGTCCCAAATTTTTAAAGTTAAGTGCAGAAATAATATCCCCATCATTAACTTTTTTAATAAACAAAAGTATAACTTCAAATCGTTTTCCGCAAAAATTAAAACTTGCAAGAGTAACTGCTATACATAAAGGAGGACCAAGAGATATTCCCTCAAATTATCGTCCAATTTCTATTTTGAATACCATATCTAAAATTTTCGAAAGACATGTATGTACACAGTTATATGAATTCCTTAACAATAAAAAATTGTTACATATCGCCCAGTCAGGTTTCAGACAAGGTCATTCCTGCCAAACAGCGCTAACTAAACTAATTGACGAATGGTTAAAATATTTAGATAATGGAGAAATAGTTGGTACAGTGTTTTTAGATTTCAGTAAGGCTTTTGACCTTATTAACCATGCCATACTTCTAGAAAAGTTAAAATTTTATCATATCGGAAAACATATAATAGATTGGATAAAATCATATTTGTCTGACAGACAACAAGAAGTCCAATACGCTAACATTAAATCTGATAAATCGTTTGTAAAGTATGGAGTGCCTCAAGGTTCTATTTTAGGTCCGCTGTTATTTTTAATATATATAAATGATTTACCACTTCATGTTAAACAATCCAATATGGATTTATATGCTGATGATTCAACATTGCATTTTCATGATAAAAACATTGAAAAAATAAACAGCATATTGCAAAATGATTTAAATGCTATACAATCTTGGTGTAACAATAACAGTATGAAAATCAATGCACAAAAAACTAAGTGTATGAAATTGGGTTCAAAACAAAAACTTAAACAACTATCAGAATTATGTATTACCGTCAACGAAACATGTATTGAGAATGTCCATTCTTTCAAATTACTTGGAATAGACATTGATGAAAATTTAAGCTGGGAAGATCATGTTGATCGTATATGTAAAATTATCTCATCTAAAGTATCACTTTTATATAAAATTAAAGTATATTTGCCAATACACACAAGGCAACTATTTTAAAATGCATATATTCTACCATATATAGACTATTGTAGTTCAGTTTGGGGAAATTTATTACAAAAAGATTCAGATAGAATCATAAAACTTCAAAAAAGAGTAGCAAGAATTATACTGGAATGCGATATTTCTATTCCATCTAATTTCATGTTTTCTTCTTTAAAATGGCTATCTTTTACCAAAAGAATAAAATACCAACAATCAATTCTAATGTATAAAATTGTAAATGGGCTAACACCTGATTACTTAGCAATACTAAATATTGATGATGTGCAACGCCACAACTTACGATCTGTCTCTAATAATGATCTTTTTGTTCCAAGACCAAATACCAATTTTTATAAAAAATCTTTTCATTATTCTGCAACCAAAGTATGGAATAATTTACCACTCGAAATAAAGAAATGTCCTAATGTGGAATTATTCAAGAAACATAGTTATAATCATTTTCTTGAAAATTATATGCAAGTCAACTAATTTGTTTTCCTCTAACAAAACTATATCAAATATTGTCATTTATTACCCTTTGTATATTTCAATGATTGAATTGTGTATATACTAGTAATATATATTGTAAATTATAGTATGAATGTATGAATGTTAACTGCATGCATGTATTTTGTTTGAGGGCCTCAATGAAAATTAGACTATTTCTAATTGAGTTACCCTCTTTAAATAAAGAATTTATTATTATTATTATTATGGAATAATAGGGATATTCACCGCTGGTGTAAATTTTAAAGGACATACGATACAGTTTTGATTCCGTATTTACAGTTTGATAGAAATTTCCATATAGACCAATTTTTACCTGATTAAATCAATTATGTAAAAAATATACCTTCATGTGCCAAATTTATATCAAACGTAAATACGGGATCAAAACTGTATCGTATGCCCTGAAAGCATGACAATACAAATCCTTGAATAAATTCATATTATCACGATAGACTGAATATAAACTAACTTTCATATTCAACTGAACCAAATGCAACTTGTAAAATTATTGATTTTATAAATTAGTTCATTTTCTTTAATTAACAAGAGAAAGTAAGTATTGCAAGGTTTCATACGGACCAGTGTCTATTTGTCATAGTATTTAATGTAGTTCATGCACAAAGTACAATTTTCCTCAGTTAATTAGTTGAGACTACTAGCTACCACACCAAGTCAAGTTATGTCAGGTTTAAGTAAATAATTGCATGCTCAAATATAAATAACAGAAAAGCTTTAAAATAAATTAAATTGGCGAAAACATGTTGATATATGTTTCCATAATTTCATATTGCTTTAGTTGATATTGTATGAACAAGACTTTTTATAAAATCAAAGGTTTACTTGAAATACATATTTAATTGACACAACGAAAAGGCTAAAAACCATATACTTAAGAAATGACTGTAATATTTTTTCTGTCTATGAAGAAATAACATAAAAAATTTGGTGCACACTGAATAACGCGCGTAGCGGGTTATTTACAGTGTGCACCACATTTTTTATGTTATTTCGAATAGACAGAAAAAATATTACAGTCATTTCTTATAATTTAATTCTAAATTCCATTTTAAACCATAGAAAACCATGAAAAAACGTTGATGACGTCACGGTCACATGACTAAATTATGTCTATGGGCTCATAACAAAATAACGTCAGCCAATCAGAAGACGCGTTACATCCAAAATTAAATTATTAGTATATAATCTACATTTATAATTCTCTTTATAGCATTTTTTTTAAGTATTGCATTGTTTATCTAAAATATTAGAAAAGTGGAAGGCTTCTTTCCCCTGGATTTTTTAACAGCATGCACACATGGCCATTTTTATGGAGAATTACGTTCGTACATGTAGAATTTAATGACACTTTTATAATTCAGAGAAAAAGTATCTTTTGAAAATATATGTTTTTCATTTTCAGTATTTTTCTTATATAGTGACTTTTTTATGTTACACTTTAACACTGACAACATTAATCGAAGGCGAGACACAGGGTTAAGCGGAACCCCTTACGAACATTCATAACTTCCGAGTTTAAGTCTTTCCTTTAATTTTACTAAAGTCTGACAGACGAATACGTTTAACAACATTTATGTAACTTTTTTGATATAAGCGTCACTGATGAGTCTTATGTAGACGAAACACGCGTCTGACGTACTGAATTATAATCCTGGTACATTTGATAACCATTTACACCACTGGGTCGATGCCACTGCTGGTGGACGTTTCGTCCTTGAGGCTATATTAGCCCAGTAGTCAACACTTCGGTGTTGACATGAATATCAATTATGTGGTGGTTATTTTCATAAATTCCTGTTAACAAAACTTTGAATTTTTCTAAAAAATAAGGATTTTTTATCCCAGGCATAGATTACCTTAACCGTATTTGGCACAACTTTTGGGGTTTTTGGATCCTCAATGCTCTTTAACTCTGTACTTGTTTGGCTTTGTAACTATTTTTATATCAGCGTCACTGACGAGTCTTATGTAGACGAAATTAACGCGCGTCTTGCGTACTAAATTATAATCTTGGTACCTTTGATAACTAATTATGCTTTTTTTTAACAGGTCACCAAATCATAAACACTCGAAGAATGCATAAAAACTCGCTTTGCAGAGATTTTGGCAAATTTTGAGAATTTATCCATAAAAAAAGTACAAGAAGAATATCGTTTTCAAAACCAAAATTATTTGTAGAAGTTAGGCTGTGGATTGGTTTTAGGAACAAATTAATTCAAATTTTGTTAGCGATGTCTTTCGATGCAAAATTTGAAAAAGACATATGATATAGAACCTCTAATATTTCATGTATTTATTTCCAGAGTTTTGACACTATTTAGATTTTGACTGATACAGGGGAAATCGGCAAAACACCTTTTATTTATGTTATCTGTCATGATTCAGATTTTATTTTCGTTAACTCGGTTATTGTCTATCTCAGTTAATGGCATAACACTTGTCAGCATGGGAAATAGTTCATAGATCACAACAATTAATATAATGTAATAGGGTAATAAAATGAGACGTTTAATTGCTTATTATTTTGAACAGTTTGAAGCAAAGCAAAACGTAATATATTGCATGGTTTTTTCGGCAAAGCAAACTTACAATTTGCGGTTAATAAAGCAGTAAATCATTCAAAACACTAACAAGTATATTGACACCCTGCCAATAATGGAATATGCCATTTCTTGTACTCATTTTGAGTTTGAAGATTTGTACCACCGATTAGTCGATGCCACTGCTGTTAAGAGAATCGTTCCACATAATATCTTGAGCTCAGAAGTCAAGTTTGCTGACATGATATATCATTGGTTATTTCATGAGGTCTTTTTCATTTACTGTTAATAAAAACGTTTAAATCGATCAAAACACATATTTCACAGTTCTTTCGAAGACACACATTGATGACCTTTGCTAGATTTGGCACAACTTTTAGAAATTTTCGTTGTGTATGAACTTTCAACTACAAAAACTTTTCGATGGTGTTTTTTTTTTTCAAATTAGCTATACATTTGTATTTACTACAAAACTTTCTTCAAATTGTCTAGCAATCACCACAACGTTTTGTTGGCGTCTTTGTTCGGTTTATCTTTTCCGGTAGTTTTGTATGCTTACACAGTTTTGGCCGCTGGATACCAATTATGACACGTTAACCTACAATATCTTTTTGGTTGCTTATCCATTTTTTTCAATATGAACAACTAATATCGTACAGTAGCCTTACAATCATGTTTAAGCTGCAATTTTCTATGGAGAATGCCTGTACCAAGTCACTGATGAGTCTTATGTAGACAAAACGCGAGTCTGGCGTATTAAGTTATAAGTCTGGTACTTTATGATAGCTGTTATTTATTTGTGTGTTTCTCTGTCCTGTATGTTCTCCCATTTATTTGTATCGTAGTCCTGTCATGTAATGTTGTCATTTTAATGTAAGACTGACCATTGCCATAAAAGCGAGAGGTTTGGATAGCCACAAAACCAAGTACAATCCACCATTTTTACTTAAAATGTCCTGTACCAAGTCAGGAAAATGGCCATCGTTATATAGTTCGTTTCTGTGTGTGTTTCATCTTAATGTTGTGTTTCTGTTGTGTCGTTGTTCTCCTCTTATATTTGATGTTTCCCTCAGTTTTAGTTTGTTATCCGGATTTGTTTTTTTTTCTCAATCGATTTTTGAATTCGAACAGCGGTATACTACTGTTGCCTTTATCTATATATGATAGTTGTTTTCCATTCGTTCTGTTGGTTGAGGTTGAAAGTCTAACGTTTGATCTTGTCAGTTTTTTGGGACTTTCCCTTGTTAAATTCACTTTGAAGTGAATACATTATATATCGTAATCGGTTTGACCTCCCAACTTGTTTAATTCGGCACCACTGTATAATCTAATGAAGAAGTTAAACACATAGCCGGCGTATTGTAAGCATGGCATCCTTCATGATTGTTTTAAGATAAATATGATTCCTTATGGTACCCTCTTTTAAACCACACATAAAGAACTCCTTCTTCATTTTCATGTTTTACTACAAAAGCATGTATACATAAACCGTATGCGTTCATATGTCTTACAGACAAAAGATCTTTTTTTTTGTTTTTGTGAAAACATCGCAGTTGAAATAAAGGTGATCAGTATAATAAGGATCATTGCAACAAAAAGTTCTTGAAAAAAACCACACAACAAACTACAGCACGACTTTAAATAAATGTACAGTTATCTATATAAAAATAAGAATGCGTGGCACCAATCACTGAGAAGGAGGTGATAGCATGTGCTTTGGAAAGGAAAGCAGATAATATTCCACACGTGGCATCTGTTGTCTAATACATGTAAGAACATAACCCTGTAGTATTATAATTCGGTTGGTCATAATCGTCATCTGTGAAATAGATATGCCTTTACGGCTAAACAACTCGCAATGGCGTCCGTAAAATTTTCAAAGGGAATATTTCAACTTTACCACTTAAAAACATAGTTAAATGGCCTCCATTTAGGTAAGTTGTAACCCTCTTTCACAGAAAACAGTATAGGCAATTGAAGCTGTTAGTCAAATTGTGAGTCAAACTTAACAGTACAAGTATATATCCTTTTGATCCTCAGAGCTGTACAACTTTGTCCCCCTTTTTTTGACTTTCGAACTTTTATATCTGGGCGTCACTGGTAAGTCTTGTTTGGACGAGGCGCGTTTTTGACGTAATGAATTTTAAACCTGATGCCTTTTGTTATCTATTATTCATGTGTTTCTATGCCTAATACGTTCTGCTATTTATTTGTATTGTAGTCCTGTATTATTATGTTGTCATGTTAATGTTATATTTAACAATGCCATCAAAGTGCGAGGTTTGGCATGCCACAAAACCAGGTTCAACCCACCATTTTTTTCTTTAAAAATGTCCTGTACCAAGTCAGGAAAATGGCCATTGTTATATCATAGTTCGTTTCTGTGTGTGTAACATTTTTACGTTGTGTTTCCGTTATGTCGTTTGTTTTCTCCTATTTTTGAGTGTGAATTCACATTACTATAAGACGTGTCACGGTACTTTTCTATCCCAAATTCATGTATTTGGTTTTGATGTTAAATTGGTTATTCTCATCGGATGTTGTCTAATGCTTAGTCCGTTGCTGTATGTGTTACATTTTAAAGTTGTGTCGTTGTTCTCCTCTAATATTTAATGCGTTTCCCTCAGTTTTAGTTTGTTACCCCGATTTTGTTTTTTGTTCATAGATTTATGAGTTTTGAACAGCGGTATACTAATGTTGCCTTTATATATCGTATCCTGTATTTCAGGTTCGTTGGGAAAGATACGTTTAACAAACTTACAATAATTGGAATGCTATATAGATATAGTTTAAGCTTTCCAATCTTTCGGTCTCGAATCTACATGATTATGATTGTTCAAGAAACCCATGATGTTCAGCAACATTATATGGTTTTGATACAAAAATCGATAGAAGATAAAACGGACAAAACAACAATTATAAGTACGTAAGAAGAGTAACACCATGATTAAAATGAAAACGACGAAAATGCCAAACAGACGAAGATCGAGCAACACAAACCAACCGAAATACAGGGATGAAATCTGGTGCTCCGGAATGGTGAACCTTTCCCGCTCAACTAGTCGCCCTCATCGTGTTACTGATTGCAAATAAGATTTCAATGTTGTTGTACTAACTTATCATGTACATTTTGGGGTTATTTGAATTCTAAAGCAGCCAATTAATCGGGTATGATAACTTGTTAGTTGTTGCTGGTATGCTGGTATGCACAAACTTTCATATCAACATTTTTATAAGGAACTGATGTTTTGTTTTGGATCAACACACTATCATTTACTAGTGTCTTTGCCTCTCCCTGAACCAGCCCTATGTCTAAACATCTTTATGATGCAAAAATTCTTGCAATGGACCGACCCATCCTAACATGGTATTATTGTGCCCAGAACTTAATAAATTCGCTCGAAAATGGTTCTTCCTCTTCTGATATCGTGAAATAATATGTACTGTTTTCTACACTCCCTGTTCAAGCTGGACAAGTGGGAATTACAGGAAAAAGGTTGTAATAGAAATGAAAAACATTCAGTTTCATCATTTCCATGTAATTTATTTGCACCTTAACAATATACAAATGATAACATAATAAAGCAAACATGACACAAGGCAATTCATTATGAAAAGTGCCTTAATGAGAATATGATTCAATAATAACTCAATAATCGGAAATGAAGTAAAGTACTTTTAGAGAGCTTTTAATGAGGAAAATATTCAAATAAATGTCAATTTATTGATAAAAATAGAAAATGAATAATGGCATATGTTGCAATTTAACCAAATCTATACTGACAACTTGTGAGAAAAGTTTGAAACGCTTTATAGTGCAAAGATGAAACACTGTTAGTAACATGTATGGTGTTTATAGTTGAGATAATAATGGACAAAGGCTACAGAAAAAGGGTAGAAAAAGTTACCAAATAACGAAATACATTATATGTAATAGAAAAGAAAATAAAGGGCATAAAAAGAATACAGGAAAGAATGATCGGATCCACCATTCAGACTCTCTCCCTAAGGCAAACACCATAATACAGTGCTGATTTGAATTCATCTTCACATGTTTTTAGATACTTGTTTGCAACTGTGTCTTTCGATAAAACTTACCATAGTTTAAATTTTTGTTTTCCTTATGTCTATGAAATCTGGACGTCCATTTCCTCTATTTTTCTTAGAATAATGATCCCACCTTCTGATACGATCTTCTTTTGGTACCATGTCAATCTGTGCTACACCATATAAGGCCATGAAAGTTTCAACAAATATGGAAGTTAGCAATGCAAGAGTTAAAATACCACATAAAGCGCAGGCGGAGCATATAATCTTTCCAGCAACAGATGTTGGGACCACGTCACCAAAGCCAACCGTTGTTATAGTAATGACCCAAGCCACCACCCTTGTGGTATACTATCGAGTATGTACCCTTTGTTTACATTTATACATGTAGCTCAAAAATGCATAACAGTGGGATAAGATGCAAACTTTTATTCTTTATACATTAACATTCTTGCTTATTTGTGAAAGCAAAATAAGCAAGTTAAATCAGACACTTTTACACAGTATTAGGCTTCACTACAATTTTTAAAAGTACAAAATTTATAATATTTATATGCCCAAGTTGAACCTAATGTTTTGCATGCTTTTTTGTCTTTAAAATATGTTTTTTACATAAATGTTTTTAAGTCACTCCTTTTCTTCTTATGTTGAATTTTTGTACATATAACGATACTGATTAAACTTGCAACACATCATACCTTTGTTTTGGAATTTCAATTCCCTTTTTCTTTGGCTTGGTTTAATAGCTACAAGGATTTGTCTCTTATAATAGAGCTATCTGGTCTTTCTGATAATGGTTGTTTGAAGTTATTTTTGTGGAATAATTCTGGAATATTGTTTTGTGCAGTCATTATACCACCAACAAAATGTCTACTACAAACACGGTGCCAAGCAGGGGGATCATAATTAGCTGGTCTATCAATCATTTTTAACCTCTTTTTCCTCAACTGAGCATTTTTTATCTTTGTTGGGAATGGATAAAACTCTACAATTTTCATAAACTCGTGTTTGTCAGTGTTCTTTCTAGTATCTGATTTGCAACCGGGAACAACACAACATAAATTTCGTTTTCCGTCGGCTTTCTTGGCTCTACTCATTGTTTTGAAAAATTACCGCTGTTGAACTAAAAGTGCCCTTAATGTTGACGTTGTCACGTGATCGACATACCGTTTCTAGTCTTACGACAGAAGAGTTCCAACATCTCGGAAACGACGTATTTCTCGAATGTACAACAAAGTTAGAATCTATGGCCCTGAAAAGGACCGTTACTCTATGAGAGATACCATCGGCTGCTGGCACTCTATTCACTTCCAAAGCCTAATTTCCCGTCGTCTCCCTATCATTCGTCTCAACTCGGCCGATTCCGTACCCCTAACTAGAAGGAGAGTAGCGGATTCTACCGAGGATTACGAAATAATCTCTCGATGTGAACGCTGCTATTTTGTTTCTTTACGTCTGTGACGTCATTTTCATGGGAGGTAACTCGAGTGCAAATCTAAACACTCAAAAGCTTATTATGTCTTATGTCTTATGTCTTATGTCTTATTCGCCAGTGAATCATGGAATAATAGGGATATTCACCGCTGGTGTAAATTTAAAGGACATACGATACAGTTTTGATTCCGTATTTACAGTTTGATAGAAATTTCCATATAGACCAATTTTTACCTGATTAAATCAAATATGTAAAAAATATACCTTCATGTGCCAAATTTATATCAAAATGTAAATACGGGATCAAAACAGTATCGTATGCCCTGAAAGCATGACTATACAAATCCTTGAATAAATTCATATTATCACGATAGACTAAATATAAACTAACTTCCATATTCAACTGAACCAAGTGCAACTTGTAAAATTATTGATTTTATAAATTAGTTCCTTTTCTTTAATTAACAAGAGAAAGTAAGTATTGCAAGGTTTCATACGGACCAGTGTCTATTTGTCATAGTATTTAATGTAGTGCATGCACAAAGTACAATTTTCCTCAGTTAATTAGTTGGGACTACTAGGTTACCACACCAAGTCAAGTTATGTCGGGTTTAAGTAAATAATTGCATGATCAAATATAAATAACAGAAAAGCTTTAAAATAAATTAAATTGGCGAAAACATGTTGATATATGTTTCCATAATTTCATATTGCTTTAGTTGATATTGTATGAACAAGACTTTTTATAAAATCAAAGGTTTACTTGAAATACATATTTAATTGACACAACGAAAAGGCTAAAAACCATATACTTAAGGAATGACTGTAATATTTTTTCTGTCTATGAAGAAATAACATAAAAAATTTGGTGCACACTGAATAACGCGCGTAGCGGGTTATTTACAGTGTGCACCACATTTTTTATGTTATTTCGAATAGACAGAAAAAATATTACAGTCATTTCTTATAATTTAATTCTAAATTCCATTTTAAACCATAGAAAACCATGAAAAAACGTTGATGACGTCACGGTCACATGACTAAATTATGTCTATGGGCTCATAACAAAATAACGTCAGCCAATCAGAAGACGCGTTACATCCAAAATTAAATTATTAGTATATAATCTACATTTATAATTCTCTTTATAGTATTTTTTTTAAGTATTGCATTGTTTATCTAAAATATTAGAAAAGTGGAAGGCTTCTTTCCCCTGGATTTTTTAACAGCATGCATACATGGCCATTTTTATGGAGAATTACGTTCGTACATGTAGAATTTAATGACACTTTTATAATTCAGAGAAAAAGTATCTTTTGAAAATATATGTTTTTCATTTTCAGTATTTTTCTTATATAGTGACTTTTACGTTACACTTTAACACTGACAACATTAATCGAAGACGAGACACAGGGTTAAGCGGAACCCCTTACGAACATTCATAACTTCCGAGTTTAAGTCTTTCCTTTAATTTTACTAAAGTCTGACAGACGAATACGTTTAACAACATTTATGTAACTTGTTTTGATATAAGCGTCACTGATGAGTCTTATGTAGACGAAACACGCGTCTGACGTACTGAATTATAATCCTGGTACATTTGATAACCATTTACACCACTGGGTCGATGCCACTGCTGGTGGACGTTTCGTCCTTGAGGCTATATTAGCCCAGTAGTCAACACTTCGGTGTTGACATGAATACCAATTATGTGGTGGTTATTTTCATGAATTCCTGTTTACAAAACTTTGAATTTTTCGAAAAAATAAGGATTTTTTTTATCCCAGGCATAGATTACCTTAACCGTATTTGGCACAACTTTTGGGGTTTTTGGATCCTCAATGCTCTTTAACTCTGTACTTGTTTGGCTTTGTAACTATTTTTATATCAGCGTCACTGACGAGTCTTATGTAGACGAAATTAACGCGCGTCTTGCGTATTAAATTATAATCTTGGTCTTTGATAACTAATTATGATTATTTTTTAACAGGTCACCAAATCATAAACACTCGAAGAATGCATAAAAACTCACTTTGCAGAGATTTTGGCAAATTTTGATAATTTATCCATAAAAAAAGTACAAGAAGAATATCGTTTACAAAACAAAAATTAATTGTAGAAGTTAGGCTGTGGATTGGTTTTAGGAACAAATTAATTCAAATTTTGATAGCGATGTCTTTCGATGCAAAATTTGAAAAAAGACATATGATATAGAACCTCTAATATTTCATGTATTTATTTCCAGAGTGTTGACACTATTTATATTTTGACTGATACCGGGGAAATCGGCAAAACACCTTTTATTTATGTTATTAAGTCTCCCAAACAAAGTTTTCTAGACTTATTGGTTTTGGTCAGTTCTTATTATTTTTATTATTCTTCCTCTTCCTCTTCTTCCTCTTCTTCTTCTTCCGCCACTTTAAAAATGAACTTGTCCGCAGCGGTTCTCCTAAACGGCTTGTCAGATTTACTTAGGATTTTACAATATGTTAGACTAACATGTTTAGGTGAGCCATCAATGTTTCGTTTGTGCATTGGGGTCTATTAAGGGGTATTTTGGGGGTAGAAAGGAGGGAGGGATTTACTATAGAACCCTATGGGATTTTATTTTCTAAAATTTTCAAATGAATATAACTTGAAAACTGTAAGTGATAGATACATGCAGTCTTCAGAAATGATTATAGGACAATAAAACAAATCATATGAAATATAGGGGGAGTCCCTGGGGGGTCATCCCCACCCCCTTCAATTTGAGAATATGCTTTTATCTTGTAAACGGTCCAGATCCCCACCCCTAAACCATATATATTCTTGAATGGGACGATAAAACAAATCAAATGAAATTAAAGGGAAGTCCCCGGGGGTCATCCCCACCCCGTTCAATTTGAGAATGTGCTATTATCTTGTAAACAGTCCAGATCCCCACCCCTAAACCATATATATTCTTGAAGGGGACAATACAACAAATGAAATGAAATAAAAGTGTTATCCCTAGGGGCTCACCCCACCCCCTCTTGTTTGAAAACTTGTAAACAGTCAACATCCCCACCCCTAAACCATATCTTTTCTTGTATGGGACAATAAAACTAATCAAATGAAATTAAATGGAAGTTCCTGGGGGTCACCCCCACCCCGTTCAATTTGAGAATGTACTATTATCTTGTAAACGGTCCAGATCCCCACCCACCCGTAAACCATATATATTCTTGTAGGGGACAATAAAACAAATGAAATGAAAAAAAGGGAAGTCCTGAGGGAGTCACCCCACCACCTCCTGTTTGAAAACTTGTAAACGGTCAACTTCCCCACCCCTAAACCATATATATACTTGTATGGGACAATAAAGCTAATCAAATGAAATTAAAGGGAAGTTCCAGGGGTTGCCCCAACCCCGTTCAATCTGAGAATGTGCTATTATCTTGTAAATGGTCCAGATCCCCACCCCTGAACCATATTTATTCTTGTAGGGGACAATAAAACAAATGAAATGAAATAAAAGGGAAGTCCCGAGGGGGTCACCCCAACCCCTCTTGTTTGAAAACTTGTAAACGGTCAACATCCCCACCCCTAAACCACATATATTCTTGTATGGGACAATAAAACAAATCAAATGAAATGTAGGTAAAGTCTCTGGGGTTTACCACCACCCCCTCCTGTTTGAATACTTGTAAATGGTAGAGGTCCCCACCCGTAAGCCATATATTTTCTTGTATTGGACAAAAAATCAAATCAAATGAACATGGGACCATATAAATGGCGAGTTATGGGAGCTTTGTTTGGGAGACTTCGTAACAGCATCCTGTTACAATTACTTCTTGTCTGTCATGATTCAGATTTTATTTTCGTTAATTCAAAGCACTCGGTTATTGTCTATCTCAGTTAATGGCATAACACTTGTCAGCATGGGAAATAGTTCATAGATCACAACAATTAATATAATGTAATAGGGTAATAAAATAAGACGTTTAATTGCTTATTATTTTGAACAGTTTGAAGCAAAGCAAAACGTAATATATTGCATGGTTTTTTCGGCAAAGCAAACTTACAATTTGCGGTTAATAAAGCAGTAAATCATTCAAAACACTAACAAGTATATTGACACCCTGCCAATAATGGAATATGCCATTTCTTGTACTCATTTTGAGTTTGAAGATTTGTACCACCGATTAGTCGATGCCACTGCTGTTAAGAGAATCGTTCCACATAATATCTTGAGCTCAGAAGTCAAGTTTGCTGACATGATATATCATTGGTTATTTCATGTGGTCTTTTTCATTTACTGTTAATAAAAACGTTTAAATCGGTCAAAACACATATTTCACAGTTCTTTCGAAGACACACATTGATGACCTTTGCTAGATTTGGCACAACTTTTAGAAATTTTCGTTGTGTATGAACTTTCAACTACAAAAACTTTTCGATGGTGTTTTTTTTTCAAATTAGCTATACATTTGTATTTACTATAAAGCTTTCTTCAAATTGTCTAGCAATCACCACAACGTTTTGTTGGCGTCTTTGTTCGGTTTATCTTTTCCGGTAGTGTTGTATGCTTACACAGTTTTGGCCGCTGGATACCAATTGTTGACACGTTAACCTACAATATCTTTTTGGTTGCTTATCCATTTTTTTCAATATGAACAACTGATATCGTACAGTAGCCTTACAATCATGTTTAAGCTGCAATTTTCTATGGAGAATGCCTGTACCAAGTCACTGATGAGTCTTATGTAGACAAAACGCGAGTCTGGCGTATTAAGTTATAAGTCTGGTACTTTATGATAGCTGTTATTTATTTGTGTGTTTCTCTGTCCTGTATGTTCTCCCATTTATTTGTATCGTAGTCCTGTCATGTAATGTTGTCATTTTAATGTAAGACTGACCATTGCCATAAAAGCGAGAGGTTTGGATAGCCACAAAACCAAGTACAATCCACCTTTTTTACTTAAAATGTCCTGTACCAAGTCAGGAAAATGGCCATCGTTATATAGTTCGTTTCTGTGTGTGTTTCATCCTAATGTTGTGTTTCTGTTTTTCGATTTTTGAATTCGAACAGCGGTATACTACTGTTGCCTTTATCTATATATGATAGTTGTTTTCCATTCGTTCTGTTGGTTGAGGTTGAAAGTCTAACGTTTGATCTTGTCAGTTTTTTGGGACTTTCCCTTGTTAAATTCACTTTGAAGTGAATACATTATATATCGTAATCGGTTTGACATCCCAACTTGTTTAATTCGGCACCACTGTATAATCTAATGAAGAAGTTAAACACATAGCCGGCGTATTGTAAGCATGGCATCCTTCATGATTGTTTTAAGATAAATATGATTCCTTATGGTACCCTCTTTAAACCACACATAAATAACTCCTTCTTCATTTTCATGTTTTACTACAAAAGCATGTATACATAAACCGTATGCGTTCATATGTCTTACAGACAAAAGATCTTTTTTTTTTTTGTTTTTGTGAAAACATCGCAGTTGAAATAAAGGTGATCAGTATAATAAGGATCATTGCAACAAAAAGTTTTTGAAAAAAACCACACAACAAACTACAGCACGACTTTAAATAAATGTACAGTTATCTATATAAAAATAAGAATGCGTGGCACCAATCACTGAGAAGGAGGTGATAGCATGTGCTTTGGAAAGGAAAGCAGATAATATTCCACACGTGGCATCTGTTGTCTAATACATGTAAGAACATAACCCTGTAGTATTATAATTCGGTTGGTCATAATCGTCATCTGTGAAATAGATATGCCTTCACGGCTAAACAACTCGCAATGGCGTCCGTAAAATTTTCGAAGGGATGATTTCAACTTTACCACTTAAAAACATAGTTAAATGGCCTCCATTTAGGTAAGTTGTAACCCTCTTTCACAGAAAACAGTATAGGCAATTGAAGCTGTTAGTCAAATTGTGAGTCAAACTTAACAGTACAAGTATATATTCTTTTGATCCTCAGAGCTGTACAACTTTGTCCCCCTTTTTTTGACTTTCGAACTTTTATATCTGGGCGTCACTGGTAAGTCTTGTTTGGACGAGGCGCGTTTTTGACGTAATGAATTTTAAACCTGATGCCTTTTGTTATCTATTATTCATGTGTTTCTATGCCTAATACGTTCTGCTATTTATTTGTATTGTAGTCCTGTATTATTATGTTGTCATTTTAATGTTATATTTAACAATGCCATCAAAGTGCGAGGTTTGGCATGCCACAAAACCAGGTTCAACCCACCATTTTTTTCTTTAAAAATGTCCTGTACCAAGTCAGGAAAATGGCCATTGTTATATCATAGTTCGTTTCTGTGTGTGTAACATTTTTACGTTGTGTTTCCGTTGTGTCGTTTGTTTTCTCCTTTTTTTGAGTGTGAATTCACATTACTATAAGGCGTGTCACGGTACTTTTCTATCCCAAATTCATGTATTTGGTTTTGATGTTAAATTGGTTATTCTCATCGGATGTTGTCTTATGCTTAGTCCGTTGCTGTATGTGTTACATTTTAATGTTGTGTCGTTGTTCTCCTCTAATATTTAATGCATTTCCCTCAGTTTTAGTTTGTTACCCCGATTTTGTTTTTTGTTCATAGATTTATGAGTTTTGAACAGCGGTATACTAATGTTGCCTTTATATATCGTATCCTGTATTTCAGGTTCGCTGGGAAAGATACGTTTAACAAACTTACAATAATTGGAATGCTATATAGATATAGTTTAAGCTTTCCAATCTTTCGGTCTCGAGTCTACATGATTATGATTGTTCAAGAAACCCATGATGTTCAGCAACATTATATGGTTTTGATACAAAAATCGATAGAAGATAAAACGGACAAAACAACAATTATTGGTACGTAAGAAGAGTAACACCATGATTAAAATGAAAACGACGAAAATGCCAAACAGACGAAGATCGAGCAACACAAACCAACCGATATACAGGGATGAAAGCTGGTGCTCCGGAATGGTGAACATTTCCTGCTCAACTAGTCGCCCTCATCGTGTTACTGATTGCAAATACGATTTCGATGTTATTGTACTAACTTATCATGTACATTTTGGGGTTATTTGAATTCTAAAGCAGCCAATTAATCGGGTATGATAACTTGTTAGTTGTTGCTGGTATGCTGGTATGCACAAACTTTCATATCAACATTTTTATAAGGAACTGATGTTTTGTTTTGGATCAACACACTATCATTTACTAGTGTCTTTGCCTCTCCCTGAACCAGCCCTATGTCTAAACATCTTTATGATGCAAAAATTCTTGCAATGGACCGACCCATCCCAACATGGTATTATTGTGCCCAGAACTTAATAAATTCGCTCGAAAATGGTTCTTCCTCTTCTGATATCGTGAAATAATATGTATTGTTTTCTACACTCCCTGTTCAAGCTGGACAAGTGGGAATTACAGGAAAAAGGTTGTAATAGAAATAAAAAACATTCAGTTTCATCATTTCCATGTGATTTATTTGCACCTTAACAATATACAAATGATAACATAATAAAACAAAAATGACACAAGGCAATTCATTATGAAAAGTTCCGTAATGAGAATATGATTCAATAATAACTCAATAATCGGAAATGAAGTAAAGTACTTCTAGAGAGCTTTTAATGAATATAGTATTCAAATAAATGTCCATTTATTGATAAAAATAGAAAATGAATAATTGCACAAGTTGCAATTTAGCCAAATCTATACTGACAACTTGTGAGAAAAGTTTAAATCGTTTTATAGTGCAAAGATGAAACACTGTTAGTAACATGTTAGTAACATGTAGGGTGTTTTATAGATGAGATAATAATGGACAAAAGCTACAGAAAAAGGGTCGAAAAAGTTACCAAATAACGAATATGTAATAGAAAAGAAAATAAAGGGCAACAAAAATAACGAAGAGAGAAAAATGGCATAAAAAGAATACAGAAAAGAATGATCGGATCCACCATTCAGACTCTCTCCCTAAGGCAAACACCATAATACAGTGCTGATTTGAATTCATCTTCACATGTTTTTAGATACTTGTTTGCAACTGTGTCTTTCGATAAAACTTACCATAGTTTAAATTTTTGTTTTCCTTATGTCTATGAAATCTGGACGTCCATTTCCTCTATTTTTCTTAGAATAATGATCCCACCTTCTGATACGATCTTCTTTTGGTACCATGTCAATCTGTGCTACACCATATAAGGCCATGAAAGTTTCAACAAATATGGAAGTTAGCAATGCAAGAGTTAAAATACCACATAAAGCGCAGGCGGAGCATATGATCTTTCCAGCAACAGATTTTGGGACCACGTCACCAAAGCCAACCGTTGTTATAGTTATGACCCCAAGCCACCACCCTTGTGGTATACTATCGATATTGTGTCTATCCTCAGACAGGTACACTATGTTTCCAAAGATCAACACAATGAGAGATATATGAAAGAAAAGTAGGATAAGATCTTTCACATTTTTCTTTATCGAAAAGGTAAGCACGCGAACTGCTGCCAAATTTTGACAATATCGCAACAGCCGGATAACTCGAATCATTTTGATAAAATCCATGAAATCTTCAATGACACTCATTAAATCAGTACATGTAGGTCTTAATTTTGAATTTGAAATCGCTATCACGATGTATGTTCCAACTAAAATAAACATTTCAATCAAATTGAGGATACTTGTGAACAAAGCTTTCATATTGGGACACACAAACAGCCTTAGCAAAAATTCAGCTGTAAAGAATGCTGTAAAAAAGTGGTCAATTTTGACAAACATTTTTGATTTTTGAGTAACTCCTGTATGATTTTTTGCAAGAAATTGTTCGAATTTTTGTTTAAGAGAATCATTATTACTAGTATTTGTTTGGTCATCATCATAGAAATACGGGTCCATATAGTACATATAGGATTCATCTTCCTTATATTTCGCTTTTAGTGTGTTGCAGTCTTGGTCTGCGTATGCTGTGGCAATGCTGCATTCTGCTTCCCCAAATGACATATATTTGAAAGCCTCACAAAGTGGAACAGGACTTCTGAAGTTTGACAACGTACTTAAGGCCAATACTCCCACTGATAGTAACACGATAGTTATCCCAACTATCAGGTACAACTGAAATTAGAAAAAATAGGCATGAAGCTATCAATGTTGGCTTCAATTTGTGTAATGATTTTTATTGGCCAGTTAATCACAGGTTTAAGTGCAGTTGGTGCGAGGCACTGTTGTCTAAATTCAATGTTTGACAATCGCAGAACAATTTTAGGAATACTGGCCGTTGTTATAGTCTTCGTTTTACTATCTTTTTAACATTGAAAAAGAAATCTGCCATATTCAATTTTTACTTTTTTATCTACATGTTACTTCATTATGTCAACATGAATTATTTTCCTGCTACAAAAAAAAGAATGTTACAAAACAAAGATATTCTGGTAATACCCATGCAGAACTGAGGTTCCACTTGACCCTTATGTATATCAGTTTTATATGTCAAAGATCAACATTCAAACCTATGAATGCGTTGGATAAAAACCGCAATTTTCATACGTGTGTATCCAAAAGTATATTTTGACAAAACGCATAATTGTAAACACAGGCTCGGGATTCGTGGGATTGTAGCCTTTAACAATGTTTTAAAGTGTTTTTCGAATGCGCATTTCTAAATTCATGTTAAATTGTGGGGAAGTTAGAAACATTGTTGTAATGAAGACATTAAAATTCTAAAACAAAGGTAGTATATATACTTGAACAATTCAAGATGAATAAGATATAAAGGGACTTAGAAATAGCTAAATCCACATTAGGTCAAATTTCATATCAGTGGGAGGTTTAGTTTCCTATCTTATCTTCTTCGGAAAATGGCTGTACTAAATCAAGAATATGACAGTTTTTTCCGTTTGCTGCGTTGGTAAATAACGTTTGATTTAGTCGGTTTTTGTGACAAAAAGAGTGACACGAGAGTACAACATATAGTCACTTTTGGTCCTCTTCTAACCGTTAGTAAAACCCTTGTCAAAAAGGCTCATCCGCTTCACTGTGCCATGCGGATAAACAAGTACGCAGTTACGTGTACGTCCAGCTGGAATTCTGAAGCTTTATGTAGAGAAAGTGTCTTAGTTTCAGATTTGAAATCGCTATAACGATGAATGTTCCGACAAAAGTCTTTGAAGGGCACCCTTTTTAAAAAGTTACCGTGCAGTTAGATAAAAATGATAAAATCCATGGTGCTCATTAAATCAGTAAATAAAGGTATTAATTACGAATTTGAAATCGCTATAACGACGTATGTTCCGACTGAATTGAACAATTCTATCAAATCAAGGATAAGTTTTCACGTTGGGACACACAAACAGTTCAATTTAATGTTCGTATTTTTTGTTATACTGTGTTGCCTGAGTTGGAACAATACTCTTTTATCATTTATAATACTATCAACGAAGAAGCTTGTTTTAAATCATGTTTGTACCAAAGGCTTAAAAAAACTGAACTGAAGATATCATCCAGGACATATTCAAAATAACTGAAAAAAGGTTATAAATACTAAAATTTATGATAAAAGGGATGATTTTTCATTTCCTATCGTTAATTA
Organism: Mytilus galloprovincialis; assembly: GCF_965363235.1. Taxonomy (NCBI): domain Eukaryota; kingdom Metazoa; phylum Mollusca; class Bivalvia; order Mytilida; family Mytilidae; genus Mytilus; species Mytilus galloprovincialis. Next base: position 48,671,859 of record NC_134841.1, on the reverse strand, counting down.
TCCGTTTTTAGATGGTGACGTTCCCTTGTCACCATCTTATGGTGTTTATATATCTCAACTTGTACGATTCGCTCGTGTATGTAACAATGTTTTAGATTTTAACGAGAGAAATTTATGTATTACTGAAAAAGTATTACACCAGGGTTTTCGATATCACAAACTAGTCAAAACATTTACTAAATTTTATCATCGGTATAAAGACATCATTCGTAAATATAGCTCAACATGCAGACTTCTAATACGTTCAGGTATTTCACATCCAATTTTTTATGGTAATATTCTTTATAAAGCGCAAAGGTGTCAGTATTCACCATCAGAAACTTACAAAACCTTTGAATAGACTTATTAAGAAGGGATATAATTACGATACTGTTGTCAAGTCATTAAAGATTGCATATTTTGGCGTTAATATTGAGTCACTGATAAGGTCTTTGCATCGGAACTAACCACATTTATTCTAAAAACAGTTGTTGGTATGACACGGGTTATGTTCTTCTCATATATGTTATGATGGTATGATACTAAACCCCTAACGGGACGGATTATGCCTGATGTTCATATGATGAAATCATAATCTTTCAGTCAGTTTAATTGAAGTCTGGAGCTGGCATGTCAGTTAACTGCTAGTAGTCTGTTGTTATTTATGTATTATTGTCATTTTGTTTATTTTCTTTGGTTACATCTTCTGACATCAGACTCGGATTTCTCTTGAACTGAATTTTAATGTGCGTATTGTTATGCGTTTACTTTACTACATTGGTTAGAGGTATAGGGGGAGGGTTGAGATCTCACAAACATGTTTAACCCCGCCGCATTTTTGCGCCTGTCCCAAGTCAGGAGCCTCTGGCCTTTGTTAGTCTTGTATTATTTTAATTTTAGTTTCTTGTGTACAATTTGGAAATTAGTATGGCGTTCATTATCACTGGACTAGTATATATTTGTTTAGGGGCCAGCTGAAGGACGCCTTTGGGTGCGGGAATTTCTCGCTACATTGAAGACCTGTTGGTGACCCTCTGCTGTTGTTTTTTATTTGGTCGGGTTGTTGTCTCTTTGACACATTCCCCATTTCCATTCTCAATTTTATGTATGATAAAGTCATCTGATATTAGTTTTGGCTATTATAGATCGTTTTCTATTTCGACAAATTATTTTGAGAGGCAAAAGTAAAAAATTAAGAAGACAATTTATGTCAATTTCGTCGAACTTGCGACACTTATGTCGCGAAATCGAGAAAATGCGATCCTAGATTCCGTCGTCGGTGTCGGCGGCGTCATCTTTAAGGTTCAGTATAGTCGGTATACAAAAATTTGGACACCATTAAATTAGTCAAATCGTCATGGAATTTTATAAAATTTAGACAGAAGCTTGTTTATCATCAAAAGATAGCATCCAGAGGAAAATACTCCTTTACCCGAGAATTCATTTTGTGGCTTCAACGCTTCTAATTTGGTACTTTTTAATTGGTCTTTAAGTCGAGCGTTTATTTTGATTATGGATAACAAAATATCGTTGTCAATATGATGGAATTTAATGCGACTTTCATACAAGTGAGAGTTTTAGCTAGCTATAACACCATGTTTAATCCACCATTTTCTACCTAAGAAAATACATGTACCAAGTCAGGAATATGACAAATGTCATCCATTCGTTTGATGTGTTCGAGCTTTTGATTTTGCACTTGATTAGGGACATTCCGTTTTGAATTTTCGTATTTATGTGATTTTAATTTTTATCATTGCAAAATTCCTACCTTTGATAACAATGTTGCCTCATGGTAGTCTATGATTTTCCAAACACGGTTTCGCATTGCTGAACATTTCGATACCACAGTCTTTGATAAAGTTTCATTCTGTTCATGCTGAAATTCTATTCTAGCTGTGTGCATATCCATAAATTGAATGAACGAATATAAACAGCATTTGTCTAAGTATTCATAGTCAATCTGCCAATAATCTAATTCTTCCTTGAACGAGTTTGGACATAAGTTTGGTGGCATATGCAGTTTCCGAGTCTGGTAAAAAGTCAAAATAGATTCAAATGCTGTTGCAGGTCGATCAAAATATAACTCTTTCTTTTCAGAAATTGACGTTAATAAAGCAATCTTCCCTAAACGAGTATCAGGCTGTGTCAACAACGCTGCCTTGCTGATTTCAAATTTGGTTCCAGAAACATTTATGAAAAATCTATCCATGTCGACGTGTGACAAAACAAGATTTGAATGTACGAACTCGTTTAGATATTACATTATACGAATTCAATTAGATAACAATTTAAAAACACAAACAAATTGATTTAGTTGTTCCACATTAACTAATGAACTGTTTGCTTCTTGAATTATTGATACATGGCAGTTATATACAAGATTTTTTTGTTTCCCCACTGAATCAAACATCATTACAGATAAAATTCACATTATAAGCTCTATGGTGACATATTATATTTTCTGTATGTCATTCCAGGTAAAATAATAAAAGCATTTGTTAACCGATATATATCAAGTTCCAGTTTAAAGATTTTGCATTCAAATATTCTAAACATGAACAATCTTTTTAAGGAAAGTATCCAGTATCAATAAATTGATAGAAATATGCACTTTACAAACATAAATGATTTAAAGGGTGTCCTTGATCATTGCTTTGAGAAACTTGACACTATTTGCATAGACTTTTGTCCTAATGCCTTCTATTTATATCCTTTCGAGGGAAGTTTTGGTTCACTACAATCAATAGAATAAAACAGTTTGTAGACATAATGCAGGTTTAAGATTTATCGCCTTTTTTATGTTATTTCGCGATTCTTTGCAGAATCCAAGGGAAATAAACATTGAATATATTTGTAGTGCAAGCTACAATATGAAGATTGGTTTATCGGTTAAAATATAACGTAATGGAAGTTACCTAAGATAGTAAAGAGTAAAATCACAAAAATACTGAACCCAGCAGAAAATCAACTCGGAAAGTCCATAATAACATTGCAAAATCAAATAACAAAACGCATCAAAAACGAATGGACAAGAACTGTCATATTCCTGACTTGGTACAGGCATTTTCAAATGTAGAAAATGGTGGATTAAACCTGGTTTTATAGCGCTAACCCTCTCACTTTAATGAAAGGTGATTGCTTTTCAAGATACAGATTAGCTTACGGTTGCCTATAATTTATTACATCCACTTCATTGGAACGTTGGTGGATAGTTGTCTCAATGGCAATTTTACAAAACTTCTTATCTTTATATATTATTGAACAAGAAAGGATGGCAGTACATTGAAGCAGTTCGACAAAATTTCGACAGCAGCTTTGAAAAATAAAATCACATCCCATATCACAGAATATTAGCTCGCTGTCACTCGATATGATATTTAATTCACCGATCCCACATATATCATCTAAGGTCAATACCAAACTGTGTTACACATTTATTTTACCGACTAACTTAACATGTGGCGTTTATGATAGTGGCCTATCAAAGTAATCAAGTCTTCAATATGAAAAAACCCTACTTCTATTGGTCTATTGTAACGAAAACAAATACCAACACTAACAATTTGTCTGCTTTAAATGTATTTTCTGCATTTATTTCAATCGTTCATCATTAATTTCTTCAACTGTTGTCCGGATGAAACGTTTCAGATTTGTTCTCAACGCTGTTATTTTTAAAGAGATGTTACACAGCGCCACATGTGAAGCAGGATCTGCTTACCCTTCCGGAGCATCTGAGATCACCCCAAGTTTTTGGTGGGGTTCGTGTCGCTTAGTCTTTAGTTTTCTATATTGTGTCTTCTGTACTATTCTTTGTCCGTTTGTCTTTTTATTTTTAGGCATGGCGTTGTCAGTTTAATTTCTATCTATGAGTTAGTCTCTCCCTCTGGTATCGTTCGTCCCTCTATTACACCGTGTATTGAAATAAACCGTGCCTACTTTCGCATATTGAATATACACGATCTTCACGCGGTCGATTGAAACCAATGAAATTGCTAGAAATGTATAGGAGGTAAGATAAAGTTAAATATGGCCCCTACTCTCGGTCTTCCAATGGAAGTAGTTTTTTTTTTCTTCATATAAAGCAATGGCTCATTTTCTAGATACTACGTTAATTGGTCATTGTTTAGTGATTTTCTTTTTTAGTTTACTATACTGTAGATCAAACAAAAAGTCATTTGTTAAATTTGGAAATTCTGTTTAAATATTCGCTATATTCTGTAATTTATTGTGTGTTTTTTTAATCTTTTGACTTTCTGCGTTGTTGAAGAAACGAATTTCTTGTTGTATTGTATACATGGCTTTCTATAACTATTTTGCTTCCTTACACATCAAGAATATGTTTTGCATCATGATAAATCTTAATTCCGGTTTCCAATTGTCTTTTTTTTTGTTACCATCATTAACCCTATTTGAAGAAATCCCTTTTGGAGTTTCTTAGTTCATTAACGTATTTCATATTAATACCTTTGATATTGTTAGCTTATAAAAGTAAACGTGCGTTGCTGTTGACGATTATTTCAGAAACAGGAGCCTTAATCGATACTCTGGGTTTTTACTTGTTCATGATTTGTTTCTTTTCAATCATTATATTGTTAATAATCGATCTGTATGTAGTGTCTGGCGGGCTCTGTTCTTTTAAAGGAGAGATTCGTTTTGTTTCTCAATCGATATCCATGTGTTTCTGTTGGTTAATATTTTGTTTCCTTTTAATCATTTCTTTGTTATCTTTGTTAATATATATTCGGCGGTGTTTTGTGGCCTGTGTCTTTAAAAGTTTACATAAAGGCAACAGTAGTATACCGCATACAAATCACCAATGACATTAAAGTTCATAAACTTTTTTTGTTAGAAAAAACTGATATGTCTTGTGAGATACAAGTTATCTCAACTCGAGACAGTTATGCATACCTATCTGGTCAATCAGTTGTCCGATTTAAAATAAACTTCTGAGCAAGGTTCGTAGCTCAAACGTTTGGCAATATGCCAATGAGTTCAGGAAAGTAAGTAGATTTGACAGCTTTAATACGGAATTTCTTTTGAAATAGTAACAATTATGAGTGCAGAAATGTTCTATCAAATGATATTATAAGACAATTTAATATGGAGGCATTTATTGACGATTCTATTCTGCAAAACATGTAAGTCATCAGAGGAGGTGTTTCGTTTTGCACACGGCACGCATATTCAAACTATATTATCGATCGGCGGAATTCGTTTTGTTAGTTTAAAATGGCCGTCAAAGTATCAACAACAACAAGCGTAACGTCATCTACTATGATCGAAGTTTGCGTGATGTCAAGATGATAGAACTTGAAAGAAATTGGTGTCGTGGATGAGTTTCAGCAACTGAAGAACCGAATTTCGGACATTGCGCAGTTATGGAACAAAAATAAACACAGCATGTAGTATGTATTTAACTATTGCATTTGATGAAAATACTGGGTTGATATCGAGGGATCGACAACACCAATATAAAACAAAAAGATTATCAGACAAACAATAGTCTCCATAAATCGCTAAACAGAAAATTCAATATCGGTAAGCAAATTCTGCTTTACTAGTATGCCATGGACCGTTACAAGTTAAGAACAGATAACGGAATTATGTGGAGAGTTAAACAGAACATATCAATGGTGTATGGTGACACCAAATAATGATGTTTCCCATTAAACATACGAAGAGATGTAATCTATGGAACGCCACAGCTGTCTTATGTGGAACTCTGATATTACTTGATGTTGTTTTGTCTTTACTTAATATGGTTTTGACATTACGTAGTGATGTTTTAATATAACTCAATATGGAATAGTCATTATTATAGATTATTTTAAGTATATAGCATTTTGTTCCAGTATAAAGAAATTTTAAGCAAGAGGGGACTATGTATTTCTATGCAGGATACTATATTCCGTCACTCTCATAATTATTCTCATGATTTAAATTCGTTATTTTGAAAATGAGTAAAGTAAATTAGAAATTAAATTAATCAATTTTGTTTACATTCCAATTTTAACCATGTATACGAAATAGAAATTGTTCTCAGGGCAGGAATACATGTAGAACGAAATTCATAACAGTGTGGTCGACAGTAAAACGTTTATTAGTAATTGTACTGAAAAGTTTACCTTTAACTTGTTTGTCGTGGGCGATGATTTTATGCTCACTCAGTCTATCGGAGGCCTTCAAGTGGGGATTTAAATAATCATTTGTTACAAATTTTGATACATAAAATGAAACTTTCTTTTCACAAATCATTTAAGGAATTTATTTTAAATAATTGTTATACCATCACTTACAACAGTTTCACTTTTAAGAATATTAATGTCCAGAGCTGATATTAATAAATAATAATAATAAAAAAAAAAGTTTATTCATGGTAAAAAAAAACAAAAAAATTTTTAAGTTAATAGGGACCCGCGTTATTTCAGAAAATATCTTATTGATTAAGAGAACAAAAACTTCTACGTTGTGATCATTTAAGAGTGGCCTTCTATTTATTCAATGCTAACCATGTGGGCTTTGTTTTTTTTTATATACCATAAATCGATTCGTTCATTCAGATATTTGTCAGTTTGCTTTGGCTCTTCAAGTCCAACACACAACTTCTCACGAAATTGGTATTTTTCTTACAAAAATTACATCCATGTGATGTATTCTTTTCATGGAGAATGAGATTTCTCTTGAACTGAATTTTAATGTGCGTATTGTTATGCGTTTACTTTACTACATTGGTTAGAGGTATAGGGGGAGGGTTGAGATCTCACAAACATGTTTAACCCCGCCGCATTTTTGCGCCTGTCCCAAGTCAGGAGCCTCTGGCCTTTGTTAGTCTTGTATTATTTTAATTTTAGTTTCTTGTGTACAATTTGGAAATTAGTATGGCGTTCATTATCACTGGACTAGTATATATTTGTTTAGGGGCCAGCTGAAGGACGCCTTTGGGTGCGGGAATTTCTCGCTACATTGAAGACCTGTTGGTGACCCTCTGCTGTTGTTTTTTATTTGGTCGGGTTGTTGTCTCTTTGACACATTCCCCATTTCCATTCTCAATTTTATGTATGATAAAGTCATCTGATATTAGTTTTGGCTATTATAGATCGTTTTCTATTTCGACAAATTATTTTGAGAGGCAAAAGTAAAAAATTAAGAAGACAATTTATGTCAATTTCGTCGAACTTGCGACACTTATGTCGCGAAATCGAGAAAATGCGATCCTAGATTCCGTCGTCGGTGTCGGCGGCGTCATCTTTAAGGTTCAGTATAGTCGGTATACAAAAATTTGGACACCATTAAATTAGTCAAATCGTCATGGAATTTTATAAAATTTAGACAGAAGCTTGTTTATCATCAAAAGATAGCATCCAGAGGAAAATACTCCTTTACCCGAGAATTCATTTTGTGGCTTCAACGCTTCTAATTTGGTACTTTTTAATTGGTCTTTAAGTCGAGCGTTTATTTTGATTATGGATAACAAAATATCGTTGTCAATATGATGGAATTTAATGCGACTTTCATACAAGTGAGAGTTTTAGCTAGCTATAACACCATGTTTAATCCACCATTTTCTACCTAAGAAAATACATGTACCAAGTCAGGAATATGACAAATGTCATCCATTCGTTTGATGTGTTCGAGCTTTTGATTTTGCACTTGATTAGGGACATTCCGTTTTGAATTTTCGTATTTATGTGATTTTAATTTTTATCATTGCAAAATTCCTACCTTTGATAACAATGTTGCCTCATGGTAGTCTATGATTTTCCAAACACGGTTTCGCATTGCTGAACATTTCGATACCACAGTCTTTGATAAAGTTTCATTCTGTTCATGCTGAAATTCTATTCTAGCTGTGTGCATATCCATAAATTGAATGAACGAATATAAACAGCATTTGTCTAAGTATTCATAGTCAATCTGCCAATAATCTAATTCTTCCTTGAACGAGTTTGGACATAAGTTTGGTGGCATATGCAGTTTCCGAGTCTGGTAAAAAGTCAAAATAGATTCAAATGCTGTTGCAGGTCGATCAAAATATAACTCTTTCTTTTCAGAAATTGACGTTAATAAAGCAATCTTCCCTAAACGAGTATCAGGCTGTGTCAACAACGCTGCCTTGCTGATTTCAAATTTGGTTCCAGAAACATTTATGAAAAATCTATCCATGTCGACGTGTGACAAAACAAGATTTGAATGTACGAACTCGTTTAGATATTACATTATACGAATTCAATTAGATAACAATTTAAAAACACAAACAAATTGATTTAGTTGTTCCACATTAACTAATGAACTGTTTGCTTCTTGAATTATTGATACATGGCAGTTATATACAAGATTTTTTTGTTTCCCCACTGAATCAAACATCATTACAGATAAAATTCACATTATAAGCTCTATGGTGACATATTATATTTTCTGTATGTCATTCCAGGTAAAATAATAAAAGCATTTGTTAACCGATATATATCAAGTTCCAGTTTAAAGATTTTGCATTCAAATATTCTAAACATGAACAATCTTTTTAAGGAAAGTATCCAGTATCAATAAATTGATAGAAATATGCACTTTACAAACATAAATGATTTAAAGGGTGTCCTTGATCATTGCTTTGAGAAACTTGACACTATTTGCATAGACTTTTGTCCTAATGCCTTCTATTTATATCCTTTCGAGGGAAGTTTTGGTTCACTACAATCAATAGAATAAAACAGTTTGTAGACATAATGCAGGTTTAAGATTTATCGCCTTTTTTATGTTATTTCGCGATTCTTTGCAGAATCCAAGGGAAATAAACATTGAATATATTTGTAGTGCAAGCTACAATATGAAGATTGGTTTATCGGTTAAAATATAACGTAATGGAAGTTACCTAAGATAGTAAAGAGTAAAATCACAAAAATACTGAACCCAGCAGAAAATCAACTCGGAAAGTCCATAATAACATTGCAAAATCAAATAACAAAACGCATCAAAAACGAATGGACAAGAACTGTCATATTCCTGACTTGGTACAGGCATTTTCAAATGTAGAAAATGGTGGATTAAACCTGGTTTTATAGCGCTAACCCTCTCACTTTAATGAAAGGTGATTGCTTTTCAAGATACAGATTAGCTTACGGTTGCCTATAATTTATTACATCCACTTCATTGGAACGTTGGTGGATAGTTGTCTCAATGGCAATTTTACAAAACTTCTTATCTTTATATATTATTGAACAAGAAAGGATGGCAGTACATTGAAGCAGTTCGACAAAATTTCGACAGCAGCTTTGAAAAATAAAATCACATCCCATATCACAGAATATTAGCTCGCTGTCACTCGATATGATATTTAATTCACCGATCCCACATATATCATCTAAGGTCAATACCAAACTGTGTTACACATTTATTTTACCGACTAACTTAACATGTGGCGTTTATGATAGTGGCCTATCAAAGTAATCAAGTCTTCAATATGAAAAAACCCTACTTCTATTGGTCTATTGTAACGAAAACAAATACCAACACTAACAATTTGTCTGCTTTAAATGTATTTTCTGCATTTATTTCAATCGTTCATCATTAATTTCTTCAACTGTTGTCCGGATGAAACGTTTCAGATTTGTTCTCAACGCTGTTATTTTTAAAGAGATGTTACACAGCGCCACATGTGAAGCAGGATCTGCTTACCCTTCCGGAGCATCTGAGATCACCCCAAGTTTTTGGTGGGGTTCGTGTCGCTTAGTCTTTAGTTTTCTATATTGTGTCTTCTGTACTATTCTTTGTCCGTTTGTCTTTTTATTTTTAGGCATGGCGTTGTCAGTTTAATTTCTATCTATGAGTTAGTCTCTCCCTCTGGTATCGTTCGTCCCTCTATTACACCGTGTATTGAAATAAACCGTGCCTACTTTCGCATATTGAATATACACGATCTTCACGCGGTCGATTGAAACCAATGAAATTGCTAGAAATGTATAGGAGGTAAGATAAAGTTAAATATGGCCCCTACTCTCGGTCTTCCAATGGAAGTAGTTTTTTTTTTCTTCATATAAAGCAATGGCTCATTTTCTAGATACTACGTTAATTGGTCATTGTTTAGTGATTTTCTTTTTTAGTTTACTATACTGTAGATCAAACAAAAAGTCATTTGTTAAATTTGGAAATTCTGTTTAAATATTCGCTATATTCTGTAATTTATTGTGTGTTTTTTTAATCTTTTGACTTTCTGCGTTGTTGAAGAAACGAATTTCTTGTTGTATTGTATACATGGCTTTCTATAACTATTTTGCTTCCTTACACATCAAGAATATGTTTTGCATCATGATAAATCTTAATTCCGGTTTCCAATTGTCTTTTTTTTTGTTACCATCATTAACCCTATTTGAAGAAATCCCTTTTGGAGTTTCTTAGTTCATTAACGTATTTCATATTAATACCTTTGATATTGTTAGCTTATAAAAGTAAACGTGCGTTGCTGTTGACGATTATTTCAGAAACAGGAGCCTTAATCGATACTCTGGGTTTTTACTTGTTCATGATTTGTTTCTTTTCAATCATTATATTGTTAATAATCGATCTGTATGTAGTGTCTGGCGGGCTCTGTTCTTTTAAAGGAGAGATTCGTTTTGTTTCTCAATCGATATCCATGTGTTTCTGTTGGTTAATATTTTGTTTCCTTTTAATCATTTCTTTGTTATCTTTGTTAATATATATTCGGCGGTGTTTTGTGGCCTGTGTCTTTAAAAGTTTACATAAAGGCAACAGTAGTATACCGCATACAAATCACCAATGACATTAAAGTTCATAAACTTTTTTTGTTAGAAAAAACTGATATGTCTTGTGAGATACAAGTTATCTCAACTCGAGACAGTTATGCATACCTATCTGGTCAATCAGTTGTCCGATTTAAAATAAACTTCTGAGCAAGGTTCGTAGCTCAAACGTTTGGCAATATGCCAATGAGTTCAGGAAAGTAAGTAGATTTGACAGCTTTAATACGGAATTTCTTTTGAAATAGTAACAATTATGAGTGCAGAAATGTTCTATCAAATGATATTATAAGACAATTTAATATGGAGGCATTTATTGACGATTCTATTCTGCAAAACATGTAAGTCATCAGAGGAGGTGTTTCGTTTTGCACACGGCACGCATATTCAAACTATATTATCGATCGGCGGAATTCGTTTTGTTAGTTTAAAATGGCCGTCAAAGTATCAACAACAACAAGCGTAACGTCATCTACTATGATCGAAGTTTGCGTGATGTCAAGATGATAGAACTTGAAAGAAATTGGTGTCGTGGATGAGTTTCAGCAACTGAAGAACCGAATTTCGGACATTGCGCAGTTATGGAACAAAAATAAACACAGCATGTAGTATGTATTTAACTATTGCATTTGATGAAAATACTGGGTTGATATCGAGGGATCGACAACACCAATATAAAACAAAAAGATTATCAGACAAACAATAGTCTCCATAAATCGCTAAACAGAAAATTCAATATCGGTAAGCAAATTCTGCTTTACTAGTATGCCATGGACCGTTACAAGTTAAGAACAGATAACGGAATTATGTGGAGAGTTAAACAGAACATATCAATGGTGTATGGTGACACCAAATAATGATGTTTCCCATTAAACATACGAAGAGATGTAATCTATGGAACGCCACAGCTGTCTTATGTGGAACTCTGATATTACTTGATGTTGTTTTGTCTTTACTTAATATGGTTTTGACATTACGTAGTGATGTTTTAATATAACTCAATATGGAATAGTCATTATTATAGATTATTTTAAGTATATAGCATTTTGTTCCAGTATAAAGAAATTTTAAGCAAGAGGGGACTATGTATTTCTATGCAGGATACTATATTCCGTCACTCTCATAATTATTCTCATGATTTAAATTCGTTATTTTGAAAATGAGTAAAGTAAATTAGAAATTAAATTAATCAATTTTGTTTACATTCCAATTTTAACCATGTATACGAAATAGAAATTGTTCTCAGGGCAGGAATACATGTAGAACGAAATTCATAACAGTGTGGTCGACAGTAAAACGTTTATTAGTAATTGTACTGAAAAGTTTACCTTTAACTTGTTTGTCGTGGGCGATGATTTTATGCTCACTCAGTCTATCGGAGGCCTTCAAGTGGGGATTTAAATAATCATTTGTTACAAATTTTGATACATAAAATGAAACTTTCTTTTCACAAATCATTTAAGGAATTTATTTTAAATAATTGTTATACCATCACTTACAACAGTTTCACTTTTAAGAATATTAATGTCCAGAGCTGATATTAATAAATAATAATAATAAAAAAAAAAGTTTATTCATGGTAAAAAAAAACAAAAAAATTTTTAAGTTAATAGGGACCCGCGTTATTTCAGAAAATATCTTATTGATTAAGAGAACAAAAACTTCTACGTTGTGATCATTTAAGAGTGGCCTTCTATTTATTCAATGCTAACCATGTGGGCTTTGTTTTTTTTTATATACCATAAATCGATTCGTTCATTCAGATATTTGTCAGTTTGCTTTGGCTCTTCAAGTCCAACACACAACTTCTCACGAAATTGGTATTTTTCTTACAAAAATTACATCCATGTGATGTATTCTTTTCATGGAGAATGAATGTTGCACCTTATTTTATTTGTTATCGTTTTTTTTTGTGTGTATCATTGACGTATAAGACAACCTGAATCTTCTTTATTCAAATTTAAAACATACGAGATGGCAATTATGACACAAAATAACTAAATTAAACTTACAGCAGAAGAAAGATAATGAACATCGCTTTTATAGTCTTCTAAATATCGAAGACGCGTGGTCTTTTCAAAAATGATGTAAATTTATAAAGAAAACAACAAACAAAATAGTTCGAATATTTATATTGGAAAAAGTAACGGTGTGTAAATCATAACAATTATTTTATTTCAATGAAAATCAAACTGTTGAATTTTTTCCGCTGCGAGCAAATTTTTAATTTTGGTCGCATTTTGAAAATCAATAAATCTTGTATTCTTGTTGGAAGCTGCACTGTGTAGTTTATACCCGTTTTTTTCAATGCCACACAAATCCAACACAGACAAAAAAAAATGGTAGGTTCAAGAAATAATTGATGCAAACTATACTTTATTGTAGTTTTAACATGGGTAGGCATTATATTCGTGATTATTTTTGCCCGAGCGATATCGACAAACTATTATAAAAAGTGTCCTAGTTCAGTGAAAATGTACGTCATACTTATTTCCTAAACAAATAAATAAACAAACATTAATTAATTAACATACAACACTACCAAAGGCCAGAGACTCCTTACTTGTATGATTTTGTAAAAAAAATGCATCTTTTTAAAACAGTCGAAAACAAAATTGTCTGTCCAATGGAAAAGTCGAAGCCCAAAAAAGATGAACAGTGCATTATAGAAACATAGAAGCTGGTTGCAAAAGTTGACGACAAGATCTATTTTATAACTTGAGTATGGCCTAATACTATTAACCTGAAATAAATATATTTATAGCAATTCCCTTGATACGAAAGATCTACATGTTGCCTTGGGCTTTTTTTTTTCTTTTTTTTTTTTGCTCTTTGGTTGGGTTTTTGTCTCAATGACAATTCAATTTTCATTCTTACAAATGTATCATAGATATAACTGCATGTTAAAATAAGAATATGAAGTGTGATAGACAATCAGACACATTCTTTCCAGGGACCAACAGGCGTTATCAAGCTATAGGTCCCCGTATGGCCTTCGACCATTAGCAAAATACACACTTTATAGAATGAAAGCTCCAAGAGGTCTTGGGATGAAAAAAACAAACATAAAAGATGAGCGAGAAAAAAAATAGGGATACCGCATGGAAATTGGAAAATGGTCCGCAACATTAATTTAGTCAACTCGCTTAGTTGAAATTAAAGACCTGGCGAATTTTAGCCTTTTGCAATGGATGTGATGTATGTTTAAAAAAAAATCATGGTTTGTTTGGACATTTTTATAAATCAAGTCTTGTTTTTAAATTATTTGCAAGTAAGTTTTAAGTCATGAACAAATAATCACTCACAGAAAGACGTCAAATCCATCAACAAAAGAAAAAATTTTTAAAATAGACAACCGACAACGCACAGAATATCATGTATGTGTTCCGGACCATATGAGTATTTGGACCATACGCATATATCATGACCATAAGGGTATACTAATATGGTCCAACCATACACGTATGGTCCAAATACTCATAAGGTCCGGAACATATTTTATTTGCGATCACAAATGCACGAAGACGTCCATTTCTATGTAAATTGGGTCGATTTTTTTTATATAGATAAGATGAATGCGTTTCTGTTGCCAAGTGTTTTTCACAAGTATAGTAGCAGTATAGCAGAACGGTTTAAGTTTCCTATATACACCAAATGATACATTTTGCCAATACAATAACGTAAATGCATGCAAATTTCACAAGGTTTAATCCAAATAGCTTTCTTACTATCCACTAACTTTCAAGTACGAAAAAGACAGGGCAGAAGTATATTTTGTCTTTATGTTTCGTATTTGCACAACTTTTGAAAGTGGATTATGCATTCGTTCTAAAATAAAATTAGACCAGATAAAAGTTAAAAGATTACATAACTCGACAATCGCAATTGTTAAATCCGAAAAAGATAATCAATCAATACATGCATTCAGTAAGTCATTCTTTTTTCTGAAAGAACATGGCTTTGCGATATCTTATTATGAAAATTGATTGTCGAAACATAACAAAAACACAAGTAAAGGACGTTTAATTAATCAATATAAATCAAAACACAAATTCCTGATTAGTTTTTCGAATTATTTTATGTAGGCGTTGAGAACCTTTGGTGACCCCACGGTTTAAATGTTTATATTAAGGACGTCGTGAGCAATGGGCGTTATAGACGAACGTTCACCTAATCTGTCCCAGTCAATGGGATATTAAAGTGCGCCAATCAATGTCCATAGCCACACTGTTATGAATTCGATACTATTTTTAATGTTGACATTTGGAATAGTAACATCATTATTTTGCACACATCATGCACATGAGTAAAAGGAGGTGTGGATTATATGTCAATGGGACAGCAACCCATTATTGTTGATTGTATTAAAATTGTTTTAAAATTGTTTTTGATTATATATAAGATGTTTTTTTTTCTTTCTGTCATAACTTGATTTCTGTTCAAAAGGGTTATATTTGTATATTTAACAATGAATTTTTTTCATATTTTAGGTTGTCCAGGCTATTCAGTGAGCACATACTTCTGAAGCTATTCGTTGCTAGAGCATGTATAGTTTTCTATACATGTACAAGAAAACAAGCCGCCTATGAATGAAAATTCAGCAGTTGAAGCTACTTACTGTTTAG
This sequence comes from Mytilus galloprovincialis, assembly GCF_965363235.1. Lineage (NCBI taxonomy): Eukaryota > Metazoa > Mollusca > Bivalvia > Mytilida > Mytilidae > Mytilus > Mytilus galloprovincialis. The sequence goes on along the minus strand of NC_134841.1, from coordinate 48,656,501 downwards.
CATGACACACATATTCTTTTTTTTTTCTGTTCATGTCCTGATCTGAACAAATCATGATAGAAGTTGTGGAGAAATTTTAAACTTGATAAAACATGTACAAAATGTTTCAAATGGATAGAAATTAAAAGTATTTGATAGGATAGGACATAGGACAAGACTGAATTTCCAGGTTTTATAGTGCAAATATTCATGTGTTAATTTGGTCGGTATATTGAACTTGTAGTTACATACATGTAAGATACTGAATAAAATGTCAGCGAAATTCATAAAAAAAAAAAAATGCAGTTGGAAAGGGTACATCGCAGTAAGAGAAAGGTATTAAGTTTCACACTGCAAGTCCTAAGCTACATTGTACCTATACATGTATCTGTGAGGCTGGAAAAATTCCAAATTTTATGTTATCATAGTAATAAGTCAGAATGAAGCTCCAAATTACATGAACTACAATAGTTACTCAAGTTGGATACTTTGGGAAACCGATTAACAACTTAACAAACTTAAAAGAATCAATGCATGTTTTCTGTAAAAACCTCAAGTGTCAGTTTCTGAAAATGATAGTGAATAAGTGACGATAGAAAGAACCTACCAAAAATAGGAATTATGCTATTCAGGGTAGATATTAGATGTGTTGATCTTGTTTTTGCGAAAATACAATGAGAATTATAAGCCAGAATAGAAGTGACCATTCGTAGAATAGTACAAGGACAATGATATGGCTACTTTTGCTGTAAACTGAAAGTTGATATGTTTTTGCCGAGTCAACTGGTATCAATGATTTTATGAACTATAAATTTTATAATCATGATAATGATTTGAATGTCATTATGGGCTATTAAAAAGAGATGTAAAGGATTCAGTGTCTTATTGCATTAAAACAAACCAAAAAAGCTAAAATTTTGTGTAATTTACACTTGAAAAAAAGATCGTGATGGGTTTTTTTTTCGTTAAAAATTTATAACAAGTTATTCTGTCATCACCTCTCAAACCTGAACTACATGTAATTAAATTTTTTCGTTGTGACTAGGATTTGTGTTTTTTCTAATTTTACAGCCTCCATATCAGGTACTATTGGACCAAAATACTGAATAACGGGCATAATTACAAACAAATGAATGTTCATGAGTAGCATGTACGATTTGCAATAACATTACATTTGCATAAATATGCAGATCCAGCACATGTCCGTGCTTATATTTCATTTTGAATATTAAAGTGCATATAAAAGCAAGTGCCAGATATAATAATGTTTAAAAACAAAACATGCAATAAGCAGTTTCAAATTGGAGGATTTCGATTTTGAATCAAACCATTTTTTTTTTCATTTGTTAAATGGAGCTTTCCGTGAGAGCTTTTAGTACTTTGATTATTGTTTTCACTATGGTTTAGCTTTGAATTAATAAGAAACAGCAGCTGAAGTATAAAATCACTCATTTTGATAAGAATTGCACCATAATTTGTGGTTTTGTGTTAAGAAAAAGATTTAGTTACATAAATTTTTTTATAAAAATACTATAAAAAGTAGCCGTACAGTGATATATAAAAAATGTATTTCTAAATATTAGCCGTGGGTGGATTTTTTATATTTCTTTAAGCTATCATAGTAGTTCATTTTGATATATTCATCTTTTAATTACAGCTTCACCTTTTCTATATTTTAGCATTTCTTCAGGTCCTAAATTTGGTAAAATAGCCAATTCCTCAATTACCTGTTTAATAAACATAGAGATCCTACTATAAAAAATCCAATATATATTTATTACTTACATTTTTTTATTTCCTTAATAATGCTTTATCATATGCATTGAACGAAATAGATATTTTTCATGGCAAGAACTAATTATTTGGTGGATTTAAATCAATAAAAAACCCTTGAATTTGGAAATTTTCCCGTAAAAAAAGGGTGAAAATAGATGGCGCTACAAAACTCGGCTTTCCGATAAAATTTAAGCAAAATATTTTGCAAGTGATATTGGCATGGCCTAAGTGTTGTGTGTACCAAATTTAAAGAGATTCTGAAAAATTCACTCCTGGACACTTTTGCATGGTTTTCTGTGAGACAAGCTCTTTAAAAATTACCCAGGCATACTGATCTATTGAGTCAGTCAATTAAAACTGTTTTTTAAGCCACCGCAACTTTACCGCAACTGACAGTTGGGGGCATAGTGTTTAACCTCTGTCCGTCCGTCTTTCCGTCCCATTATGGGTATATAGTTATTCCGCATAACTCCTCAAACAGTTTGAATCCTAGTAAGTTTTCTCTTTACTGTCTGTTTGTGGTCCGTGTAACACTTATCAATTCAAAGTTTTTAAAAGTTTTGAAAATTTAGATTTTTGGAATTTTGATCAAAGTTTTAAAATATCAAAATTCCAAATTGTGTAAAAATTTTGAAATTTTGAAATTTTAACAAAATAATTCTAAATATCGTTTTTAAATTTGATAGTTTAGAAATTTGATCAAACTTTAAAAATACTAAATCTAACGTGCAATTTGATTATTTCACTTTTTGAATGTTTGATTTTTTAAATGTTTGATTAAAATATCAAAAATAGAAAAGGGGCGAAAAGAGGGGTACCTGTAAACTGCGAAACGAAATAAAAGCAAAACGAAACGAAACAAAATGAAATGAAAACATGCTGATACATAAGAGTTAATGTATAAAATAAAACCACAGGCACGGACAGATGTGAGCGGTGAAAAATAGGATGACAAAATAAATATTTCTGAAAGGAGAGAATTCATTTTAAAACAAGACACACGGCTCTGATAATAACCATTTTACTTGATGGTTTACCCAGCACTCATATTTTAGGAGAAACAGTAATTTAAAAAACTGACCAACTCGCAGTAGGTCAAATAGTATGGTTAGGTTGAGTATGTATATATATTTACTACTAGACTTTAAGCAACAAAATGGTTCAATACACGTTGTATTATCTCATTTGATTTCAAATTTGCTCTACGATAACGATCATCTTTAACGTTTTAATCAACTATTTATGTTCTTTATTAATTGTTGGCCTTAGACATTCAGCTTTGAGCGTTCCTGATCCAGAAAAGCGCTTCGGTCGTAACTATTAACGTTTTGTTTTCATTTTTTATCGATTGCATGACGATCATATATTGCCTTGTATCAATGTTTTCATTTATAAAAATTGGTACGGTAGGAAATATGAATTCAAGCTGTCGCAATGAACGTTTTGCTAGTCTGGAATGTGGGAGGTTTTTGATATTTTTTTACGCCGACATTAAGACTAAGATCAAATATTAGCATCCTAGAATCAGGAAATTGTTATAAGGTATCTACATAAACTCTTCATAGATAAATACCCGGATGTAAAGTTTGCATTTGCGCCAGACGCGCGTTTCGTCTACAAAACACTCGAATCAAAATAAGTTTTAAAAAAAAGCCAATAAAATCAAATTAAATAAATAAAAAGGCAAAAAAAAAAAAAGAAACTTAACCTCCAAGTAATCGTTCTGGTTTTGTAAAATCTGAACACATTCATCATTAAAACGTATACCATCAACATTAATTTCAGCCTTCATATTTATGTTAAGTTGCCGCTGTACATTATGCGCCCATCTATCCATTTGTAGGTGTCGGCATTTTAAAAATTAAAAACTATTTTGAATAGTTTATATAAGCGATAAATGGTAATCTTTTTGGGAATCTGATATATATAAATATTTTCACTAAGGTGTCGGCACTTTTTTTTATTTTACTTGGATACTTCCACGAGGGACTTCAATAATGGAACATAAAAATATTCTAAACCCCAGTTTGATGGGAAAAAAAATCTGTGTAAGCAGAGGACAAAACAAATATTCTGAATCAAGATATCCCCTATACATTATAGTGTGAAATTTTGAACCAGAATAATTTGATCAATAGCGATGAAAAACTTAATAAAATTGTAAGCTCTTAGCGTGATTTTTTTCTCACTTCAATAAAACAACCATATCCCCACTTTTGAAGTTAAATGGTTGTTCCTTTAGACAACGTTTGGACTGGTTCTTGTAAAAAGTATATGCATTTATCATATACGTAGCTCCATTAGGGGCCCTAAATCAACCTCTGTTTTTAAATAGCAAGTAAAAGGAAAAGGATTTTTTTTTTTTGTATCAAGGGATATCATTGTTCCATATTTGTTATTTATGCATTTTTAAGTTATCCTACGATAATCAACTTTGAGCAAAGTAAAAGAACACAGGTAAGTCCAATCAGAATAGGGCGTGTTGAGAGAGTGCCATGCTGTCAGCTGCATGATGAATTTTTCCATTTTTGGTCATACACCGTAGTTCATACGTGTTTTTCGTTTGTCGTTTTGATATAGATAAGACCGTTGGTTTTCCCGTTTGAATGGTTTTACACTAGTAATTTTTGGGGCCCTTTATAGCTTGCTGTTCGGTGTGAGCCAAGGCTCCGTGTTGAAGGCCTTACCTGAATTATAATGTTTACTTATATAAATTGTTACTTGGATGTCGAGTTGTCTCATTGGCACTCATACCACATCTTCCTATATCTATTAAACACATCAAAATTTATTTATAAGGGCTACTTTGCCCGAGCCAGCTGAATTCTAAGTTTCTTTGAAATTTGTATGTCACCTAAGAACCTATTTTGAATTATCGAGTTTTGGTTGCCAGTGACAAATATTTCATGAATGATAGCAATAAATACAACAGGGAGGGATTGTGCTTGTAATTCATAAGATGAAGACATAATCTTCCGATTAGTTTAATTGAGGTCTGGAGCTGGCATATGTCAGTAACTGCTAGCTTTATATATAGTAGTCCTTTGTTATTTCATTATCATTGTCATTTTGATTAGTTTCTTTTGTTTCCTATTCTGACATAGGACATGGATTTCTTTTAAAGTGCGATTTATTGTGCGTACTCATGTGTTAGTTCATTCTACATTGGCTAGAGGTATAGGTGTAATACCACCATTGATTTTCCCCTATTAGTCTTTGTTAAATTTGCACTTTTCAAAAAAATGTGCAGAATTTATCTTTGTTTCAAATAAAGAAATACTTGGCATGACTAAAGTTTTATCCTGTCCAGTTCTATAGAAAAAAATTCACATAACATTTCATTGCATATAAGAAAATAACCATCATTGGAAGTTAACCAATAAAATTTCTCCCCTTATTTTATCTGTGTACATGGTTTAGTTCCCATGTAACCTCAAGATTACAAAATCTTCTATAGAAATCCCAAATAAAAAATAATGGTGTTTTGAAATACCCAAGACATATGTTTATGACACAGAAATGGTTTTACTGCAATAAAATGTAGGATTAATTACCTACAACTGTCAAATCAAGAGAATATTTTTTTGGACCTACTTTCGTATACAACCGGATGTGACGTACCATGATTTGGTGGTATTACACCTATAGGGGGAGGGGTGTGATCCCACGAAACATGTTTAACCTTTTCACATTTGTGCGCCTGTGCCTGTCCCAGTTCAATTCCGGAGCCTCTGGCCTTTTTATGCCGGTTTAAAAAGGTTTGAATTTGTTTTTAATAGGTGCACAATCTTAAAATTTCAGTACTGTTATCCCATGTGATGTTTAACATGTAAAATAAAAAAAAAGGACTTCTTCTTTTAATTTTTCATTTTGTAATTAAAAATGATTTGATATAGTTCGTGATATTTATTCCAAACTAAGAATGATTATAATCAGAACCGTGTTTACATGTTCCCCTCTTTTCGCCCCTTTTCTATTTTTGATATTTTAATCAAAAATTTAAAAAATCAAACATTCAAAAAGTGAAATAATCAAAATTTTTTTGATCAAATTTCTAGACTATCAAATTTAAAAACGATATTTAGAATTTTAATATTTTTATTATTTGGTTAAAATTTCAAAATTTCAAAACTATTACACAATTTGGAATTTTCATATTTTAAAACTTTGATCAAAATTCCAAAAATCTAAAATCTAAAATTTCAAAAGTTTTTAAAACTTTGAATTGATAAGTGTTACAGGAACCGTTTGTACATATATTGAAGTTGTGCTGCATGTGGTCAGGGTTTAATTTTTTTATTAATATGTGCTCTTTTGGGAGAAAGTGGAACTTTGTCATTTTTGGAAAATTTACTTGCATAAGTAGGGCGTTTCCGCATCACTTTGTCTAATTTACATTTTTTTTTCTCGTGTTGTGCTGTTACACTACTGTTACAGTCTGATTTTTTGCTCACACACATGTTGAACTCCGCCATGTGCACTTTCTTTATGTACCTGCCCCAAGTCAGGAGTATACAGTTCAATTGTTGTCGTTGTATACATATGTGTCATATTTGTTTTTTTTTTTTTGTAAAATAGACCGTTAGTTTTTTAGTTTGATTTTTTTTTCACATAGTGCATAGTGGCCTTTTGTAGCTGACTATACGGAGTGTTGAAGGCTGTATGGTTGCCTATACATTTAAACTCTGGTGGATAGTTGTCTAATTGGCAATCACACCACATCTAACTTTATTTCAACTCCTATGTTGCGTTTTGTATACTGCAACATTGTTTATTTAGTACGCATATCCCGGAGTCCTCTTTTCGGAAGCCCGAGCAAAAGCACTTGTTCCGCGATAGAACATTTAATTACGAACCCATCGAGACATATAAAATAGTTCGAATTTCAACTCAAAATCTTAATTAATATAAATGAGACTTAAATTCGAATCTTACTCAAACTCTACCTCAAGAAGTGACTCAAATTCAAAGTTGTAACTAGAACTCTGCCTTTAAATGTGACTCAAACTCGAAGTCCAACGCTAACTAATACTTTAATTCTAAGCATGACATGAATTCGAAAACTAACTCAAAGTTTAACTCAAACAGTAACCCAAACTTTTATTCTATTGAACAGTAATTAGATGGATGGCCACACGCATTCAAGGCACATACACCATGGAAATCTATCTTAAAATAGAACAGGTTTTCCCGAATTGATCACGTGGTTTTATCTCATCAAGTAATGGGATAACCACATCAAAGAATGACAGGACCACATCAAAGAATGACAAGACCACATCAAATAATGAAACAGGCTCATCAAGTAGTGTAAAATCGTCAAATTTTGAAACATCATTACGTAATGTTTACACCAAATAAAGAATGGATAAATCATCATTACGAAATAACAAAACCACATTAGGTAATGAAACAACTACATTACGTTAAGTCATATACACATCGAGTAATGTTTAAACCACATTGACTAATGACACAACCATATTAAATAATGGTGAAACCACATCGAGTAATGACAATACCATATTGAGTAATGACAAAACTATATCAAGTCAATACGAAACCATATCGTGTAATATCGAAATATCATTAAGTAATAACTATTCCATATTGAGTTATATTAAAACATCATTGCGTAATTTAAAAACCATATTGAGTAAAGACAAAATATCATTTCGTTATAATAAAACAACATAAAGTAATATCAGAGTTCCACATAAGACAGTTGTGGCGTTCCATAGTAATCAGTCAATAAGTCGTAGTCGATGTGAACAGTAACTAAGACTAGAGGACGAGATTGTCGATACGCCAAGTATTTGTGTCACAAATATTTGAAAACGTTCAATACAATTAAGATTTATCTCTAAGCAATATTGGGTCAATATCAACAACACTCTTACAAAGAAATCATAATGAGAAACGCAACCCTGGAACATTGCATCATACTCCATATCAGGCTGGTTTTGTGCTAGATTAAAATGAAAAGTTTACAATGGAAAAACTGAAACCTTGTTTTTGTCAAGTTAATTTCTCAAAAGCATTTTGCTTAGTCTTTCGAGTCAAGATATAAAGCAGATTAAATGTTGTCTGTGGTAACCATTTATTTCATTTTCAAAGGTCCCGATGCGATCAAGATAGTCACCAAACTTTGAAATTGTAAGCAAAAGGATATAAGGTATATACAGGAATGAGAGGCTAATGGATTATGCTAACAAATGTAAAATACATACAATCTAACACTTTCTCATCTTGCAATAGTGTTAAAACATTTGACCCTCGGACACTTTACACAAGTATTCCCCATTCCAAACTTAAAGACAAATTGAAAGAATTTGTTTTGCTTTGTTTCATAAGAAAAAATTCTCTGAAACTGACCATATCAAGATGCTTGATTTCTTGTTTAACAACATATGTGTTACATTTGTAGGACCTGTTTTTCAACAGACTGTCGGCATTCCAATGGGGACCAATTGTGCCCCTCTTCTTGCCGACTTGTTCCTTTATTATTATGAGACTGGCTTCATACAGACACTTCTTAGGAAAATAGATAAGCAGTTAGTAATATGCTTCAGCTTTACTCTATATAGGCGATGTTCTCTCACTAAATAATTCAAAATTTGGTGACTATGTTGAACGCATCTGTCCCATTGAACTAGAGATAAAGGATACAACAGATAAAGTTAAGACTGTTTTATAATATCTTGACTTACATCTCGAAATTCTGAACTTGCTATCTCTATGTAGCAACATTCCAGCAGCGCCAGCATACGATGAATATATCTCCCATTAAAATACGATATTCCCGAGCTTGTATTTCCTATCATGATTTCCTTGATAGAGGGTTGCTGCTCACAAGCAAGCTGTAAAACCAAGAGCTCCAAATATTGAAGTTGAAATCATCCATTCGTAAAATTTACGGACGCCATCACGAGTTGGTTGACCGTTATGGAATAACCGTTTCAAGTATGATATGGGATATGTTCCTTATGTCGTAATTACAATCCACTTCCCTTTACCACGAATGTGACCTACCGAATTAGAATATTTACCGGGTTCGTTATAACATGAGCAACACGACGGGTCCACATGTGGAGCAGGATCTGCTTGCACTTCCGGAGCACCTGCGATCAACACAGTTTTGGGTGGGGTTCGTGTTGCTTAGTCTTTATTTTTCTATGTTGTGTCTTGTGTACCATATTTGTCTGGTTGTCTTTTTGTTTTTTAGCAATAGCGCTGTCCGTTTATTTTCGATCTATGAATTTGACTGTCACTGTTATCTTCCGCCCCTATCTTATGTTCATTCTACCAAGGAAGCCAGCCCGGAACGAAGTATATATTTCAAACAAAAAAGAAACAAGTTTACACGGAGAAGAACCTAGTTAGTACGCAATGAGAACTGCCTGCTGTTTTTTGCCCATAAAACTACAAAAAGTCCGTTGATCGATAAATCAAATATCCGGATGTTTTCAGTTACAGTTTTTCAAATTGTACTTTCATGGTTTTTTTTTTAAATTTTGAAATTATGTGCATATTGTGATTCTGCTATTTTAGAACATTGATTTAACCATTATCGATACAACTTGAAAAGGCGCAATTGCATGATATGTTTTTATCATCATATAATGACTATGACGTTATGAAACATGATATTTTATAATTTCTTGTTTGAGATCATACGAAATCAAATCTAATTCTAGCTGTGTTGACAAATAATATCTTGTCATTACTCTGATTATGTTAGATAATTTGTTTGAAAAAGAATTGCAGTCTAAAATATCAATCGTTTAAGTCAAATAATGGAAAAAAAAATATAATTACCTTTTCCATTTCATATTTTATCCTTTTTACCATCCAATTCATTGAACATCCATTGGATAACATGTACATCTCATCTATAGCCAATAGCACACTATTCAAATTTTGTTTTAAGATTTGATTACAGATTTTCCGCTTTTAATTTATATCGGAGTTCGGTATTTTTGTTATTTTACTTTTTAAAACTGACTGAGTAGCTTGAATCTTATTAAAAGTCTGAAAAGAACTGATGTTTTTAGAAAGGGTAGAGTTCTGTTTCAAACGTCTTGTTGCCTGTTAAAGATCAAAATTCATGATCCAAGTGATAATTATTGGAGATTTAGAAACTGGATTTTGGCTACACCAAATGGTTCATATTCGTGGTCATATGCAGAACAGATATTTCTTAACGGTCATTCAGTTTATTAAAGCGTCCGTGAAACTACCTTTATTTCTTTTCAAAACGTCTTCAAAGACAAAAAGAAAAACGAATGTTGCAATATAAAAAAGAAGATGTGGTATGATTGCCAATGAGACAACTATCCACAAAAGACCAAAATGACACAGACATTAACAATTCGTTTCATTGACCATTCAGACATATTAATGCTGCCTTTTCATTTAATAATCATTATTTCAGTGGTCTATGCATCTCATATATCCCAATTAACTAGCGTTGAGACTATAATGGGAACTATATCAGTGGTTGTCAGTTTGTTTATGTGTTACATATTTGTTTTTCGTTTATTTTTTTACATAAATAAGGCCGTTAGTTTTCTCGTTTGAATTGTTTTACATTGTCTTATCGGGGCCTTTTATAGCTGACTATGCGGTACGGGCTTTGCTCATTGTTTAAGGCCGTACGGTGACCTATAGTTGTAAATGTCTGTGTCATTTTGGTCTTTTGTGGATAGTTGTCTCATTGGCAATCATACCACATCTTCTTTTTTATATATCATTTGCTTTATATCTAGATCTTTTTATCGATATGGACAACTTTAAAATTCAAACAACATTCTATTAAAACGATATGACTTCAACTTTCCATTCGTTAGTTTCTTTCCACTCGTCAATTGCCATTTTCATAGCATTAACGTACCCTCTGCAATACTGTATGGCGTGTGCATAAATCAATTGAAGAGTTACACTCGTGCTTGTTCACATTTTACACTTCATTTGCACATGTGGGCTCTCTCCACAATAAATGCATTATGTAGAGTTAAGAAGAAGAACGAATGAAATGGACACTACACATGTTTTAACAGTAACTATTACAAATTTGTTCACAAACACGATATGTTTGTGTCTCAATTCACTAAGGACATGACTCGCAGTCTTAAATCTTTAGATACCAAAAAGAACGTCATATCTGTGTTTTAACCGAATGTGTACTATTACTGATGGTGTTATTTTGTCTGATTGTGGATTTGAATGGCGGATAATGCTTGCAAAGCAGGAATCGCTTTCTCATTCATCGTACTGATCTCGCCTTTTTTGAAGTTTATGGGATTCCATCACATCATGTTTGTTATTTTAAGTTGTCTCCTTAATCGATTTATAACAATCTAACATGGGTCATTCGCAGTTTAATTTATGCAACATACTGGTCAATTTTAAAAATAGATTAAGAATTCAAAATTATAGTTGAATATTACTTGGTATATATTATATCAGATAAAATGTTTTCAATTTTATTTCTTGATGTATGAGTGTCAAAGGTCAGACACAAAATTAACCATCATCCGTTTTACTGTATCCGTTGATTATGTTAACAAAATAACTTAGCGTGGATTTTTTGTTTGTTAAAATGTGTGAAAAATCTTGTGTAAATTGCAATAACTATAAACGTTATTCTAAACTGTTTTAATGTTGTATGCCTCAGATCCTTTGGCTAGACAACAATAATCTTCGTAAAAGATATTATTAAACGTTTACACGTACTATGCAGTGTTTTGAATATACCAAAGTAAATAAATGCCATGAAGCATTATAAACTAATTTACATGTCTAGAACGGGCGTTCCCAATGTCGGTGTCATTCTGGTCAGCTCTTCAGAAAAAAAGCCGTAACATCATGTCTTGTGTGACTGACGTCAAATACTTTTTATACTGTAATCAGCTATTTTACTAACAGATAAAGCTATACGTATAAACGTTAGCTTTATACGTCAACGACCTCAACTAACCTATAAGCCCCGCCTACTTACCGGAACTACTGTATTTCATCAACAACGTCACGTCACAACCATGACAACGTGTAGTTACAATGGTCAAACTTTTACGAATTTAGACTTGTTATGTCTTCCAATTGGTAATTTATACACCATGTTTATTAAATATTATTAGTTAAGTTAATTTTCCCTTCCTAATTCCTTAAAATGTCAATGTCTTACCGCCTGGGCTACGCTCATAGGGAAATATCCCAAAATGATACCCCATGAGGGAAATTCCAAACACTTTATTTTAACAATGTTTGTTATACATTTTTTTTATTATTAATTTTTTTTTCGATTTGAGTATAAAGACAAAATACGTATAGTGTCTTGAAATATGAAATTTATTTTTATTCGGCACGAAACGGGAAAATGCTCGGTACAACCTCGCATTTCCCCGTTTCTAAGACTCATACAAATAAATTTCATATTTCAAGACACTATACGTATATTGTCTAACAGTTGGACATATCACCAACGTGATAACATGGATAATGAAAGAACTGACAGTGATAAGTTTTTTTCTATGCCTCAATATATTGTGTTATCAAATTTTTTTTCTTCCTTCAGAGGTATTCGAACCCCTGCTGAAGTGACATTTTATCAATACCTCCTGCACTATGTTTAGCAACTGATACCACTCGACCAACTAGGCTGTATTTAATAATCACCATATTTTGTAAAAGAGGAAACGCTAAACGCACATTTTTTTTGGGGGGGGCCTAACTTTTAATGATAAATAAGTTAAGAAACAACATTGTTTGACTTGTTTTATCTGTTGTCTCCATTTCCTTTAAATAATCAAAGTCATTTGTATCATATCTTCTTAATTGTTTTATGTTTGATATTGATCTTTCAGATTCCAAAGTTTCATTTTCGTTCAAGGTACAAGTTAACTTATTACATGAATTTCCATGTTTGTGTTTTTATGGAAATATGGCTCTTCATTGAGTTGAAAACCAAAAGAGTAAAGTAGCTTATGTTCAGTTTGCTTCATAACCGTTTCTAGAGCGATCTTGATGAAATAGTTTTAACATATACAACACCATTATTGTATTATATGAAATAAAGATACACCGACCGCGCGAGTAGTGCTTTATATATAGCCAGTCAAGGTCTCTGAAAAAGTTAATAAGTAATTTTCTACTTAAGAAAATGCCTGTACCAAGTCAGGAATATGACAGTTCAAGGTTATTTATTCGTTTGATGTGTTCGACCTTTTGGTTTTGTCATTAAATTTCCGTTCAGAATTATCCTCGGAGTTTGATAATTTTGTTATTTTACTTTTACAAGCTATAACCGCAAAAACAAAATAGTTGATTAAACTTTTGGTCAATCAATATTGCTCTGTAGATAATAAAATGAATGTAATGGTGGATGAAAAAATATACTCTTGTCAAAAGTGACATCTTGATCATAGTTTTGCCTTAAAGCTACTATTAATAAATAATAAATGGTATAACTTAAATTTAGCCGATGTGGAGTCAATATGGTAAAAAACCCCATCAATTTGATAAAAACAAAAATCTCATCAACCAAATTGGCACCTTCTAACTGTTCCTGACCAATTTTGCAATCAATAGCCTTCGGGCACAAAGCCGGCGTCAAGTCATGAATAATCCCCATCATCCTCAAACAAATTTATGATCACGATAACCATGTAAAACTAAAAAGGTATATTTAATTCATAGAAAACTTCATAGACTTGTTTAATGTAAGGATCGTAAATACATAAAAAAAAAAAAAAGTATTGGGTCAATGGAATGGCGGTTAACTTTTTAGGAAATATCAAATTTGAGAAAAAAAATCAACAATGAGCTTTTGATTTTGGCTTTTTTGACGTATTGCAAAATTGAGACAAACCTTGACTTGGGACCCATCTTACATGTTGTCTTACATGTATACAAATTCAAACTATTCTTTATCATTTAATATATTACACCAATAGTCACAACATCTTTACTCGTCATAAGGCTCCTCATTATATATAATAATTTAATTTATTTAAGAATTTAAAAATAATGAAATAATCATCAAATTTTTTACGCAACAAATCAGAAAACAGAGTTATTTTGATGAATTGTTTGATTATTGTTTGCTAAAGGTCCAGTGGCAAATAGTTTCTGCATATTCATGACAAAAAAATGACAATTACTGTAATAGGTACTTGTTGCAAAGTGGGTCGACTAGGAGAAGAAACGATAATTTTCTAATGTCACTAAGAAATGAAGTTATTAATAATGGATTAAATTATAAATCTTGCCTTTCAATACAGACCACATACGGGACCATTCAGAGTTGTTGCAAGGATTCTTTAATGTGAAAAAAGTGTGACACTTTGTTTACGTGTGACAGAAGATTTAAAGGGAAACTTCGCAAAAAAATCAAAAATTGATATTATGTCCATTCTGTATAAAAATGCTCAAATTTATAGATATTAAAGTTTTATTCCGCTAAATAAGAGATCACCATCGATTTTAAATTTTGAGTATCAGTTCTCTTCTCTCCGCCATCTTGTCACCTTCTCCGATGAAAAATCCCGATATGTCAATAAACCACAAAGGAACAAAACTACAGTAAACGATGTAGTCGTAATTGCGTGTCGATATCTTGTCAATCGTACGGTTGTTTTATCTGACTGACTAACTTGATACGGAAAATGGTCTTATATTTTTAAATAACCATATAGTCTGTTATTTTTAAACTGATAATATTGTAATTAGTTAAAAAGTCAAAGTTCAAATCATAAAATGATAAATAAGTGTTCCGTGGAAATTGTTTTCGAAAATCTAATTCGTTCATAATTCTTTCAAGTAATAAACTTTATTTAAATAAATTCGGATCTTCCCTTATCTGATCACCAGCATGGCTAAAGGTATTACTCCCAAAGGTATTGGAAGGGGTGTAAGGTGACACGTCCAGGTATTCAATCGATTTCCTGTCCGGCGGGCTTGCAAGTTCATGCATCGTTTCACTTCTGTAGGTATTGATCAGTGTACACGACCGTTACTTATAACTTTCCATTTTGAACTATCAGGTGCATGTATAATATACATTTTTGTCTTGCGTGTCCGAAAGTGATATAATATACTAGTTATTACTGAACTCATACGCTTGTTTATAAATAACATTTCTGGTGTAAAGAATATTATTTATAAAAAAAAAATAATACAAAAAAAAATAATTGAAGAAATACAAATCTATTTACATATTTTTCCAAGGCTTAATTTGGGAAAATGTAATATATACTCGTTGTCAATAGTTTAGGACAGATTGGAACATACCAGAATTATTGATCTAAAAAAATGTGCGCACTTGTCGACGATTCGTGTATACATACGCCTGGTAGAAAGTTACGGAACTATAGTCAGTCGCGCAATTTAAAATATGTATACATGTATACATTGAACATAAGAAAGAAACATACATTTTGTGTAAATTGTGGTAAAAGTTTTGTAAATAGACTAGTCCATGTATGCCAACAGTATGTAATCAACGAATTCGATAGACTATTGTATACCAAAAGAAGAAGAAGAAAAAAAAAAGAAACAATTTGATTTAAATACAGGTCAATTTATAACTTGCTTTGGTTCATCGAAGTTAAGAACATAGTAAACTCACAGATTTATATATCAATTAAATTGTTCTCGAATAAAGGACGAAATTCGTCATCATCACAATTGTTCCAACATTCATGTAAAATATATGCAACTGGACGTACACTAATAATCCCCAAGGAATGTGAATATTTTCTAGGAAAACTATTGAGTATCAATTTCGGGATTTATTTTCTTTCTTGATATTCAATGACAGCAATTTAAAGAATAAACTGCTTGTCGGATATTTGTCCGCTTTAGGGGTATTCTTGCAAGTTGAACAGACTTATAATAACATTCAAAAATAGGGAAAGATAACATTAAATTCGTTGTCTTTTAATTTTAAACATCGTTGATCAAATAGTTATTTAAGTATATATATACGTTGGGAGACGACGATTATTATAGTTGTCTCAGATTTTAATAAGGACGTTCCCCATTATGAATAAATTTGGTTGACGTTTATCACACTTGAAAAGAATATCTATTCGTAATTTTTCGATTCCATTACAAAAATATTTTTTTCTTTATTCGCACATATTATATTCCGCTTCGGTAGAGTTATCTTCAGATAGTTTCATATATTAATTAATACATGGCTTTCAAAAGTCTAAATGTAAGTGTTCTCGTACATTTTTTCGCCTAATAAAGACAAATAAAAATGATTTAGTAAAGCTATTTCTAATTTCTAAGTCCCCCTTTTTTATGAGACATAAATCAAGGACAAGACTTGTATATCATTTCATTCTGACATATGAATTAAGTTTCCCGTCTTTAACCGAAAATTGTGTATTTCTTAGTAAATTAACTTATTTGAATTCAAATAAATAATAGCACCAAATATAATTAAATAATTCCACGGCGACCAATTTTTATTTGTCACCAACTTGAATATGTATTTTTAATGTGTGTATTAAATGCTACCACTGATCCGAATAGACAGTCACACCTGGCAAGGTGTGCCCTAGAGGCGTGGTTAAATACCGAAGTGCAAATAACAATTAACCTTTCAACAAGCCAACTACGAGTATTGCCACAGAACCGTGAATACACACATCGTATAAACCTAGCCATAGCAGAGATAGTAAAAGGTCAATAATAGTACACCAACATATTGTCTTTACAGATTATTGTACTTTAATTTGTTCACCTTATCAGTCCGAAAATGCATTTATTAAAAATAAATTTATAACTTTTTGTGTTGTCTACAAAAATAATTCGAATATATACGTTTAACATAGATAATTTATCTCACGAATGAGTACAATTGAACGTCTGTGCGTTTTATCTTCTTATTATCGGATGGTTATTAGATAAAGCATAAGTCATCGGCGCGCTTACGATTACGTTAAAATATGATTAAAAACCAAGACTTTTAATGATTGTATTTTAAATCCCGGCATGCAAAAATCAGGAGAAAACGTCACGACCTACAGGAAGTAGTTGATATTTTTTCATTAATTATTGAATTTCTCCTTTATTACTGCACATATAGCGATAAAACTTTGTGAATATATATATTATGTCATAATGAACATATTTAAACCATAAGTAAAAAATCGTGAATTTTCCCTTTAAAGGGAAACTTCGCAAAAAAATCAAAAATTGATATTATGTCCATTCTGTATAAAAATGCTCAAATTTATAGATATTAAAGTTTTATTCCGCTAAATAAGAGATCACCATCGATTTTAAATTTTGAGTATCAGTTCTCTTCTCTCCGCCATCTTGTCACCTTCTCCGATGAAAAATCCCGATATGTCAATAAACCACAAAGGAACAAAACTACAGTAAACGATGTAGTCGTAATTGCGTGTCGATATCTTGTCAATCGTACGGTTGTTTTATCTGACTGACTAACTTGATACGGAAAATGGTCTTATATTTTTAAATAACCATATAGTCTGTTATTTTTAAACTGATAATATTGTAATTAGTTAAAAAGTCAAAGTTCAAATCATAAAATGATAAATAAGTGTTCCGTGGAAATTGTTTTCGAAAATCTAATTCGTTCATAATTCTTTCAAGTAATAAACTTTATTTAAATAAATTCGGATCTTCCCTTATCTGATCACCAGCATGGCTAAAGGTATTACTCCCAAAGGTATTGGAAGGGGTGTAAGGTGACACGTCCAGGTATTCAATCGATTTCCTGTCCGGCGGGCTTGCAAGTTCATGCATCGTTTCACTTCTGTAGGTATTGATCAGTGTACACGACCGTTACTTATAACTTTCCATTTTGAACTATCAGGTGCATGTATAATATACATTTTTGTCTTGCGTGTCCGAAAGTGATATAATATACTAGTTATTACTGAACTCATACGCTTGTTTATAAATAACATTTCTGGTGTAAAGAATATTATTTATAAAAAAAAAATAATACAAAAAAAAATAATTGAAGAAATACAAATCTATTTACATATTTTTCCAAGGCTTAATTTGGGAAAATGTAATATATACTCGTTGTCAATAGTTTAGGACAGATTGGAACATACCAGAATTATTGATCTAAAAAAATGTGCGCACTTGTCGACGATTCGTGTATACATACGCCTGGTAGAAAGTTACGGAACTATAGTCAGTCGCGCAATTTAAAATATGTATACATGTATACATTGAACATAAGAAAGAAACATACATTTTGTGTAAATTGTGGTAAAAGTTTTGTAAATAGACTAGTCCATGTATGCCAACAGTATGTAATCAACGAATTCGATAGACTATTGTATACCAAAAGAAGAAGAAGAAAAAAAAAAGAAACAATTTGATTTAAATACAGGTCAATTTATAACTTGCTTTGGTTCATCGAAGTTAAGAACATAGTAAACTCACAGATTTATATATCAATTAAATTGTTCTCGAATAAAGGACGAAATTCGTCATCATCACAATTGTTCCAACATTCATGTAAAATATATGCAACTGGACGTACACTAATAATCCCCAAGGAATGTGAATATTTTCTAGGAAAACTATTGAGTATCAATTTCGGGATTTATTTTCTTTCTTGATATTCAATGACAGCAATTTAAAGAATAAACTGCTTGTCGGATATTTGTCCGCTTTAGGGGTATTCTTGCAAGTTGAACAGACTTATAATAACATTCAAAAATAGGGAAAGATAACATTAAATTCGTTGTCTTTTAATTTTAAACATCGTTGATCAAATAGTTATTTAAGTATATATATACGTTGGGAGACGACGATTATTATAGTTGTCTCAGATTTTAATAAGGACGTTCCCCATTATGAATAAATTTGGTTGACGTTTATCACACTTGAAAAGAATATCTATTCGTAATTTTTCGATTCCATTACAAAAATATTTTTTTCTTTATTCGCACATATTATATTCCGCTTCGGTAGAGTTATCTTCAGATAGTTTCATATATTAATTAATACATGGCTTTCAAAAGTCTAAATGTAAGTGTTCTCGTACATTTTTTCGCCTAATAAAGACAAATAAAAATGATTTAGTAAAGCTATTTCTAATTTCTAAGTCCCCCTTTTTTATGAGACATAAATCAAGGACAAGACTTGTATATCATTTCATTCTGACATATGAATTAAGTTTCCCGTCTTTAACCGAAAATTGTGTATTTCTTAGTAAATTAACTTATTTGAATTCAAATAAATAATAGCACCAAATATAATTAAATAATTCCACGGCGACCAATTTTTATTTGTCACCAACTTGAATATGTATTTTTAATGTGTGTATTAAATGCTACCACTGATCCGAATAGACAGTCACACCTGGCAAGGTGTGCCCTAGAGGCGTGGTTAAATACCGAAGTGCAAATAACAATTAACCTTTCAACAAGCCAACTACGAGTATTGCCACAGAACCGTGAATACACACATCGTATAAACCTAGCCATAGCAGAGATAGTAAAAGGTCAATAATAGTACACCAACATATTGTCTTTACAGATTATTGTACTTTAATTTGTTCACCTTATCAGTCCGAAAATGCATTTATTAAAAATAAATTTATAACTTTTTGTGTTGTCTACAAAAATAATTCGAATATATACGTTTAACATAGATAATTTATCTCACGAATGAGTACAATTGAACGTCTGTGCGTTTTATCTTCTTATTATCGGATGGTTATTAGATAAAGCATAAGTCATCGGCGCGCTTACGATTACGTTAAAATATGATTAAAAACCAAGACTTTTAATGATTGTATTTTAAATCCCGGCATGCAAAAATCAGGAGAAAACGTCACGACCTACAGGAAGTAGTTGATATTTTTTCATTAATTATTGAATTTCTCCTTTATTACTGCACATATAGCGATAAAACTTTGTGAATATATATATTATGTCATAATGAACATATTTAAACCATAAGTAAAAAATCGTGAATTTTCCCTTTAATGTTCCCATTCCGACAAGGCGTAGCTGACTTTTAAAACAAGTTAACTGCTGTACAAGAAGAGAAGAGTCAAATGGATGACCTTATATCGATACCCCGGTCAAACCTTGGTTATAATTTTGAAACGAATTAGGAACAAACAAGACAAAATTTGTGAATACCCTTGTGAAATGAAAACAGTCATTTTTTAATGGTAGGTTAAAAAAATCAATTAATTCAAATGGCACACTAATATGTATTTGTTTTACATCAATTGATTACTCCACATCTTTGTAGTTCGATTGCTATTTTCAAAGAAATATTATATTTACTCACTATCGATGTTTATCATAATCATGATTAATTGAATTCTGTGCGTCATTGGGAGACTGTAAAAGATTGAACGACAATCAGTAATTGTTGTTCGAAATGTTTTTTGAAGAGAGACGAAAGATATCAGAGGGACATTCAAACTCATAAATCGAAAATAAACTGACAACGCAATGGCTGATTATCCAACATCCTGTCGATACTTTAAACTTACAGTTTGGCAGTGCACAATGTCATGCTTTTCTCAGACTGTTCATAATGTCTTTACACGTAACCTGTATGATGTGTACTGATTGATACTTTATTCTGAAAGAACATGATGTATTCATTAGTTGTAATTGGCTTTGCACTAATTTTTAGTACTCTTAGATCGGTAATTTTATCTTTCGTATATGATAGTTTTATTGTTTTGCTTGGAACCAATCTTATACGCCAAGCTGTTTTCTACTCATATTTAACAGATTTGTTTCTTTTTGTTAAGCTGTAAGAACACAGTCCCGTTTTTTTGTAAGTTTTTGGGGTTCAAAAAATATCTGTGTCGAAAACATTAAACAAGGTCCGCATGTAAGAAACCTGTAAAACATTGTCTGTAATAATATTTTTTCGGTTACGGTTTTCTCGTTGGACTTGTTTCACATTTTGGCATGTCATGCCATTTATTCGTGACTATACGATACGTGGACTGCTTTTTCGGTATGTATGACACACTTGCGTTTTCGTATAGTACTTACATCCTTGACGTTTGGACTCTGCCTAAAAATTGTGTTATTGGCAAACAGAACACAACTCCTTATTTTTACAATGTGTAACAAGTTAAAAGATTAGATATACAAAAATATATAACATCAACGTCATATATATAAGGATACAAGGTATCTAAATACGGATCCTATAAAGAATAACCCTAACTAAGGATGAAATCAAATCCCATACCTAATGGACGGTTCACGAAATGCCGAAATCATACGCAAAAAAGACACGAAAAAAACCCGAAAAAGGGTAAACTGACACACCCAAGTCCCACATCTGACCCTGGAAATGTATAAGGGTTTGTAGCATTGGTAATACATTCGGAGAAGGGAATGATTTACATTTCTGCACACATAGGATCAAACTGTTTTAAGGGATAAAACCAAACCAATTGGATAGATGAAGCATATTTTAAAATGTCATTTATAAATTTGATAAGTATTCGTCGTTTAATTGCATTTGGAGGCGAACGATTCTACCTTCCCTCGTAAATAAAAAAGAAGTAGATAGAAAAAGCAAAGAAACCGTTCATTGCTTTAAAAATATCTTTTCAAACCTTTTAGCTTCTCTGTTATATATTTTTTTTTATCTTATCCACATGGTTTCGATTATAAATTGAGTGCACAAACTGTAGCTTATGCTATCTTTCTCGTTGTTTTATTTAGGGATTAAATTGTGTCAGAATATGATTTTTTTCTGAATTGTTTTGTAATGTTTATAGTATGCTCTTGGATTTTGTAGAGTTCTTAATTGTATTTCTCAATTTAAGAATGATTTTCGAAATCAATTTGATAACGATTCTTCGTTAATACCTTCTAAGTACCTTCAGTTTTTCATTAATGTTGATGAAACCACTAGAGACGGCTTAAGCTTGAGGTTTAAACTTGATATTTGAATGGTAAATTTTTCTGACCTGAATTAATTGGTTTAAAAGAAATTCACATATTTAAACAGGGAGATATTTGTAAACAATACAACATGGAAAATGGAAAATAAACCATTAACTAGTATTTATTCATATGAGCTTACTCGATTCCTACCCTTTGAGATACTGTAATAGAACAAGCTAGTTCATTTATTTATTCAAATCAATTAAAAGGATGTTGAATTTTTGTTATGTTATTCTACTGGGAACAGAAATGTTTGGATTATAACAAAATGAGTGTTTAGTTTATTTCATCTATTTCATAGCCATTAATAATCTAATGATACGATTTTGTCAGGTAAGTGTTTGCATGTGATTGGAAACATCAGGTACTTTAAGTTAACAAAATGGAAGCCATGGAAGAATCCAGCAGAATAATTCTAAATATTTCTGGGACTAAATATGAAGTGACTAGAAATTCTCTTTTAACCCAAGCTAGCTCACGTTTAGGGCAGCTAGCTAGTTCTTTAGAAAGCAGGAAGCTAGATGAGATTTATTTCAATAGACCGTCTGTACCCTTTGAGGCCATTTTGATGTTTTATCAGACCGGAAAATTACACTTGCCACCAAACATTTGTCCAAATGTTTTCAAAGAAGAACTAGAGTACTGGGAGATAGATCATGAACTTATGGAACAATGTTGTTTCCTGAATTACATTCAGTTCTTGGATAGTTACAAAACCAAATCAGATTTCAAGTCCAGTATTAAGCAAGGCCAGGACTATACTTCGAGCCCATTGGCTAGGAAAGATCGTGTGTGGAGGATTATAGATTACCAAGAAAGATCATGGTTGTCTAAGGTAAATAATGGTGACAGGCATTAATGTATTTTTAGCAATTTTTCTATAAACGAAAAATCACCTCACCGACAAGCTTATCACAAATGAAGTACCACAAGCCCAGTAGTCAGCACTTCTGTGTTGTCATGAATTATTATTATTGGTATGGTCATAATAATGATTAAACTGTTGACAAAACTTTGAATTTTCGAAATGCTACGGCTTTAATACCTAGGAAAATATTACCCTAGCTTTAGTTGGCAAACCTATTGAAAAGCTTGGTCCTCAATGCTCTTCTACTTTGTACCTTATTTGTTTTTTTTTAACATTTTTTATTCAAACGTCACTTATGAATCTTTTGTTGACGAAACACACTTCTGATGAACAATATTGAAATCCTGGCATCTATGATAGTTTTAATTATAACATGTTCAAAGTACCAATTGATTTGTTTTCTTAAACGTTCTACTGTAACTATTTCATGTAAATTCAGGACTAGAATAAATTATCGATAAATGTACAATGTCGGTTCCTGAAAAAAGGTAGACTGAACTTAAGATCGCAACTGAAAAAGAGGGTATGTTTGAACGTTCAACGATTTTCCTTTGAAATAAGGAACTTAAATACCACTCAAACACTTTATTGTAAAGTTTTTTTAATGCATAGTGGCTTAACACAGTCCCTAGACAAGATATATATTGTAGAAGCAATCGTGACAATTCCAACCGAACGAATTTCCAACCGAACGTGACTGCTCATTGAGACATCCCTATACAAAAAGAAGGATACCATTTTTAAACAAGACTGTCTCTACCGGGTGGGAGTTGTCTAGAGAACCGTACTTCTAAACCCCAGTCAATCTTCGGCGTTAGTTTTAATTAGAAACGTAAAAAGTGACTTTGACAGAAATAACTAAAAATAAGGTCATCATTGTGGTGTTTACTTTCAAATTAGCGTATATGAAGTGGTTTTTATTCAAGGACACATTTTGAATTTATACCTCTCATATATTCGAAATGACGATAAAATATAAAGGTAAAAGAGGAAGGCGAAAGATATCAAAGGAGTATTCAAACTCATATGCTGAAAATAAACTAACTATGCGAATACATAAAAAAAAAAAAAAAAACGAAAAAGCGATAAACTAACATTACAATAACACAACACAGAACACAACACAACACCGAAACCTAGAGACGGAGCATAACGAACTAATCCGTATGTTGCACCCGTATCGTCGTTAGTCACATTCTAGGAACACAGGACGGATTTGTGATTAACAACGTATTCTATTAATGCTCTTTTTTTTTAATTTTAAACAGTGTAATTAAGTCCCTTACTTTCTATTTGGTGCATAAAACTTATAAATAATATTTGTAAAGGTATAAAAAAGATAATGGAAAGTCACACACTGTCCACATTAGCGACTTTATTTGTAGACAACGAAAATCAAGGGACAATAACTGTGTTCCCGGAGCACAGGAGAAAACGTTTTTTATTGTCAAATTTTGAATCCAAGGACACTCTTAACTAGCATGCTGCAATGCTTGATTTGAAAAAAAAAACATCATATCTGAAATATAATTCTTATATGGTTTAAAATTTTAATTTTGTGCAAATTACTAAAAATTTGTCAATATCTACGTTTCATTTTTTTTTTTGTCATCTCAAGCCATTTTATAATTTGGTTTCATTTTCAGAAAAAAATGCCAAAATGATGTTAGATCCTTAAATTCACACGTGACGTTGTCGTACTAATTTTAGTCCAGATTTGGAGACTTTTTGGTACAATAAAAATCAGTGGAAATTTGCCTTACTTGTTTAATAATTTTCTTATACTAGTATTTGTTATTCTCCCAAACAACAAAACAAGTTACATGTACATATACTAGTATGTATATATTTTTTATGAACCTCTTTCACTATTTGCAGATGTTCTTATTCTGTGGTGTTGCCTTCGTTTTACTGTCAGTTAGTACACTTGCTCTCAGTACTTTGCCACAATACAAACGTACCCTGACTACATGTGAATGGTATGAATATGTAGTCGCTGATGATACAATTGACCCAGAAGTTAAAAACTATTTCCTGAAGTACGACTGCCATATGCTCAAATTAACTACAACAGGAAACGACTTTCAATTTGATTTGGACCGAAAAGAACCACCTCAGCCTTATCAAAAACAGCATGTCGGTAAGAGATCTATTCCTAATAAAGGAAATCATCAAATTACAACTGCTTCAACAAATTTTACGCAGAACGGAAGTATATCTGAACATGATAGCCAGACGGACACGTTAAAAACAACTTTCCCAAAGGTGACTCTCAAAAATGACATTTTTTACCAGATTGATTATCTTGCTACAGCTTTTTTCACAGTTGAGCTATTATTTAGGTTATTGGTTTGTCCAAGTTTAAAAGTTTACTTCATGAATTTTTTAAATGTTATTGAATTTGTTGTTCTTATCGGCACATATATTGACATCGTTATATTCAATATGAAGAGTGGATATAAGTTTTCGCCTACTTTCACAAGTCTTATTGATTTTATTAAATTTCTAAGAGTGATAAGATTATTGCGGTATTGTCAACATCTAGCTGCTGTTAAGGTTCTAAAATTTTCACTTCGACAGAATTCGAAGGATCTTCTTGTATTGCTATTTCACATTGTCATCATTCTATTGATATTTGCGAACATCATTTACTTGGCAGAAGAGAGAGACAATATTGATAGCATACCACAAGGATGGTGGTTAGGACTAATTACCTTGACTACGGTTGGTTATGGAGATTTATCGCCGAAAACTTTCGTGGGGAAAATGGCGTGCTCTGTATGCGCCTTATGTGGAATCATAATGATGTCGCTTATTATCCCGATATTTGTTGAAACATTTGTACAATTATACGGCATAGCTCATATTGGAAACAGGCCTAGCGAGAAATCTGTAGTAAGACCAATGCAATTAAACAAGGTTCGTGAGATTGATGTCAAACAGTACACCGCGTCTGCTGAAATCAAAGAATAGTATTGAGAAGCCAGATAGCATTGCAGAAACTTAGACCGATTTGTACGTTATGAATAAAATCAATGACATTTACCATTTCATATCATCGATATCAAAATTATGTTAAAATAACGTACTAATTATCTAAGTGTTTATTGTTTGTTCTAAAATTATATAAAAACACCATATAAAACGAACACAAGCTGCTACAACTAATCAATAAACAAAAATTCTTAAAAATAAAATTTAAACAATTCATATGAAACTTATTAGGGGATGGAACCAACCTGAGTTATTATCGAAAAACAAATCCAAATGGACCATGAACAGTATTAAAAGAACCCTAGTCAATTAGTTAAACACGTTGCTTTAAACAATTTTAAATTTATTCCGAAATCTATGAAAATAAATTTTAAAGGTAGGACAATTGTGATAGTTGATTTTCTAGTTCAAATTATACCATATTTCCTTAATCTTATGGAATTCATATTTGCACAAAAGAAACAGCTTGCGTTATAAAAAAAAAGATTTTTTATCGACAATATATTTCTTAAATTTGGAGGATTATTATTTCAACAGACAGTCGGTATTCTAACGGTACTAATTGTGAACTACTACTGGCCGATTTGTTTTTGAACTAATATGAAGCAGAACTCATCCAAAACCTTGTAAAAAACAAAAAGAGAAAAACTGGACTATCTCAACTTCCCAATTATAAATTTCCCATTTCTCAGCAGTAACATACCTTCTGCCCCAGCGTAAGGTGTTTATATATCTGTGTTCGTTGTGGTCGTGTAATTTCACACTTTACGCACTTTACGTACTTCATATTCAAGAGTGTGCTACTTACTCAGAAACTGCAGCAACATAATTATTAGGAGCAAAGAAAGATTAAAAATGACACTATGTGTACTATGTGTACGTCAGACAAGAATTTATGTCACAGAAGATCTAATTACTGGGCTGGGATATACCATTTTTGCACTTCACATTCGCTCCATTCATCATGAAAGTTACGTGTTCTACCTTTTACTTCATTGACGACAATATTTATACACTGTTGATTTGTTAAATGCACGACAATATTTTTTTTACAAATAGATTACATTTAACAGTACGTTACACGTATATGAAAGTGTATAATAAAAATCAGAAAACTGTTGCAACTAAAATATAAGATTTATTTTTATCAAGAAGGGTAACTGTTTCATTTTTTTTATCAGTAACAAAACCAATTTTTATGTTTTATCAGATTTTTATGTTCTTATACTCTTGATAACTGCATCCTATCAAATCAATATATTTAATAGATATTTATAGTAGATCAACTTCATTCTTCTACAGTCAAATTTTCAATCGTATTTCAGAAATAAAATTTCAATTAGTATGGCTCGACATCGTATTCTATTGTGTAATATATATATAAATAATATATGAATTTATATCTAGAATTGACAATATACCTGTTGTCCCTGCACAACAACGATTAATACGCCTTTCCATAATATCTATCTGTACATGATTATCGATCTACTTGTATTGCTCACGTGGACTGTACAGGGACTAATGATAAACTTTTATCAGATGGTGAATTTCGATTGTCTGGCACAAAGAGTCCTAAATTAAACATTTATAATGGGTATTTTAATAACATTCATACCCAGTCTCTTTAGTCTTACATTCGCCAAACAAATGCGGCAATTAACAAATTTATCATTTCAGAAGTTCAAAATGATGGGAAAATTACATTAGATCAATCTGGTAAAGTGTCTTTAAAGCTTCAATATGTTGAAGACATGTGTTTCTGTTTTAGGAATTCATTATAAAAGTTTAAAAAAGCGACCCTAAAAAACGGTGTGCAACTGTTGACACAGCTGAAATAGATTCGTAACATATGAACAGATATTTCAAATGATTCAATTGAATGGTCGTCCCGATATAACCTTTCTGTGCTGTTAAGCGCCAACAATCAATCTAAAATAGCGACTATCAGTGATTAATTGAGATCTTATTCATATGAATCAGTCAACACACGTACGAACTGGTCTTTGCAACTTTCCTCGTTCCTGATTAAGCAATTTAAGGCGTTGAATGTTTTTAACATGATTGTTAACTAATAGAAAAATAGATATTGTATTTTAATAGTATTGGTCATGTTTAACAACTACAAATAAACGCAAGAAACCTGCTAATTATCACCCTAATTATCATCATATACAAACATACTTAGTCAACGGTTTTAGTTATAACCCGGATTGTTTCTGGCAATCGATTTGTGACTTTTGAACACTGGTATACTATTGTTGCCTTTATGTGCCATAAATGTAACTGCATTTTTTTGTAATATCTGTTCATATCACATCATTTATAATCGCGTTCTGAATGATTTTTGATTGTCAAATGAACAATATAACAAACACATTAAGAACGACAAAACGTATAACAATTGAATTATTTAGTATGTTCTAAAAAGGTGGCGGACTGGAAAAACTTAGTAATGAGGTTGATGCCAGTATTGGTGTTTTTTAACTCATCAACTTTGTACTTGTTTGGTTTTCTAATTATTTTGATCTTAGCGTGACTGATGAGTCTTATGTAGACAAAACGCGCGTCTGGTGTATTAAATTATAGTACTGGTTCCTTATATAAAATTGAGAATGGAAATGAGGAATGTGTTAAAGCGACAACAACAAGACCATAGAGTAGCATATTAATTTATTGCAACATAATATCTAATAAAATTTGTAGATTTAGCTAACAAAGTCCTTATATTTGTTTAAAGTAACATTCGTTTTATAGTGGAAAATTGTTTTGATGTTGAATAAGCTACAATTAAAAATTGCTTGCTGGTCCCTCTCTGTGATTACTAAGATAACTCGGGTTCATTTCCCAATCAATATATCATTAAGGAACTATAAATAATTCGATTTTTATTCATAGTCTTTTTCAAAAATGATGAACGGTTCTTTATATTGAAATGTAATCATTTTAAACGTTTCAAATTTATGAAATTATATTTGTACATCAATGTTTTTGATACACCAATAACAAACACTGAAATATATTGAATTGATACATTTGTAATTATTCAAAATTATATCAGAAACCTAAACTTAATTATAAAATAATGAACCTGTTAAAGGGAGACAATACTCGTATAACTTTTTCGAATTGGCACATAATACAACGGAATGTCACTCTTGTGTACAAATGGCAAATCAATATAATTAATTAACTGTGTAATCGTGCTCCACCTTCAATGATGATTCTAAATTATAAATATAACCAAAAGTTGTTAATCTACAGATAGTGAAGACTAATGAATGCTAACCTACTGTAAAAATATTTCTTTGCAATTTTTTAAAACTTCCTCAGAAAAATGCTCGAGCCACTTGACTTTCATAGCTCATAATTAATGTTTTAACACAATATTTGAATAAAGTAGTTGAAGATTATTCGCTTCTCAAAGTGTAAGACGTAATAAAAATCGTATGCTTGCACCATCTTACCGAAAAACGGATTTAATTATGTCCTGAATATTTCGACATTTCTTCGTTTATTTTTATCAAAACCGGTTCTAAACAAATCACAAGTACGTGTTAAGATCCGACTAAATACCTTTTTCTCGATATGGTCAGGTAAATTTGCTACACAGCAGACAACAGCCAAAGGCCACCAATGGGTGATTACAATGGGTGATTAGATTATAATCCTGGTACCTTTGATAACCAATAATGAAGGCGACAGGTCAACAAAAGTAGATTCAGATTCAGATTCAATAGTTTATTAAAGTCTTACCACATACAACAGCATTAAACCAGATACAATTATATAATTAAATATACAGTAAACATATTTAAAACAATTAAATATAATTAAGTGCCATTCTTAAAAGAATTATGAGAGACTATTAAAATACATATCTATACTAATTCATTTTATATAATACTACAAATAGTTAATGATATAAAATACTGTTTCTCCTCGTTAAAATGTTATTGCAGGTTTTGGCAACAATGTTACACACATTGGTATTTTTAAACATATATATAAATGTTTCTTCATCAGACAAAAGTAGGATTAGACTAATAATCATAGACAACACTTAACCTTACTCAAAGATAAAATATGCTTTTATACTTATATGCGGCCAAGCTTAGCGAAAGGTAGTGCGACGTAATCAGTCAAACAAACTTTATTAGATTAACCCGTAAAGGAACGATCGTTTTCATTGGCCAATTCAAACCTTCGCCCTCACACCTGCGAAAATAGAACACGCGTACTATAAGTTGAATGGACTGATCAGTATTCACGTAGCCGGTCAAGGTTGTTATAACCTCCATCGTAGTATTCACGTACATTATTGTGTTCATGATTATCCCATAGCAATTCTAACTTTTCAATTAAGAATTGAATGCTCTTTTTCGTAAATTTATTGGGGTGTAAATGTGCGCACGGTCAACGCTTTAACAACCCTATAAAGTTACAAAAAAAGCATTCAATACTTATAATTACATTTTTACCTATAGGATCATGAAAACACGCCTTTTATCAAGTTTTTATTTCATTTACCTGTGTGGGACCTCGTGTCATCATGAACTATTTCAGTTAAAAATTAAAAATAAGTTGAAAAAGCTGTGTAAATTTATCAGGGTTATAACATTTCAAGTGAGTCTTCCTGGTTAATCACCACTCTTCTCTACTATACTGTTTATTTTAATTTATTTGATATTTTCATCTCATCTTGTCATGTGTGTTTGTGTTATGTTATATAACTTTTGATGAACTTCTTTGTACCATTGTAACTTTATGGTGTTTGAGAAATAAAGAAACTTGAATCTTGAATGAAAAGTTGCATTGTGTTTAAATGCAATTGATTAAGGAATATCACGAGATTGCTAGTTAGCCAATCAGAATAACGTATTATAATGAAACATACATCTAATGTAATTATTGATACATGTATGTGCATGTTAAATTCATTGAATTTATAATTTTGCGCACTAGTAAAATTTGAAACTTTAAAATCTTAAGGTTTCACATCTAAATATTTAATTCAACCGTCTCCTCTGAATTGTTTCTTTATTAAGAGATCTACCATTTTATTTTGATGGGAGGGTGGACTTTGATGAAACAGTTAGTTCTTTTTTCTAAGTTGTATTCTCTGTCCTGTCTTTTTATTTTTAGTCTATTTGTGTCTGCCGTTTTAGTTTTTATTAGTTTGTCCGGGTTTTTTTTTTTTTACATAAATCGTAATTCGGCCTTTTTGCCAAGTTTCTCATCCTGCCTTTTTATATCTTTCGCAAGTTTTAGGTATTCGACTAAGAATAATGTGATTTTTTTTGTAATTCAGTTTACTTAATTTTGAGAAATAATCCCGAAATTCTAAGTAAATTCAGAACATGTAACCAACCATACTTTGTTTAGAGAAAAATATACTTATAAACTCCAGCGATATACTTAAATAATTTAATTTTGGATGTAACGCGTCTTCTAAAAAATGTGGTGCACACTGTTAAATAACCCGCTACGCGCGTTATTCAGTGTGCACCAAATTTTTTATGTTATTTCTTCACAGACAGAAAAAATATTACAGTCATTCCTTAAAGAATTTTATACTGAACTGTTTTGCTATTCTCTGTTGAAATTCGAACGTAGATTGTATATTTGTAAATATCTAAATAGTTACAGAGAAAAACGATCAGTTTTTAAAAGCGTGTTTATTCTTTAAATGTATTGATAAAAAGGTTGACCCCTTCTAGTACATGCATTCAGTCATACTTATTAATATATTTTTTTTAATATTTCGTTTATCAGTTTATCTTACATGTATGATTTTGTATTTCATTTTAAATACGCATGCATACTTCACGTCACTTTGGCGGATAGTTCAACAATGTTATTCATATCACTTTCTTACGGTATCAAATTAAAGGAGAGGTTTTTAGCCAATTTAAATCGAAAAAAGTACATTTATATTGTTCCTTATAAATAACGATAAGTTATTTTTTGGCAATTGCTATTTGTCCGGCTAGCCGGACGAATAGTACCAGGACTATTTGTCCGGCCAATGTAATGCCCATGTCACTATTTGTGTGTACGTGTAATATTATCTCCAGCAGCTCCAGGGGGTAGCAAATGATTGTAATCTTTATTGTTAGGGCCCAAAGCTTGTTACTGCTAATTGAACTTGTTGGCTTCTGGATAACGAATAATTAGGGGAAAAATCATATATATACTAGTACTCCATATTTATTACTTCATCTATTATGGCTTTAAATCAATTATATCTGATTTGATGCCCTTCATAAT
The DNA here is from genome assembly GCF_965363235.1 of Mytilus galloprovincialis. Lineage (NCBI taxonomy): Eukaryota > Metazoa > Mollusca > Bivalvia > Mytilida > Mytilidae > Mytilus > Mytilus galloprovincialis. The sequence continues at coordinate 48,624,677 of NC_134841.1, read as the reverse complement.
GGGCCTGTAATTTGGGAAATAAAAAAATAGTCTATTCTATTCTATTCTATTCTATTCATTGTAAGAAGAGAGAAGAAATTGATTGTAAATCAAACTTGGATCGTGTTTGACTTGTGCATTTTAAGTAAAGAATTTGTCTAGCAGAAACAGGTGCAAAATAAAATGTCTGTAGCTGTCAAAAAAATTATAGATCGAGCTCTTGACATAAAGTTATCTATATTTCGAGTGAGAGGTGGGATATTTTTCTATAATCACCCTCCCCCTCCCCCAAAAAAAAGTTTACAACACTGTTAAAATGTTATTCAGAAATTCCAGGTGGGATTTTATTTTACTTACGTGAGGGGGTCGGGGTGACAAGGTCAGTGAAGGTGTGCTTTTTTCCCCATTTTTTTTCTCTCTCCAGATCCCACCTTTGTTGTCCCCTATCCCTATATCCCACTTCGAGGGCTACTTGCAAAACATACTTCGGAATATAATTAAAGTAAGTTAGACATGCCATTATAAAGACCTTTCTCAACTACTCTTGCTTTGAAAATCTTTCCCACTATTTATATAGCGAGTCGATTTATTTGGTAAAACTATAGTTCTCCGATCAATCATCTTTAATTTTATTTCCCATTTTCCTTGTGATTTCAATTATTTTTGATTCCCTTTTCTAAGATTATATCATTCTTTGAAGTTCATACTAACTTAAGGTATTCCATTGTCAAAGTCTGAAAACTGCAAAATTTATCACAAATATTGATATCGCCGTTTTCAGCCATGATCTTAAAATTTAATATCAGTGATCGGATTACACGCACCCCCTGGTGCTACTGAAGATAATATTACACGCACTTCCGAAAGCACATAATATGACATGCGCATTGCAATGGCCGGACAAATAGCCCTGGCACTATTCGTCCGGCTAGCCGAACAAATAGCCACTCCGTATTTTTTTAGTTCCACACATACAAAAAAAAAATCTTCGCCAATGTAACATTTCAATCCTTTTTACACAAAAATGCCTTCACTGAATTCATTTGAATTTCGTGGTGATCATGATAGTACATTGCATACTACGTCTTCATTCACGTGCACAAATGATACGATTATTGTTTTTTTTTGTTTCTATATTTCGGGGACAATTTGCTCCGTTAACCAAACGCCTAGCTCCTGTGTAACTTTCTGTATCTTCGTTTTATAGCATGAAAACACTAAAAGAGGAATATGCAACCCATCATAACTTTTTGTAATTATTGTAATAGTGTGATAGCCTGTTATTTTATGTATTTTGTATATTTTTATATTCTTAGTAATTGATATTAGTACATATTTGAATAAAGTTGTATTGTTAGCTTATTAATTACATTCTGTAATTAAGGATTAGTATTATGTGTTATTCTATTTTAACTTATTGACATGGACTATTGACGGACGAATTCTATTCTTATGGTTTGGTTAAGTCTGATTTCACTGTAGTTATTACTTTATTTTCATGGTTGATTTGAGCGCTTTCGGACATTTCTTCTATTGGTCAGTACTTTTGGCGGTTTAATTCTTTTGTTCTATATCTTATGGGAAGACATCTTGTGGTCAACACATATATTTTACCTGTCTGCAAATAACAATCTATACAATAACAATTCTGTGATTGGAGTTTCATATATAAGGGCTTTATTTACATTACCATTATTGAACTTCGTTAGTCTGAAATAAAAGTTACAGAACCCTAGTCAGAAGTTTTAGTTCTTTATTACTAAAAGCCTCAAGAAACCGGCTTTTACAATAGATCAGCATTATAAGATCCTTATCAAGTTATTTTAAGTAACTACGACATTGAAAGAAATTAATAGTGGTTACTTAATCATGTGTAAAAGCGGCACATGTATTTTATTTTATCCTTATATGTTTCATAATGCGGTACATTATGTACACGATAATTGTGTTGCTGCAATATAATATTTCGACACAACAATTTGAAATACACAAAACATTTATTTAATTCTTTTGACCAAAGATTTGTAAACTATACATTGTCAAATCCTTGTTTAACAGTTTAACGTTCGTAGTAACATAGTACATTCCATAGTCAGTCACCGGTGTCAATTCACGTGCAAACTACAAATGTTGTTGTATTTGATTCTTTCGGCCAATGAAATGAGACGTTACAAGTTGTTTGTTTGTGATACGCCAGAATGTTATCAATGAACTATCAAACGCTAAAGTTGATTGCATTTCAGTGTAATTTTTAAGTATTGCGAGGTATTGGACAATTACTATAAAAAAAAAGGGTTAGACATGGATAACAGGAAACACATTACTTTAGATGTTTAAGAGGACAGAAAACCACGTCACAATCTTTTCCGAATTGGTTTGTGACAGACTGAATGTTTCCAGCTGTAACGCTCAAGTACATCTAAATATCAACTCTGTCCTTATTTCCACGATTGGATTGAGTTTGTCCATTAATTTAATATAACCTTTCAAGACCGTCATAGTCATGATAATTATTTGGACTAGTATTGTAAAAATAGTTGTAAATGTTTGGATGTCATATAATTGTATAAATTTCAATATCATATATTAGTCAGACAAATACGTCACTGTTTGTGGTGTGCTCTGCTGTTTTTTGAAGGAAGAAGTCTGTTGTTATTTTTCGGTTTACATGTTGAAATGTACTATTATATTGATATATATGCGTTTCTCTGTGCTCAGTATTCTTGGTTTTGCGTGTACTGTAGTGTTGTCTTTTTAAATATATTTTAAACATTGCCATATTAGCGGGAAAAGAATATCTTGATTAAAATAATACTGTGCGGGTAAGTTAAAATTCCTGTTTGATGTGTAGCTGTTTTAAACACAAGTTCTTCTTTAAGTTATGCAACATCTGTCAAATTTTTGATACGGAAAAGTAGTCTTAATTCTAGCATGGTATCCGAAAATTGTGATTTCAATAGTATAGTTCATACTCTTCATTATACAAAAGCATAAACACTTAGTCTAACAAAGTAAGAATAACTTTAGGCCTACAAACGTTTCAGACTGTGTAGAATTTATATTGAATTTAGATACAGATGCAAATTTTGCAGACACTTTCAAATGTTTCTAAAATAATATTTCTCGTGTCAAATATTTCATGAGCACGACATGCATTTACAAAAGTTTTTTTGTTTCTCAAATTTTCAATTCTTTATCGTTCTTTTTTGTTATTTCTCTAGTTTCTTGCCTCGCAATACAACAATAGTTTGTCTTGTCATCATATTTTTCAGTATTTCATAAATTAGACGCTAGTCGTTTTTATACTTGTATCTCGATAAGAAGCTCCTGAATCCATATCAATATTTCCATAATTTAAGGGTATCAAAATTAAAGAATTTGAATTTGAATGTAAACGGAATTCAGCTAGATGAATATTTTCTTTTGCTTCTTGAAAGACGTTATTCTTTTTTGAAGAAGTTTAAAGACTATTCGCGTTTATCTTTTTGACTTTAAATTCAAAATGATTTAATAGCTTCTTGTAAAACAAACAGGAGCTTTATTTTCACAACACCTGTTTTTTTTTACCAAAAGTGTTACAGCTGTTATCATGGTTAAAGAAAAAAAAAACTTGGCGCATAATCAGAAGGTGCCAAAGTTAAACACTTTCATCAAAATTTCCAATGTAACTAAAAGATTTACTCCAATGATAACTAAACCATTAATTTAATAAAACCAGTGAAACAACGCCAATTATATCTATTTTATAGGTAGAAAGGTTAACGCATCAAACTTCTGGGTATCCTTTTTACTTGATTACCAGATAAGAAAAATATTTTAACAACACTTTAATTAATAAAATGTAATTTGAAAAGCTCTATCATCAGTTGAATGTCAAACTGTTGCCAATGTTGTACATTTTGTTAGGCCAATTCACGAATATATCATATTTTGTCTCTGGTGTTTTGTTTTTTTTTCCATTTCAGGCGTCAAAAAAAAAATATTTTACATTTTTTTTAATTAACAAAATGTTAATCCGATTGCTCTACTATAAGATTCTAAAGTCAAATTATTGCACTTAATATATTATTTTAGATTAATTCTTCCAAAATATCCACCATAATTGACGCTGAGGTTTCACTTTTATTATTTTCAGGTGTTGAAATTAATAATTGATTTATATACATATTGGACATTAAATTCTATTTGGCAAAATCAAAATACGTAATTGACCTAAAGCAAAATGATTCAACATTACAATATTTAGCCTCTACCGTCTTTGTGAAACCGTTATAAATATTATAAATATTTCGATTTAGGGTTGTATGAAAACCTTATCTCATTTGTCATATTGTAATCTTTCCTGTTACCTTAGACCTTAACAGAATGATCAAATACGATCACATGATTTGTTATTTTGAGTTAAATGCTTGTAAATATTCATCATATTACACTGTTGATGGACTGTTGGTTCCCGAGGGTTTTATCAACTAATTATCAATCAATGTATGGTACTGGTATGATATTATACAATTTTCTTTCATTCTAATTTGAAAATTTTGGAAGTTTAAAATCATTTAGAAAAAAAAGTTTTATTTTCTCTCTAGGAAAGCTGACGTCTGCATAATTTGGCTAATCTTTTATGTATCTTTTGGTCGTATAGCTCCTGCAGTATTCAAATTCTCATAATTCCTTTAATAAAAAAAAATTAGAACTGATCTGTTCAACTCTTATTTTCTCTCGTATTTGATGAAAACTGTATGAACTTAAAGAAATCAATTAATAAAGTTATTGAGTTTCTGCTGTTTTGCGCATACTAACTTTGACATTTTCAGGTAACTGAATTTTTGCCAAAAAAATATGCAGTCAATGGAGTAATTTTCGAATAACACATTTAGATTTATCAATGTGATGAAACTGTAAAACTAATAGACGTATAGGTACTGATTTTTACTGAGAAAATATAAAGAAAGTCGGACAGCATCTGGAAATGTTGACCTTAGAGTGTAGGCTATCCTTGCATGTCCATTCTTGCCATTTAGCTCTTGATGTTTTATCCACCCTTTGCTTTTATTTGTTTTTTTGTTTTTTTTAGCGTCATTCCGCATGAAGATAAATGTACACATTCATAAAATATCTTGAAGTAGCATAGATTGTTTAAAATGTCAGTGCTGTACAACTTTGTACTTTTTTTCGCTTTCGATCTTTTATATCTGGGCGTCACTAGTGAGTCTTGTGTGGACGAGGTGCGTTTTTGACGTATTGAATTTTAAACCTGATGCTTTTTGTTATTCATTAATCATGTGTTTCTTTGTCTAATACGTTCTCCTATTTATTTGTATTGTAGTCCTGTAATATTATGTTGTCATTTCAATGTTATATTTAACATTGCCATTAAAGTGCGAGGTTTGGCATGCCACAAAACCAGGTTCAACCCACCATTTTTTCCTTTAAAAATGTCCTGTACCAAGTCAGGAATATGGCCATTGTTATATTATTGTTCGTTTCTGAGTGTGTTACATTTTAATGTTGCGTCGTTTGTTTTCTCTTATTTTTGAGTGTAATTTCACATTGCGATAAGACGTGTCACGGTACTTGTCTATCCTAAATTCATGTATTTGGTTTTGATGTTATATTTGTGGGATTTTGTCTGATGCTTGGTCCGTTTCTGTGTGTGTTACATTTTAGTGTTGTGTCGTTGTTCTCCTCTTATATTTAATGCGTTTCCCTCTGTTTTAGTTTGTTACCCCGATTTTGTTTTTTGTCCATGGATTTATGAGTTTTGAACAGCGGTATACTACTGTTGCCTTTATTTATTAGATTTAGTAGGTGTGCTATATTTTACACAATTCATAATTGTGGATTATTTATTTTTTTCCTTATCAAGACATGTTCACTGTTATGTACACAGACAATTTAGAAAATACAGAAAAGGTCTTTAAATTCATTCTTTTCTTAATACTCATCTTTTAGTTATGATCTTCTTTTAAAGGCAACATAAGACACGATGAACATGCTAGTAGAATAGAGATCATGGCATAGAGTCCTTTTAAGATACCACCAGGGTTATCTGATCTGACACAAAACCAAATTATAGATTTTACTTAAGACAAAATCTTATGCGGATACAAATAAACAGTTCTTTAAAACACGCTCCTACAGAAATATACAAATTTCAGTCAGTTAAAAACTTGTTATCATTCTGTTTTGAAGTGAGACTGTTCGTTTACCATTTGTCATTTCACATTAAAAAACATGGTGTGACCCTCGAATATTCTCACCCGTCTCACTTGTCTTACTTTCGTTAAAACAAATGTGACAAATACAATACGACTTTAGTTTTATTGAAGAAATTGGATTTTAAAAGAACTATCAAAACATTTATTACATAAATCAATCTCATTGAGTGGTATGTTAATGAATATATCTAAAAGTGATATTACGGAACTGGCAAAACACTTTTCCCATTTGTATTTCAAAAAGTTTAGTATGAATTTCTTATATGTAATATGAGTAGGAGTACAAAATTTGAACGAGTTGTAATATAGTTCTATCATATTAAACAAATATGTTGTCGTCCAAGGAGTTCAACATTTTCATGGTGTCGTCTTAGTTTGTATTTGTTGAATCGGTTATGTTCTTGACACAAAGTTATATTTTTCGTGACCTAAAACAAGAACGTTGTATCTATGATTAACGTTTGTTTGTGTGTGTGTGTGTGTAGAAAAGCAACTATTTAGTGAGAAGATATACTAGTGATCACACAAAAACAATTTGGTTTAATTATAAAACATTCATCGATTGATAATCTATTGTTTCTTTTAAACAAATTATCCAAACACAGTAAGGCACTTTTAAAATATTTTTTTGCAAAACTAGAACAAATAGTCTCAAGCCGGATTCAATTGTGCTTCATAATTGTTAAATATACAATACTTCTATTTAAATGACTTTGTCTACGTCGAATTAAATTCCGTCAGTCTAAAAATCTTTAAGAATTTTTATATCCTCGCTGCCCTTCAACTTCATAATTTATTTGGCCTTTTTAACTTTTTTTTTAATCGAACTTCACTGTTGAGTCCTTTGTAGACAAAACGCGCGTCTGGCGTAAATACAAAATTTCAATCCTGGTATCTATGATAAGTTTATTTACAACTACTGGGTCGATGTCACTGCTGGTGAAATTTTTATTCCCCAAGGGTATCATCATCCCAGTAGTCAGCACTTCTATGTTGACATGAATTATTATTGATATGGTCGTAATCATAGGAAATTTATAAGTTTATTACTTTTGGTGTGGATTGAAATGATTTTCATTTCTCTTTAAGTATGTCTTGCATATCAACATTATTCATGCTGTTTTATAAGCTGACTATATAAAGTGGCATACATTTTTTAAAGAAATATCAGCTGCAGTTTTCTTCGCAAATTTCAATGTTTCAGCTGTTATATTTTTCTTTCTCCACAATTTTATTTTTCGAGTCGTGTGACGGACAGATCGTGGTTCTGTTGTGCTGTATTTGTGTGATGTCGTGGGTTGTTTTACGTGTTTGTTGTTTTTCTGTGGTTAGCATGTCAAAATCTACTATTGTATTGTTTTTTTGGTATTTCTCTGTCCAGAATGTTCTTGCATTTATTTGTACTGTATTCCTGTCAGGTAATAATGTCGTTTTAGTGGTATATTTAGCATTACAATAAAAGAGATTTGGCTAGCCACAATACCAGGTTCAACCTACCATTTTGTCTTAAAATGTCCTGTACCAAGTCCGGAAAATAGCAGTTGTTATTTTATAGTTCGTTTCTGTGTGTGTTGCATTGTGTTTTTTTTTTTGTTGCACTTCAGTGTTTCTGCTGTTTCGTTGCTTTTCTCTTATAGTTGATGTGATTCCCTTCGGTTTTAGTTGCAACCCGGATTGATTTATGACTTTTGGACAGTGGTATACTACTTTTGCCTTTACTGATCATTATTTATTCCTTCAAAAGATTGCCATCAAAAGTACTAAGTGTGATTAGTATATTCAACCAGCACTGGCAATCAGATCCACATATGGATTCTTTAAAGTTCTAGAGACGTATATCGAAAATCTCTTGTCATAATCTTTGCAATGTTACAGTATTCCCCTTGCTCAATTGATAGATCGGTGAACAGAGCTTTTTATACAGAAATGGTAAACGTAAATACAAATTCTAGGGTTTAGATAATCAAACTTCTTGCTTTGTGGAGAGCCACACAAAAGCTATCGACCAGTACAATGATTGTATTATCAAGATGTATGACTTTTTGATCGATAACAAATTTTATGAGTTTGGTTAATTAATTTTTAAGTAGGGAGATGGTAATAAGTATTCTATCGAGTATTAATTGTGCACCACTGCCTGACGTCTTGATTTTGTGTTCGTATGTAGCAGAAATCATACAGTAACCTTTTTTGAAGACACCTTGCTAGCTAGGTTCTTTAGTTTCAAGTTCACATTCACCACAAAACCTGTATCTAAAAGTGCCAGCTTGGTGGTCTCGTTGTGGCGCGTTCGCCTTGAGCTCGGGAGGACGTGGGTTCTAAGTTATAGTCGGAGTTCCATCAGACACTAAAAAAATCAAAGAAGTCTGGTTATTTAACTTAATATTCTGATATATTGATGATGTTCTTTCCATGACAATCCAAACTTTTCTGATTGGGTTCCATTAATGTATCCTCCAGAAATAGAAATTAAAGAAACAAAAAAAACAAGGCTTCCTCTGCCTCAATCTTATACTTATACCTCGAATTTGACATAATCGGTCATCTCAGTACCAGAATCTATGACAAACGAGACGATTCCAATTTTGAAATTATAAATTCTCTCCACCTAATCAGTAAAATAATAAATTTACCTGAATATGGGATAAACATTTCTCAACTCCTTATGTATTCAAGAGCTTGCAGCTGTTACTCAAACTTTATAAAATGTCACCATTTTCGGAGAAAACTTCACAAATAATACATGATGGTCTTGAAGTATAGATTATAGTTACTGACGGTGTTTATCATCTTTTAATTTTTCTTTGTATATTTTCCATCTTTAGTCCATTTTCCAGGTAATATCATGTTTTGTATTCCTCATTTTTGCTCATTAACCTTGTCTTTTGAGTGTCTACAGGCCGTTTTGATCTTCTTTGATGACAATTTATTTTTTAACGTGATTAAAAAATTTCACACTGTTGACTGCTGTACCGGATTTTTGACATGTTAACCTATTACATCTGTTTGTTTTGCTCACACGTTGTTGTGAGTATAATGGAATTTTACGCGAATCTCCTACAAGTGAAAGGTTAAGCTTGCTTTGAAACCAGATTTAATCCCCCATTCACTACTTAAGAAAAAGCCTGTACCAAGTCAGGAATATGAAAGTTTTTGTCCATTCGTTTGATGTGTTTTATCATTTGAATTTGCCATTTGATTAGGGACTTTCCGTTTTGAATTTTCCTCAGAGTTCAGTATTTTTGTGATTTTACTTTTTTCCATAACAGTCAATTTCGATGGGATGATTTCAACTTCTCCACTTTGAGCTCTTGGTTGAAAAGTTTCCTTGTGAGAAGCAATCCTCTATCAATGAAATCATAGTAGGAAACGCAAGCCCTGAAATATCATATCAACAGGGAGATGTATACTCCATATGCATATGCTGCTCGAATGTTGCTTCATAGATTAACTTCCGATTTGATATAGTTCACAATTTTGTTCTTTCATTGTCGTGCTTTTGTATTTGTTTACTTTGCTGTTTGGTATTTACTAAATTTGAGTTAGGATCCAAACCTATTTCTTATAAGGTATTTGTTATGGGGATCACTTTTTGAATGTTTTCTATTAATTAATTTTACTGATATGAACTAAGATCCTAGGTTATATCAAATGTGTTTATAAAAGGTTTTAAGTACTGAGGATGACATTAATATATCTTTCCAAATCATCAATTTCAATACAAACCACCTAATTTAAATCTATCAAGCTTAGAATTAAATGGAATTAATCTTCAAATACCAGACATGCTGATAGAACGAGTTCATACATAGACTAGAATAAAACGGAAAAACATTGCTAGTGCATTCCCATTGAGAATATAATTGGTTTATTATTGTTTTAATGAGTGTTTACAATTTTCTTTCATTTCCCTAACTATCAATACTTCATTTGATTATGCTATAAATATTTCAGTTCTGGAATCTCTTTAATTTTGTAAGGTTGGTGTTACATATTATTAGACATCATTCCAAGTAAACTTAAGATGGAAACCTTTACAAATTCGACCAGAATTCTTTTGAACATATCTGGGACTAAATACGAAGTTACAAGGAAATCCCTTCTGACTCATCCTAGCTCACGTTTAGGAAAACTAGCAAGTGAATCTGAAAACACAAAGAAAGAAGAACTATATTTTAATAGACCATCCATGGCTTTTGAATCAATTCTAATGTTTTATCAGACCGGAAAATTACACTTGCCTCCAAACGTGTGTCCAAATGTTTTCAAAGAGGAATTAGAATACTGGGAAATAGATCATGAACTTATGGAACAATGCTGTTTAATGAATTACATCCAGTTTTTAGAAAGTTACAAAACTAAAGCAGAGTTCAAGAACAGTATTATACAAAGCGACAAAGGTACTTCAAAACCATGCAGTAGTAAAAATCGTATCTGGAGGATTATTGATTATAAGGAAAGAACATGGTTAGCAAAGGTAAGAAAGGAAATGAAAGGACATGGTTAACAAAGCTAATAAAGAAAAGGAAAGGACATGTCTAGCAAAGGTAATAAAGAAAAAGACATGGTTAACAAAAGTAAGAAAGGAAAGGAAAGGACATGGTTAGCAAAGGTAAGAAAAATAAGAACATGGCTAGCAAAGGTAAGAAAGGAAAGAACATGGCTAGAAAGATAAGGACATGGTTAGCAAAGATAAGGACATGGTTAGCAAAGATAAGTACATGGTTAGCAAAGATATAAAAGGAAAGGACATGGATAGCAAAGGTAAGAAAGGAAATAACATGGTTAGCAAAGGTAAGAAAGATAAGGACATAGTTACATGTAGTAAAGGAAAGAGAGGAAAGCTGTACAAATGAAGAACAATTAGATGAATGTGAACGGGGTAGCAACATACTTTGGGGGCGGAAGTGATTTATTCTTTTTATTCTTATGTTTACTAATTTAACAAAAGTATTAAAAGCAAGACAAGAAAAACAGTTTACCAAACATCTTTTCGTTGGATTTTGAAGCCATGTCACGTTTGCCTTTAAGCTATGAATGTAACGCGTTGACATTCTCATTTTGTAGTCATTTGGTCGTGTTTTTAAAAAAATTCAAGAATTAGTAATTAAGCAAGACTTCTTCAAAACTATAATCGTTCCTTATATTAAACTATAACTATAATCCATAACCAACATAACTTTTAACTAATAAAACAACAGTCATTTTATTCTTATATTTTATTGTTTACATCTTAATTGGCTATACGTCAATGTATTACCTATAATCAAAAATATTATTTTTGTTTATAAATTGTCAATTTACTAACACCTTTATTAATGTAATTCGACACGACTCATCACATTAAACAGGATGAATAACGTAACTTTATAAAGGGAAACATTTGAATTCCGGAGAAGTGGGTCAAGATGTACATCTTATTTCAGGTAAGCGGTAATGGTTGACGTACCCTCATTCCTCTGCCTATATTAGGAAATTGGTTATGCAAAAAGACTCGCTTAGAAGTTCAGACATTTTCTTATACAAAACTCAATTTGAATATTTAAGCTTTTTTATTTCTTCAATTGGTAAGGAAATGTATTTCAATTAGCGTTTATAACATATATCGATCTTATTACAGAAATAGGGAAAAGGGAATTAAAAAACTTCAAATGGATGAAAACTTCAATTCAAAAATCAATTTGTACATTCAATTTTTTTTTTTAATTTAAACATTTGCTTATAAAACGTATTTTAATGAGCGCTTATAAGATGTATCCATCTGAATACAGAAATAAGGAAAAGTGATTAAAAATTCAAAGGGATTAAAACTTCTATACAAAAATCAATTTGAATATTTATATATGAAATAGAAGATGTGGTATGATAACCAATGAGAAAATTGTCCACAAGAGACCAAAATAACACATACATTAACAACTATAGGTCACCGTACGGCCTTCATCATTAACCTTTTTTATTCAAATATTTGCTAGGGAAATGTATTTTATTTCCTTCAAGGAAGCTGACGACCCTAAAATGACCATACAAAATCACATTAAGTCAAATCCGAATGAGAAGGATCGAATTTATAAAAAAATTAAACACTAATCAGCTGTAACTAATCTATGCAAAACTAAGTGCACAGGAAGGAAGGAAGATATGATACACACTTTAAGATGGGAGTTTGGAAGACTAGCATCTTTTTCATATAATGTTTCTCCAAGGTAAACGTGATAACCTACGTTTTGTTTTGTCCTCTTTTTATCTACTTAAGGATGTACTTAGGTGAGGTTTTGGAATTTGTGTCAAATGTTCGGACTCTTTGGTGTTTTTCCATACAATACAATGTAAAATATTTTGCCCCATAACACCCATTTATTTTTTCATATAAGACTTAGAAGCTCATGAAAGGTCATTTACCAAAATTTTAGAAGATTCTTAATTTTCTTTCTTTTGTTTTGAGAACTAATAGTACCAATGCAAATATAAGGTAAAAGTCCGAGTCAGCCTTTTCCCGCCATATTTTAAATCGCAAATATCTCGAAAAGGGGGTCCATGACCTATAAATATGTTTTGCTTATTTTTATCCTTAATTGATGCTCTACCAGCTTATGGTATCAATTTTAACTTCTTAATTTATAAATTTTCACCTAACCTCACCTAAGTACATCCTTAATGAATTAATGAGATTTGAATATCTTAGCCGAAAAAAAACCCTGTACGAATGGTACAAGCTAGTGTTTCGATTTTCCGATAATATATAAAATAAAAGCGTACACTATTTACATCATCTTGGGTTACCCTTACGTATTGAAGGAATTGTATATTTATTGGAGGTTATTGCAGAAATGGTGTTCACATTGACACCAGACCAAAACACTTTTTATCACTTTTTTTCGAGAATAAAAATTTCCCTGAAAAAGTCTGCAAAAAAAAAAAAAACTTATTTAATTTAGATACCTTGATTTATTCTTTTCAGTTATTCCTGTTCGTTGGTATTGGTTTCGTTTTACTGTCCGTAATTACGCTCGCTCTCAGCTCTTTGCCAGAGTATAGAAGAACCCTAACCGCGTGTGAATGGCATGAGTATGTTTCCGCCGATCATAACATGGACGTTGAAGTGAAAAAATATTTCGGAAAATACGACTGTAAAATGCTTAATCTAATAACCAGTGGAAGTGATTTTCATTTCGACATTGTTGAAGATGATGACCATAAAGAACTTTTCCATGAGGATGACAATTTCAATGAAAGAAATCCTGAAATCTCAACAACTTTTTCAAATTTTACGCCAGAGGGACTACAAGATGGTACCGATATCAAAGAGGGAGGAAGACGGGACACCACATTGAAAACCACATTACCAGATGTCACTCTCAAGAATAACATTTTCTATCAGATTGATTATCTTGCAACAGCTTTCTTCACAGTAGAACTGTTATTACGGCTTTGCGTTTGTCCAAGCTTAAAACTATATTTTAATAATTTTCTCAATGCTGTTGAATGCATTGTTCTTTTTGGTACATACGTTGACATTATAATGTTTAATATGAAAAGCATATACAAATTTTCCTCTATTCTCACAAATATTATTGATTTTATCAAGTTTTTGAGAGTTATAAGATTGTTGCGGTATTGTCAACACTTAGCTGCTGTACAAGTTCTGAAATTTTCAATTCGGAAAAATGCCAAAGACCTTCTTGTATTGTTTTTCCACATTGTGATAATTTTGCTGCTTTTTGCAAACATTATTTTCTTGGTAGAGGAAAGAGACAATATTAATAGCATACCCCAGGGATGGTGGCTAGGCCTAGTTACCTTGACAACGGTTGGTTATGGAGACTTGACACCGAAATCCTTTTTGGGGAAAATAGCCTGCTCCTTATGCGCTTTGTGTGGAATCATAATGATGTCGTTAATTATTCCAATTTTCGTAGAAACTTTCGTTCAGTTATACGGCATCGCTCACATTGGGAATGGAACCAACAAGAAAGTTGGTAAAGCACAGTCTATTATGTTCACCAACGTTAAGAAGATTGATATAAAAACTGAAAACGCCTATGAAAAAATCAACTATTAAGAAACTCTCAACCAATTTAGAGACACTGTGTTCATCTTTGGTATATTTTATGTTGAAAAGCCACATCGTTCAATTATTAGATTTGATCAAACTTGGCAGCAGGTGTTCTCGCAAGGAAACACTATTTCTATAGAATTTTCTTGAATTTAAACGTCTTTGAATTTGTCAAAAATCATTTGCATATAATACATGAGGTATATGTGTGAATAAACTAAATAGCATTTCAACTTGGCTAAAAATGTTATTATTATATATGCATGGCAAACTTAAGTCGATGGTGTAAATGTCTAAAACGTATTCAAAGTGTCGCTGATATATTTTTAGCTTTAAAACAAAATTAGTATTGAGTGATGTCTTTTGTAATGTGTTTCTTTATTTATTATTTTAGTATATGTTATAGTAATAAGCAATAGCTTCAGTATTGTGAACAAATACGTAAATAATACAATGCAAAGTATGCTTATCATCATAGAACAAAGATTGTCAGTTTTGATTTCAATAGAAGATAATATTGCTTAAATATTTAGATTCGATACGTATTTTTGTTTTTGTCCATACGTTTGTCTCTTGCTTTTAGATTTTAAATTTGATAAACATTACGAATATGAATAAGGGCAACAGTATTATACCGAAATGCATCAAATATAAGAGAACATGAGGCATTTCTTTATTCCAATTTCAAAAAGTGTTCACTTATGTCTTTAATATCAGTTTCAGCGGGTACGTACAATTGGTTTTTCCTTTTGGTTGTTTGATTTCATTTGTTTTATAGAAAACATCGGTAAATTGTTGTTTTTACCTGTATAAGAATGATTTTTGTGGAACAATTCATTCAATTAAACTGTTCATCCTTGTTTTACTTTCATTGTTGTTATTCTTTCAATTTGATATAGCCGAACACATACAGTAATTAACCCAATTTGCATCTCTAGCACGGGGAATAATATATTGTCTTATGGAAAGAGAATGAAGATATAAGATTATAGCTTTGACAACAGTAAATGTATCCAATGGATCAAAATTTTATATTAACGCCAAACGCGCGTTTCGTCTTAAAAAGACTCATCAGTGACGCTCGAATAAAAAATTGATTAAAAGGCCAAATAGAGTACAAAGTTGAAGAGCATTGAGGACCAAAAATTACCAAAAGGATTCATTAATTCAAGATGTTGGGTTTTTTTATTAATTGTTTTGAATTTTTTATCATTTTGAAAGGTCAATATTTTCTATTTGCCAATAAAATTAAACATTATTATATTTCTTTTTGAATGATAATGTTGAGAGATGAATTGCATTTGAGTGAAAATTTCGAGCTTATACAACATACAGATTTGATTTTAGCAACAACTTCATATTCTTTTCTCGAAAATCATTCCAAAAAAGTAAACTAAAAAAATGAAAATGGCGACTCATAATTAGCAGATGTGAAAAAAAAAAACTACCGTCTACAATTATTGAATAACCGAAACGTTAACATGTTTTTCAGCTTTGTTTTGGAAACCATTTTGATTTGAGCACCATAAATTAGTTGAATGAAGAAGAAACACGCATCAACAAATATAAAGACTTCACAACCCCCGTATCTCTTTTATTTCAGGGTTTCTTAAAAATTAAAGCATTGGTTTTGTTAAAAAAAAAATGGTATTGGTATAACCCAGAAAAATGTTCAACAAAAGAATTTTAAGTTAAGTTCAATTTATGTTTTATATCATCATCAATGCATTTTCAATCTAAAAAAAAACCAATGTGGCCAGTATATGTTGTTTACCCAGCTGATCATTTTTTCTGTCGTAAAGGTTGTCACTTGCCATTGTAAATCGGATGCTGTGTTACAATCCTTAATAAAACTTAAAAGGAAAGGCATTATTAGATTAACAAAGGCTTTATTTTATTTACACTAGTTGGTGGAATGGTCTACGGCACTGGAAACAGTTCAGGTCTAGTAAAACCATTATCATTGATTATCTATTAATTCTATATAAACATGGCATGACATAGGTAGAATTTATTTTCAATTTGAGGTCATGGAAAACAATATCTTTCTTTAAACAATTTCAAAAATGAACCTTCGATTACAATTCAGTCTTCAGGGCTCTTTATTGTAACCAGTTGACTTTTATCCCTATAATTCTTATATCAAATGACATGTCTCCTTGGTTTCAGTTTGTAACTTTGTAATGCGATATAGACCAATTATCATTGTTTTAAAATGTTTAAACCAGTGATATTGATATTAAATAGATCAATGTATGGTATTCTTCCCATTATACTTAGTATAAATAGATAACGAGGTACTTAATTTTTTATTGTGATGGTAGACTTAGTATAAATAGATAACGAGGTACTTAATTTTTTATTGTGATGGTAGACTATCTTCATGACACAGACATGTATGAACTTTATCAATCAGAGAAATGATGTCTGCGTCGAGAGTGAGACTAAATATATCAGGGACTACATTCCAAATAACTCGAAAGCTTCTTGAAGCGCATCCTCATACAACGTTGGGGAAACTAATTGTTGATTCAGATGTTTCCAAATCTGAGGAATTATATTTTGATAGACCTGCAACACCTTTTGAATCTATATTGACATTCTACCAAACAGGAATACTTCATCTACCACAAAACATATGTCCAAATGTTTTCAAAAAAGAGCTGGAATATTGGGAAATAGACTATAAACAACTAGACAGATGTTGTTTGCTTAACTACGTACAATTTCTGGACAGTAACAACACTAAAATAGACTTCCAGAACGCAATTGCACCAGAAACAACATGTTTAACTAGACCTCTATCTACTAGAAATCGCATTTGGAGGATACTTGACTACAAGGATAAATCATGGATCGCAAAGGTATTTATATAAACATGTTATACATAAAGATACGAAAAGATGTCTCCGGGTGCGGGAGTTTCTCTCTGCATTGAAGACCCATTGGTGGCCTTCGGTTGTTGTCTGCTCTATAGTGGGGTTGTTGTCTCTTTGACACAATCCCCATTACCGTTTTCAATTGTAGATCAATATATGTCAATGACACCACCATTGTTTTGTATTGTTTGTATATATACAAATAGTGTACTACTCTTGTTACACGTATGTATTGTGTCTGAATGATCAAATAAAAGTTGTTGTATAAGTTGACACAGCAACACAGCACATATATAAAATCAGCATGTCAAGCTCTTAAATCGCATCGTTTAGAAGAAAAAGAAAAGCTGAAAACACATCAATGGTCAGCATCATAAAAGAAAAAAATGTTATAACAATTAATTAATACATACTATCAAAATAAAGAACAGTACTGAAAGCCCTGTTCATTGATAGTATATAGTTGTTCAACTTTGTAATAAACCATATGCAAATGATGGAATCATTTCCAGAATTTCTTCAATGAATTACGCGCTTTTTTATGGTCCATTCAATTCGGATAAGAGTTATGAGTTTTCGACTCTGTACACTACATTCCCACACAATTTTGTCAAACAAAAGTTCCCTTATTCAATTAATTGGACCTAGGAAAAAAAACTATGCTCAAACTTTTGTTCGCCAGACACAGGTTTCGTCTATAAACTACATATCAGTGACGCTCGATTAAAAAGGTTAAAAAGGCCAAGTAAAAGAAAAAGCTGAGATCATTGAGGTTTTCTGTGTGTATCTCCAATAAGACGTTCAAACATAAACATTTTACACTAGAGATTTGTAAATACATAGAAAAGTTTATATATTATTAAGAGATATGCAATAGTAAAACATATTTATATATATGTTATACTGTCGAAGAAAAAAGGCGATATACTAGTATTACATGTTCTTCTTTCCGACAACGTCATGGTCAATGATATATTTATTCTTCAAGCAATTTCGTTTGGTATTTAAGAAGTTATTTAGAAATATTGGTTCAAATCTCTCAGATAAATTAGACTGACGAGTGAAGTCCAAAGCTTGATATTTACGCTCAGACAAGATTGAGACATATTTATCAGTCTATCAGACAAAGTGAAGAAAGATAAATTTGGTTGTAATGTTCGTGTCCCCTTTGATCGCTTCGATTGCCCCTAACGTTTCTTTGTATTTACACATATCTGGTTAATATGTTTATGTTTAAACTTCTTGATGGAGATTCATCCAGACAAGCGCAACGGACGAACAAAATTTATTGATTTTCATATTCCTTTTAAGTGATATCATTGCAATTATAATTTGTGTTTGACATTGAATGAACGTTTTATGATATTGAAACGGTGATGAGACTTAAAGATGACTGTACCAATTATCAGGTTGTCTGCATGTTTTTATTGTAAAATACCAGCTGCGAGTCACAATATGAAGCTTTTTGTCGAGTGAGCGCAGCGAACGAGATCAAAACGCCTTCATATTGTGTTTCAAACATGCAATTTTATTAAGATAAGCAATGATATATACAAACAAATAATTATGAATCCGATTTATTTTCGAGACGAGTCATATCAATGTGTTGCTTGTTTGTAGATCAGACACTGGTAAATTCTATAAATCTCGTCAAATAAGATTTTTAATCTATTTTGCAAATTTTAAATTAAACTTAATGTGTCTTACAAAACATGTATCAAAGTACTGGCATTAGAGTTGTTTTTTTCTTTCCATTTCAGCTAGTTTTGCTCATCGGTATTTTGTTCGTTTTGCTGTCCGTGTTAACACTTGCGCTTAGTACGTTGCCAAGATACCGTCGTCCACTTACTACCTGTGAATACTACGAATACAGCTTAGCAAATGATAAAACAAACCCAGCGATACTTAACTTTTTAGAGCAGCACGACTGTAATAAATTACAGGTATCTGAATCTGGAGACGAATTTTATTACTACTACTACGACTATGAGTATTACTATTATGATCAAGATGACAATACTACTGAACTTCCATCAATACAAACATCATCACAAGATCCGGTTAAAACAAAAAAGCAAGGAACAATGCAAATCGAGCCTTCAAAAGTTTCGCTCAAATTAGACATTTTCTACCAGATAGATTATTCCGCAACTGCCTTCTTCACTATAGAACTCATTTTGAGACTTGTCGTTTGTCAAAGTGTTTTTCAATATTATAAAAACGTTTTGAACATTATCGATACCATTGTTCTACTCGGAACATTTGTCGATATTGTCCTATGGAACCTACAGTCATCATATAAGTTTTCTTCCGAACTGACTAGTTTTATTGATTTTATCAAGTTTCTTAGAGTTTTTCGCCTTTTGAAATATTGCCAACATTTCACATACGTCCAAGTGGTAAAATTTTCAATAAGACGCAACGCTAAAGATCTACTAATAATGTTATTCCATATTTGCGCCTTTCTTTTGATTTTTGCAAACATTATATACCTAACAGAAGATCGAGATAATATAGATAGCATACCACAAGGGTGGTGGCTAGGACTTGTCACCTTGACTACGGTGGGTTATGGAGATTTGTCTCCAAAAACATTTCTGGGAAAGATGACGTGCTGTGTGTGTGCACTATGTGGAATATTCATGATGTCAATGATTATTCCAATTTTTGTTGATACATTTGTAACGTTGTACGGGATAGCTCATGTAGAAATCGCTGAAGAAAAGAAGGACCAAGAACATACCAAAGTATTTACCAAAGTTGAGTCGATAACAGCACTAAATATGACTCAGACTTTTCAGGAAAGACACAAAACTGTAAAATGAAATTAACAAACATTTTGTAACAAGAACTTTGAAATCTTAGATATTAGAAATCTTATTATTATTATGCATTATTTTGTTTTACTTTAACTTAATCTGTTTTTTATGGTCAGCTAGTTTTTAGTACTTTTTTTGTTTTTTTGGAGTGCCTTAAACAGACAGATAGTTACTGTGCTATTACACGTATATAGACGCTCCAGAGAATATCCACGAATTGGTATCAATTGCAGTTGACAAAGGACTATTGATTTAGTATTGAATGGTAAAGTTTAATACTATCACACATTCATGTAATAAAACAAATTGAATGTAAAACTATGTAATATTACTGTGAATAACCACTCCTGGATCAATATTATTTCAGAACGTTTTAAGTGACCTAATATGGCAAACTCCGAAACAGTGGTGACGTTGCTTCGCTAAACTATCAACATAGCGTAGTAAAGAGGACGTAACCGCTGTTTCGGAGTTCGCTAATATGGGACACCCGAAACTAGAAAAGTACAACAAAAGCTATTACACCAAGAGGAGAGATAACATAATTCACTGTGCCTTTTTCTAACATGTTACAAAACATTATACATGTAGTAGCATTGTCAAATCCATAAATGATGATAATATGCATTTCAGAACCAAGAGACTGGCAAATCACGTTGTGTGCGACTGACAATATACATCCCATGTGCTCTTCTATAGGCAATATAATAGATTTTTTCAGTAATTGTCCTATAGTAAATATGAAGTCTTTTCTAATAGTGAGAGAGACGTGTACGTTTAAGTGCATGGAATCGATGTTATTTTCTTAATGCAAAGGTTTCATGCGCTCAGTATTTTAGTATTAAACCAAGTCAGAGACAATCGAATATAACTATATTTGTATCGATAAAGGAGTAGGTCCGGTAAGGACTCATTTTGGCCTCAAATTTCAGTTTCATCTGAAGAAAGATTTTGACCACTTTTTAAACACTTAATTGTCTATTTCACTTGATTCAATTAGTTTATGTGAAAGATTTTAACTGATTAAGTCTTTAAAAACGATCCGATTGAAGCGCAAATATGAAAAATCTCTCAAATATGCCAAAAAACGTCATTTTTCAGATTGTTTTTGTCAAAAATGAAAGTGGCCGCATCCGTGTTTATCCACAACCTTTATATATGTTATGTATTATCATAAAATACAACTTACATTGCAATATTAAGGATGAACACGAATGCGGCCACTTTCGTTTTACACGAAAACCGTCTAAAATTTAACTAAAATGATAGAATTTTGAAGATTTCAGTAATTTAGCATGACTTAATGGTGCTACAACCCGATATATGTGCATTGTATTGTCAAAAACAGCCCATATTTATGTAGCAGAAGCATTCAACTGTCCAATAAATAACTAAAAGTTTACATTTTAACAATTTTGTAAAACTGTTATATTTTTGGGCCAAAAAGGGGGCCTCACTGGACTCCTTTGTTTAATATGTATTAACGCTCCCTGTAGGCTCTGAATTATTGATGCAATTAGAAATTATTTGATCCACATCTAAATCACGCCATTTACAATATAGAATAGTACTAAGTTAATTATATCAGAGGAACACCTACATGATAGCATATGGAATAAAAAAAAAACAACAAAAAAACATTGGTTTTCCAGTTTGAATGGTTTAACACTAGTATTTTTTAGGGGCCATTCATAATTTGCTGTTCGACGTGAGCCAAAGCTCCGTGTTAAAGACCGTACCTTGACCTATTAATAATGATTTACGTTTATAAATTGTGACTTTGATGGAGAGTTGTCTCATTAGAACTCATACCACATCTTTCTATACCTATACACACGATTGTGCCATTGTACACGAATGCTCCACTCGCACTATCATTTTCTATGTTTTGTGGACATTGGGGGTAATTATAAAACTGTAATTTAGCATTAAAATTAAGAAGATCATATCATAGGGAACATGTGTACTAATTTTCAAGTTGATTGGACTTCAAACTACCTTGACAAAAACTTTAACAAAATTTTTAACCTGAAGCGGGACAGACGGACGAACAAACAAACGAATGGAAGAACAAACGGACGAACGGACACACAGACCGACACACGTTATGCCCTTAGCTGGAGCATAATAAAGTGCCTAATGGTTCTTATTGTTAAATCTGTATACAGTTTTAGAAGACAGACACCAGAAAATAATAAGACAGACGAGAGACAGAAAGAATTAAGACTACTTGCGTTGAAATCTCTAATAAAAAGAAAGGTGAAGCAAATTGAGTAGAAATGAACTATTTCTCTGAGTAGAAATCCGATTTTCACATTCAGTTTTAAGCAAATGTTGTAAGGTTTTGTCAGGACGAGATAATGTTATGTTTTGTCAGGACGAGATAATGATATGTTTTGTCAGGACGAGATAATGTTATGTTTTGTCAGGACGAGATAATGATATGTTTTGTCAGGACGAGATAATGATATGTTTTGTCAGGACGAGATAATGATATGTTTTGAATTCAATAATCATTAACTCATAACAAGTTAACACAAACATTTTTTTTAAATGCACATGCCCTGGTTAGTCGTTGTCTATATAAACCAAATAGTCTTTTTTATTCATAAGAATGATATAGTTACATGTGTTAAGACATAGTAATAACACATTTTACGTGTGTGATATAATAAAATTATCTTCGAACACTTTTGTCATATTTTTTTTTATATTTCACAGTAAATTTTCTATAGGAATACATGTAATTGTCAATTCAAATGACTTCTTTGACATAAAAGAAGATCCGTATTTGGTTTTTTTCAGGTTTTCTTAGTATTACTGTTTACTACATGTATGAAGTCGCTTAGTCTCTTCGTGTTTAAATTTGTCTTTGCATTAAGTAATACAAAAAGTTTCTTCTTGTCAAACATTATAACCTTAGCATGCAAAAACTAAACTTCTGACATTAATTTTAAAAATGCAATACACACAGGAGAGATAAGAACACTTTAGTATACCCCCCCCCCCCCCCCCCTTTCTAAAAGATTACATTAACATAATTGTGTTGTCGATCTGTTTGTGTACAACTAATGCTCCAAATGACCTTAATGTGTAGCAATAATGGATACTTTACACCGGAAATGACTAAAATAATACAAATCAAATTCTTAAATTGAAAAACAAACATTACGAAATAAGTACCGACAAATGTGGTTAATGTGCTTCCTTTGAATAAAATATAGATTTTGAAATTTAATAATACAGATTTAATGCAATATTAATTACTATTTTAATTGAATATAACTGGATATTTCCGTTGTTTTGTCTAACTTTCAATTGTTATACCAACGGAGATTCAAAGTCTATTAGAATATATCGAGTGCAAAAGGTTGATAAAGATCCTTATCATTTATGAGCATAGAAAGTAATCAAATAGCGAATATAAAAAAAGTTGATGTTAGTATTTTCGACGTTGTTTACACCCTTTTAACTCAATGTTTACTTTAAACAAGTGTATTTGAACAAAACTGAGAACCATTTAACAGGGTAAAGCCTACATGCCGATCCTCTTCAGTTCAATATCATAGAGAGGAAACGTAAATGCAGGGTTAAGGATAAAGCTACTCTGTTTCAAAATAATGTTTTTTTGAAAGACTGTTAAAACATCAAAAGTTGTTAAAGAATTAAAAAAGCATAAAGGTAAAGGTCATTGTCCTTGTTTAATTTGGTGAACAATGATTATCTCTTGATTTTTCATTCTTTTAACATTGGCACTTTTTTCTTTTAAAAAACAAAGAAAAAGAAACAAAGCTTTTATTGAATTTTTGAAAATTGACTATGTAATCAAATTATGAAAAGAAAAGTAGCGGTTAGCGAGCAAATTGTCAGGAGGCGCTTCAGCTTGCTTCCATAACAAGTTACTGATAATAACATAAAGGCAACCACTGTTTTGGGACAAACATATTGACATGTAGTTTTGAAAACTTGGACAGAAACAGAAAATCGAAGAACAGTGAAGTCAAGACAGAACTTAAAATGATAAACATTGCTGTTATCAAGGATTTGTATAGTCTTTCTATACAAATCTTTGCTGTTATGTTTATTTTGAAAAAAGTATTTTTTCTGTGTTTTTATGACATCTAGTGGAATTGCAAAAGGTACTGACAATCCTAGTCAATTCAGATTGGAGTCGAACGTACCTGACGTGTGCAGGACTCCAACTCAGAGTTGACAACCTAGTGATACCTTAGTCGATCTACTTATAACATATACATGAGCAACACGACGGGTGCCACTGAGAAGGATCATTCTGCTTACCCTTCCGGAGCACCTAATATCATCCCAAGTGTTTGGTGGGGTTCGTGTTGCTTAGGCTTCAGTTTTCTATGTTGTGTCTTTTGTACAATTTATTTTCGATCTTAGAATTTAACAGCCCCTTTGGTATCCTGCGGACCTCTTTTATATCACTCGGCTACAGAGGTCCTGTTATATTTAGAAATATAAGTAATCTATATATTATATTCAGACTCAATATTTGCAGGTACATGTAACACTTAGTATCCGAGGATGTTTCATTGGAACGTTTCTGCGATGAAAATAAAAGGACATGTTTATTACTCAATCGATACCGCTCACAAACCGGAATACTTTGTTTTCAAAAGAAGATAATTTATTGATGCTTGCTTCACGTCCAGTATCCACTCGTCTCAACTCGGCCGATTCCGTACCCTCATCTAGTTTAGAAGGAGAGTAGCGGATTCTACCGAGGATTGCCGAATGGTCCCGTATCAATTATTTCATACATATTTAGGATGATTCAAAAACGGACATGAATATCATTTTACTATAACTTAACCTTTTCTGTACAATCATGTCCAGATAGTTTATTTTGCTCCGAATCAAATCAATGAACTATGCTGATGATAAAATGTAGTTTGTATTAAGTTCAACATTCAGTTTTTTTAATATAACGAAAAACATTCGTACATAAACCACACGAAATTTATTCAAGATTTTCAGCAAACGAAAACAAGTTAATTTATCGTTTCCAGGAACATTGTTCTTACATCATCTGAAGAAAAAGAGAAAAAAAAAAATAGCGTGGATTAAATTTAACACACATATATCAAACAATTGCATGTATTTACATACACATTTGGGACCCTTTGGTCCTAATCAAAACTTTAACAGAAATAAGGCAATTGGAAGTTATTACATTTTTTTTATTCGAATCTAAGATGGATGAAGACTAACATATTTCCTTACAGTGTATACCAGATTTTACAATTAGATGGAGAAACTTCATGGAAATGCTTATCGTTCCTGTGATGATTTTACTACCAGTCTTCTGAGAGTATAATCTTAATTGCACATTATCATTCTTTGTTGTTATTTCGGTTTTTGTTATGTAACGATCTTGGTATATGTATACTATGGTGTAGTAACATTTTTCTTCGGTACTCTTGACGTTAATAAAAAAAGCAGACAACTGCATACATTCTACACAACTCCACATAGCATAATTGAGCATTATTTGTGCATGTTCAGTTACTGAAAATGTTATTTTACGAGATTTTGGTAATTAAGAATATCAAAAAATGCAAGAGTAGGGCAGTTTTTCTGGGAACAAGAAATATGATTTTTATTGTGAAATGTTCTGGTTGAATATTATTTGTTCGACCTATCTTATTTGTCATTCAAGTTTCAAAGTCTTAGCTACCCGAAAATGTCTTCATCAACAGAAACAGAAGATCTTGACTAATTTCGGGGTATTCTGCATTGACCGAATATTTCATCGAAGTATATTCGTTTATGTGTCCGTCTTTAATCTTTTCTTGTGCATATTGTTTGTACCTTTATTTTGTAATATATTTGTGAAGTTAACTAAAAGTATATTCACGACAGATTTTGTTAAGACAAAAACTCAACGTACACAACTAGCTGGCAACATGGTCATCTTTGGGTCTGATTTTACAACCATAACTCCAAAATACTCCACAGTCGTTTTAACGCCCTCTACAAAGACAAACAATAAATAGATGTTCTATTACTACATTGTTTCAAGCTAAATATTTGTTCAACGACTCTTAAAACTTTGATAAAGGATGCTTAAATACGTTCCGTGTTTCTTTTTCTATGATATTGAATTTGTTTGTTCGAGTTCGTAAACATTATTGTGAATATTATAACGATGGCTGGTATGCTTTGTTCAAATTGATGCGTGCAGGATGAACTGATCATCTGACAGTAGAAAAGTTATATAAACTTAATATGTAAACGCTGCATTTTGGTTTGATGATTTCATTTATAATTTTGTTCGCAAATTCCACGAATTTTATTATGTCTTGTTGTCTGCATCCTGTATTTGCCATGACGACCAAAAAGAGAAAATCATCAACATCTTGCTAGACAACTTTGTGACAATAACAGTATATAGGCATATATTTTATTCCTTAGTTTATTATGTAGTGTTTTGTGGAGATTGTTTGTCTATTTATTTGCTGTTTTTGATTTTTAGGTCAAAATGTCTATTTTTATTCGTCTTTGGTTATTCCATTGCACCTTTTTTTATAACAAAGTCCTGTGCGTAAGAAGAGACTAATGAATTGAATCACTTCATGTTTAGATTTAAAGGTCAATACACCATCTTTAACGAATAAAAGGTCTCTTTATTTTATGATCGCAATCTATACAGAAAATTCCGATCTGTTGTACCATGCATTTTTAATAGGCTTTGATTTTCATTTATCTTACCTCCATTGGGTAAAGTACCAGTTGATTCGTACAGGTATGGTAAACACCCATCATCAATTACAGTAAAATATGTATTATAGACATCGGTCTTAATATTGTACATGGTGACGGGTATCTTGTTAGCTCCAACACCAATGTAAGATTTAGCAAATACAGCATCATCTGAAATAAACATCAATTATTATATTTTCGGACGGTCTTGTTAAACATACAGTTGCAAATACCACTTCAATGTCCATGGCGTATTTGTATAAAAAAAGTGTTTAGGCTTACAATTTGAGTTTGAAGATATAACAAAAATACATGTGAAAAAATTACAAAAAATGTCCTACAAGAATGCAAACGGAATAGTTTTTAAATTCACTATAAAACATAAAATCGTTTTATTATACGCTATAAATATCATATATGTAGCATGAGTATTTACATTAACATTTGTAATACAAGTAAATAAAAAAAAACCCGAAACTGTAGACGATAAACTTCACCCAAAAATTCATAATTATAATATTTTTTTTTTTTTTTGCTTTTGTATCTTTCCTGAAAAAATCCCTCGTTCTCTTCAAAATCTTATCCCTGCAACCCTAAAATAGATTGTTCATCCATTTTTCACGGAAATAAATGTTTCCTACCTGGGAGACAACCTTCTCCAATACCAGTGTTAGTAATGTTTAATCCCATGCAGGATCCGTCTTTATCTACTACGTACTGCATTCCCTATATGAATGTAAAAACCTATCGATGTAAATAGTATAAAAGACTGCTTTCCTGTCCTTTATTTGTATGTTCCCCCAAAAACACTCGTATACCAATATGCTGCAAGGAAGAAAATCAACCTAATGTGTATATAAGAGAAAGTGGCATTTTTATTAAAATGTATTTTTTTTTATTATTTTCCTTGCAACTAATTGAAAGGCCTTTTATTTTTAGCTTCGTATAAGGGTTTCTCAGAAAACTAGTATCGACATTAAATCTATAAGAAATATTAAGAGGAAAGCGTAAACTTGATTAAATCAATACACTAGTTAAATCAGTCTTTTCGTACATGCTTAAATGTAGTGGCTAAAAAAAATATTCGTTCATAGTGTGTTAATTTACGTTTTTTTATTGAGTTAAGCCTTCCAATTGGTATTTTGTCGTGTGCTTTTTCTATTTTGTGATGTTATACTATAATTTGTTTCAGAAAAAGGGAGAAGGTTTGGTACCATTAAAACGTTTAATCCCGCTGCAAATCTTTGCACCTGTCCTTAGTCCGGAATCTCTGAGGGGTGTACCAATAGTTAGATAAATCGGACCAGATCGGGCTTATTATTTCTGATTTCCTCTGAAGAAAAAATAATTTCCAACAGTTATATAGGTTCAAAGTTGGCAACGTGTAAGGACAAATTTCAGCTTCTGTCCGTTTTAGTTTGGGACGATTCAGGGATTAAGAATGTGGATTTATCAATTTGCCTGGCGTTTAAAAATGTGTCTTAACCATGGTTGTCTTTGGTTTTGTCGCTATTGTGGAAAATTGTTTTATCTTACTTTTTTGTGTATTCGAATTGTTGTCAAATAGGCCTATCATACCCCAAGTCGTCTTTTTAAACATTTAATTTTAATAGTATAAAATTGCATGTAACAAGTGTTTCCAATGGTGTGAACTTCTGACCTGTCATTTGGTTTACACTTGAACTTGAGGGGGAGGGAATATCTGGTATCGATTGCATACACAAGAATAATTCTGATGGCTTAGGTTATAGTTTCTGGTGAGGGGTCTCTCCTTGTGCTTGGTGTTGCTAGCCGAAAGCGATTAATAGGTACTTTAGAGCAGGACAATTGTCATCTCCTTTTTTTCAAAAATCCATTAATTTGAGTGTTCTATCAATTTATACTTTTCAGTTATTTTCATGTTTTTTCTGTGTTAAACTTACATAAATATATTAGAAGCAAAATTTGTTTACGATTTACTGTCAATTGATAGTTTTTTTCCACAGCATGACTGCTAATGTATAAAACAAAGTGACAAAAAGTGGCTTTTAAAAAAGGGGGAAGACACTTACAAATTGTCCTATCCCGAAATACCTATGGAACCGATAGATAAATTGATTTAAAAAGTTGTATTTTAAACTCTTATACAATGCCGCTACGCCCTACAAACAGATATCTACCATCTGTTAGGAAGATGATTCATATATTTATAGAGAACTATTTGTAAAAACTTACCGAGGTAAAGTTGGAATATAGTTTTTGATTAAATGTCATTCCTTGATCAGAAGTCAAATTTTGAGAGATAACCGACAAACCATTGTCCATGTAATTATCTTGAAGAATCTGAAATAAAAACATCGAAATTAGTATTTAGTCATAATTTTGTTTATTTTTATAAAATCGAAGATGGATTAAGATTTGAGTAGGTGTTTTTCTTAAGATTTTTACAATTTTCATAATCTGAAAAATTAGAAAGACAAGGTTGATATGTCATTGATTAAATGTAAATGATAAATAAAAGAATTCCAAATAAGTTCTCTGATGACAAACTGTCTGAAACGGATGAAAAGTACACCTCATTTTTGCATGAATATGAACACTTGCGCATGCATATCATTTTTACATCCGATGACCGTGAGGGTATTCCGGTGTTATGTTGCCGCAGACATTTCCTCACACTTGACTTGCGTTTTTGACTGATAACCGACCATATTTCGTATAATTACGCAGATATCAACGATTGCAAAACAACATTCCTTATCTCTTGTTATATATTAATTTCAAAAATAAATGTTCACGAAAATAAGTTTTAAGAACATAGAAAAATGATATGAAAATGTTAAGTCGTGAGAAATATATTCCAATAACAAATCAAGAATACCGAAAATTTGTGTTAATGCATGCGGACGAATATCTCAAGAACGGTTTTGTAACAAACGCGAGAAAATATGAATGCCTACTCAAATCCAATCTATTAGAAAAAACGAATTATTACAGAAGAGTGTCCACCGCACTTGCACTGCACTGTCATTAGAATAGTAAAATAGAATGATATAGAAACGGATGAAAATTATATAAGCTTGTTATACAAATATTTTAATAATATGTAACAACAATACTGATAACAAATAATTATATCTCTAAAATATAATAATTATTACGATGAGGTTGAATTTCCTATTATTTATTCATCATGCACACATGAACCGCTTGTCTCAGCAAAAAAATATATCTATGTACCTTAACCTTACTGTCAGGGATGTGATTATTTTTCTTTGTCAAGTCGGCAGTGCTTGTGACCAACCACCATAACGTTATCCAATTTTCAGTACTTCAGTAATTTGATTATTGATAGTAGCTATATATATCAGTGAAGATGTAAAATAATTATATTTGCGATAATTCGTTTTATTTTGTTTTTCATTTTGTGCTTCTCTGTCAGTATATCTTTTTCCTT
This sequence comes from Mytilus galloprovincialis, assembly GCF_965363235.1. Taxonomy (NCBI): domain Eukaryota; kingdom Metazoa; phylum Mollusca; class Bivalvia; order Mytilida; family Mytilidae; genus Mytilus; species Mytilus galloprovincialis. The sequence continues at coordinate 48,594,564 of NC_134841.1, read as the reverse complement.
CATTTACAAATTTCATAACAGTTTTCGATTTCTGATGCATTACAACAATTGTTTTGACGACTATCAAAGCTAGCATAGTAAAGGTATAACCATTAAAACTTGGAAGTAATAACAAAAGATTTCAATTGTAAGTTTTGCAGTAAGGAAAAACTGAAGCTTGTTCACATATTTTTTATTTTCATTGTTTTATTTCCAATATACATGTATATGAAAATAAGAAGATTTGGTAGGATCGCCAATGATATACGTAAACAATCCACATGGGAACAAAGGATTCGGTTCTTAAAATTATTAGAATCAATGTATAAAAGCACCTTTAAAAGGTTACGAAAGGATAAAATGTGTAACAGTTCAAAGAACAGTATGCACATCTTATGATAAGAGGTAAAATCACAAATATACTGAACTTAGAGGAAAATCAATTCGGAAAGTCCATAATCACATGGCAAAATCAAATAACAAAACGCATCAAAAACGAATGGACAAGACCTGTCATATTCCTGACTTGGTATAGACATTTTCAAATGTAGAAAATGGTAGATTAAACCTGGTTTCATAGCGCTAACCCTATCACTTTGATGACAGTCTCATCAAATTCCGTTATATTTACATTGATGCGTTAACTAAACAGACACAATAAATTAAATAGTCAAAATATGGGTACAGCAGTCATCATCGTATAACAATTTTAAAAGGAACAATTTAACAGAACACAAAAACAGCTATAAGACTGAATGTTATACTACATTATCACGAATCAATCGAATATTATCAAACTTCAATACATAACCTTTATAGATATGGTGAATCTAGCGGAAATATTTATTTAGCTTAAAAACCGTTCTAAGGAAGGAATGACAAGACGATAAACTTTTATTGCACAGTCTGAAATTTTTAAGTAGGAACATTTTTTCTTACCTCTAAATGGGTCTGACCACTTGCATAATTTACAAAATTCGTTGATGTCCATATCTTTGGTGGACAACAACCAAAAGTGATAATAGGTAACAGTACTAAAATAAAGAAATTAAACATTCTGAAAGGTCGGCGTTCAAGGTGAGATAAGTGGCATCTATTGAATATGAAGACTTATATAAACAATTTAAATGTTGATACAGATGTTGATTTCTCAAGATTTTATAGATAAAGCAGAGTTATGTTCGATAAGTTCATGTCATTATATAGGGTGAATATTCTAACAAACTATTTCCATGGTTAGTTGATAGTTCAAGAGAAATCCGGAAATGTTTTAAAATTATTATAAAACATTAATAAAACACCACTACACATAAAATGTTTTGAAATACCATATCCTAAAAAAAGTGACAATGGAAAATGATTAAAAAGAATTTTTCTGTCACGATTAACACATAAAAACAATTCAAACTTAACGTACATGTATACATGCATAACTTAAAGTCTTAGCAAAATGATAAAAATACGACCCACATATATTTCACCTATGACTGAATTCAGCCTATTTTTTCCTCATTATTGTGACCTTTGTTTGGAATTCTATTGACCCCAAACTAAATTTGACAAAGTAGATTAGACTTGACAGGAACAGATGCTTATCTACAATAGTGTAAATTTCATCAGAATTTTAATTGCTTATCATTTGCAAAAAATAATAGATGTGAAAAATATTGCAAATCCAGAGTCAGACAAAATGCAAGTACACATACACATTCCGAAATAAATTAATTGTTAATCAATTTTGTTTAAAATAGTTTAAGTTGGAAAATATAGAACTATATACATTACACGAAACATTAAACATTTACCTTAAACATTATTCTTATTGATATTTTGATGCAACACACATGTGCTCTATATCATTTGTCAGAACAAATATTTGTAGCGATGGGCAACATTGAAATGACTTTTGTCCACATAAGCTAAATAACTCACCATCAAATACATTCTGATTCAAAAATGTCATTTGAATACGTTAGATTCATTTATTTTCGTGGCTAACAGTTTTCGTGGATTAAGGGAAAATTGCATATTGAGTTTCGAGGATTTTGGAAATGTGTACATGCATTCCTTTAGATAATCTGTAATTCGTTGAATATCGAAATTCGTGGTTCCACTGTGCAGAATCCACGAAAATTAGTATTCAAAGAATACTAGTAATAATGTTTCCACAGTAATTCAGAATCCTAGTTTTGTCTTCTTTAATTATATTATGATATTTTAAATAGAAAATGAAATTAGTTTAAGAAAAGCCGTAGTAAATCTTATAACTAGTTTTGTGTTGGAATTTTGCTTACCCACATGGACAGAATAAAACTGTCTACCCGTGATCAAAGGCAAATAGTTAACCTCCAGTCGAAAATAAACTAAAACCAAGAGACCAAAAGACAAACAACAATACGCAATGCAAAACAAAACATAGAAAACTTAAGACTGAGCAACATGAACCGAACCTAAGGTAATCACAACTATGATATTCTATTCCTGAGGAAGAAATGATTAGTATGTAAAAAAAATCTAATATTTGTGAACAGTTAATTCATAATTATGACCATTTCAATAATAATTCATGTCAACACATAAGTACTGACTTCTAGGCTGGCAATACCCTCAGAGAATAAAAGCTCAACCAGCAGTGGCATCGACCCAGTGGTTATAAATAAACTCGTCGAAGATTCCAGGATTGAAATCATATATTTGCGCCAGACAAAGTGATAATAATTGAAAACCGATGTTTACTAAGGATGTTTTATCCTAGACTGAAAACCCTAGCCGTATTGGTCACAACTTTATGGAACTTATATTTAACATTGCCATAAAAGCGGGAGGTTTGACATGCCATAAAACCATGTTCAACCCACAATTTTTTTTTCTTAAAATGTCTTGTACCAAGTAAGAAAAATGGCCATAGTTATATTATAGTTCGTTTCTGTGTGTGTTACATTTTAATGTTGTGTTTCTGTTGTGTCGTAGTTCTTCTCTTATATTTGATGCGTTTCCCTCAGTTTTAGTTTTTAACCCGAATTTGGTTTTTTTTCTCAATCGATTTATGAATTTCGAACAGCGTTATACTACTATTGCCTTTATTTAACACTCCTAAATTCAAATCTTATAAACAATTAAAAGAAGTTTGCTGTGTCTTTTAACTTCTCTTTCTCTCACTTAATAATTCAAATGTTGTGACAATGTTTAACGTATCCATCCGATCGAACCAGAGATACAACTGATACATTTAAGTCTGTCTCATATATTGAGTTGAATGTAGAATTTGACAATTAAGGTTAGTTGAAAACAATACTACACGACACAACTGATGATTATGTTTAAACTGTAAACTTTCCATTTTTATGTAAAAGCATTGCAGAAGCACCTGTATATGGAGTGTATATTTTCTAGCTAATACGATATGCTAGGCGTTGTGTTTCCTATCATGATTTCCTTGAAGTTAGACCGTGGTGTACTGTCGTTAATTCATTGGCGGTGTCAGTTGCTGCTGCGGTTTACTTTTTGTAATGTACTATCCATTTATGTATTTCGCTGTCCTCCGTGTCTTGCGTTTCTTTGTACTGTGTAAGTTTCATGCAGTGTTATAATTTTAATGGTATTTTAACATAGAAAATATGAGCGGGAGGTTTGCCTAGCAATAGAACCAGGTTCAGCCACACATATTTTTCTTTATATGTCCTATACCAAGCCAGTAATATGTAAGTTGTTATCAAATAGATCATTTCTAAGTATGTTGGCGTTTGTTTATTTGTTGCAGTTGTTTATTTCTTCTTCTTACAGATTGTTAACCTCGGTTTAAGTTTGCAACCCAGATTTGTTTTCGCTTGATCAATTTATGATTATTGAACAGCGGTATTCTACTGTTGTCTTTATCAAATTTCTTCGTGGTGATGACTGTAAAACGAGTTGAGTGTCGTGTTCTTCCTCGAGAATGTTTTGTTTTAGGAGATATCCCTGTAAATGATAATGTGACCATGGACACGTACATCCTATCATGCAGTGGCATCGACACAGTGGTTGTAAATAAACTCGTCATATATTCCAGGATTGAAATCATATATTTGCGCCAGACGAAGTGATAATAATTGTAAACCGATGTTTACTAAGGATGTTTTTATCCCAGGCAGAAAACCCTCGCCGTATTGGTCACAACTTTATGGAACTTTGGTCCCCAGTGCTCTTCAACTTTGTATACATGCTTTGGCGTTCGAACTTTTTTCATCTGAGCGTCACTGGTGAGTCTTGTTTTGACGAAACGCACGTCTGGCTTATTAGTTTAAAACCTGGTACCTTTTGATAGCTATTATTCGTGTGTTTCTTTGTTCTGTATGTTCTCCCATTTATTTGTATTGAAGTCTTGTCATGTAAAGTTGTCATTTTAATGTTATATTTACCATTGCCATAAAAGCGGTAGTTTTGGCATGTCACAAAATCATGTTCAACCCACCATTTTTTTCTTAAATTGTCTTGTACCAAGTTAGGAAAATGGCCATTGTTATATTATAGTTCGTTTCTGTGTGTGTTACATTTTTATGTTGTGTTTCTGTTGTGTCGTAGTTCTTCTCTTATATTTGATGCGTTTCCCTCAGTTTTAGTTTTTAACCCGAATTTGTTTTCTTTTCTCAATCGATTTATGAATTTCGAACAGCGGTATACTACTATTGTCTTTATTAAATATTCCTAAATTCAAATCTTATAAAAAATCAAAAGAAGGTTGCTGTATCTTTTAACTTCTCTTCTTGCTATATAGATGATGTTCTCTCACTTACTAATTCAAATGTTGTGACAATGTTTAACGTATTCATCCGATCGAACCAGAGATACAACGGATACATTTAAGTCTGTCTGCTATATTGAGTTGCATGTAGAATTTGACAATTAAGGTCAGTTGAAAACAATACTACACGACAAAACTGATGATTTAGGTTTTAACTGTGAACTTTCCATTTTCATGTAAAAGCATTCCAAAAGAACCTGTATGTGGAGTGTATATTTCCTAGCTAATATGATATGTTAGGCGTTGTGTTTCCTATCATGATTTCCTTGATGTTAGACCGTGGTGTACTGTCGTTAATTCATTGGCGGTGTCAGCTGCTGCTGCGGTTTACATGTTGTAATGTACTATTCATTTATGTATTTCGCTGTCCTCAGCGTCTTGCATATATTTGTACTGTGTAAGTATCATGCAGTGTAATAATTTTAATGTTATTTTTAATATAGAAAATATGAGCGGGAGGTTTGCCTAGCAATATAACCAGGTTCAGCCACACATATTTTTCTTTAAATTTCCTGTGCCAAGCCAGTTATATGTCAGTTGTTATCAAATAGTATAAGTATGTTGGCGTCTGTTTGTTTGTTGCAGTTGTTTATTTCTTCTTCTTACAGTTTGTTAACCTCTGTTTAAGTTTGCAACCCAGATTTGTTTTCGCTTGATATGATTTATGATTATTGAACAGCGGTATTCTACTATAATTGTCTTTATCAAACTTTTTCGTGGTGATGACTGTAAAACGAGTTGAGTGTCGTGTCCTTACTCGAGAATGTTTTGTTTTAGGAGATAACTCTGTAAATGATAATGTGACCATGGACACGTACATCCTATCAATAGAAATTTAATCCGGAATCATTTGGAAAACACCCAACATCTCCTGGTTCTAAATGACAATATACTTGGACAAAGGAACATATCTTAATCTTGTTCTATTCATATCGTAGATAGTGTTGATAATAGACAACGTAAAGATAGATCTCATGGCAAACGTTCTAATCTAAATCAACGATTTAAAAATCGTATAAATGGCATTCAAATGATAAATTCAACAACATTTACCGTTATCTTGATGATATTTTTTTCGTTAGATAATCAAGAATTTTTAAAAACACTGCCGCAATTAACCAAAAGGAACTTACTTTAAATAAATCAAATGTAAATAACAGTAGTATACCGCTGTTATAAATTCATAAATCGATAGAGAAAAAAAATACGGGTTACAATTTAAAAGTGAGGGAAACGCAGAAAATTTAAGAGAACTTCGACACAACAGAGCAATAAGAGTAAACGCTTATAGCTACATGTTCTTTTCTAGATTTAGATATATCAGTTTTACCAGGGAAACTACACTCTAAATTTTTTTTTCGTTCCATATTGTTTATTTTCCTTTTTTTGGATAGAGATGATCCTTTGGCACCATCTTATCAGTGTTTACTTTTCACAACACGTTCGCTATGCCCATGTCTGCCGTGACGTTTTAGATTTTAACGAACTTGTAAATTATTAAGTCAGGGATTTCATTACCACAAATTACTTAAAACATTTACTAAACTCGTCCATAAAGATAGGTAAATCAACAGCAAAATAAATAATATTGTTATATATATATATATATATATATGTTCCAGACTGTATGAGTATTTGGACCGTACGCGTACGGTCTGGACCGTATGCGTACTTTTTCAAAATACTCATACGGTCGGACCGTACGCGTACGATCTGACTTATATTAAGAAGTTAGATACAAATGCATATAACAGATCAACATAACTTAACTCTCAAATTAATAACTTGTGATAAATATTTGTTTAAATTTAACCCATATGATCCAATAACATGTATAATCAGATCGTACTGGACCATACGCGTAATACGGTCCGACGGACCATACGAATATACGCGTACGGTTCAAATACTCATATGGTCTGGAACATATACATATACATGCACTTTCATAGATCTACAATCTGTCGATTCCTGTATCTTGGCATTGCTCAAGGTCATGTATTTCTTCGACTGTTTATTACGTCTTTTAAACTAAATCCATTGGATGTTGGATTTGAGTTGATCGATAGTTTAGACTATGATGCATGACTTGTTTTTATTTGTTATTGGATTAGAAATTACTGTCAGTAACTGCAAGTACTCTTAGATCTGTACTAATTGTCATAGTACTTTAGGGATGAACAGGTACCCGGTCACGTCTTGTTGAAGCTACAGTCGTTAGTTTCTGTGTAATTTGATCTCCTGTGGTGAGTTGTCTCATTGCCAATCATTCCACATATTCTGTTTTATATCTGACACTATTCCCTAAACCTTAAATGTATCTTTCAAATGTAAATGTTAAGAAATTATTTATCAAAATTGTAAAAATATTTTCCGTTATGAGATAAGGTTATCATAATGTCACTTGTGTGTCAGTCTTGTGTCGGGGATAAGGAAGGTGGACACTGTAGATATATTTAAGGTTTGAAAACTAGTACTTGAGTGTCGAAATTTAGAGTCGAGCTTGTTGGTGGTATTTGCTGAGTGATATTGAAAATGATGATAGAAGCATTTATAAGTTTGCGCTTAATACATGCCTTATTTCAAGTTCCTATTCATTCTTAAGTTAAGGTTTTTCGAATTAACTAATTAAAGGTACAATTTTGATAAGCAGCATTCTTTTACCTTTTTTTTTTAACTCTGGATTCGATATTCAAATAACTGGATAGACTAGTCAACGTTGTACTTGTTTGGCTTTATAAATATTTTGATATGAGCGTCACTGATGAGTCTTATGTAGACGAAACGCGCGTCTGGCGTACTAAATTATAATCCTGGTACCTTTGATAACTATTACTACTTCAAAATAATCAAAAACTATGGTTCTACCTTGGTTCCAACTCCCCAGAAGAATTTGACCGTAGATAGATTTATGTATTCCTATTCATCATAAAGAAGGTAAATTTAGACTGACGGATCTGACGAACTTAAAAATTACCTTTTATTGGTTATATTATGAGCAAATATATACATGTATGTCCATGGACAGTTTGGAGACCTGAAGGATAAGTTTCGAAATTTCACAACTTCAACTGTCGCAAATACTTAGGGAAATGTGTTCAATAAAGGCAACAGTAGTATACCGCTGTTCAAAATTCATAAATCGATAGAGAAAAAACAAATCCGGGTTACAGACTAAAACTGAGGGAAACGTATCAAATATAAGAGAACTACGACACCACAGAAACACAACACCAACATGTAGCACAAACAGAAACGAACTATAATGTAACAATGGCCACTTTCCTGACTTTACTTTATGAAAAAATGGTGGGTTGAATCTGGTTTTGTGGCATGCCAAACTTCCCGCTTTAATGGCAATGTTAATTATAACATTAAAATGACAACATTACACAACAGGTCTACCATTAATAAATGGGAGAAAATATAGGACAGGGAAACAAACGAGAACACAACCTTTAAATATTACTAACATGCCTTTCCTACGCTTATCTTCTAACTGATTGTTTTTGTTCTGCATTTATCTTTACGTGTAGTAACTATATAATGAGGTCACTTAATAACTGTTTCTGTCTGTCAACATTTCACCTAGTATATTTGTTTTGGGTTCTTAGCAGATGACGGCAATCAGAAAATATTTAAAAAACAAGCATTTGATAACGGGGTTATTTTGTTTGGTGTTCTCAAAAGGTTCTGTGTGTTAAGCTTCTTACATCTTAGATGTCGATTGTACCTGATGATGACTATTTGTTCATAAATAATCAAACTCTATTAGCCAATTTTAAGGAATGAAATTTGATTTTAATTGAACAAATGATTTAAAAAAAGGTATTGGTGACACCCTTTAACCCTTTTATACTCTCCTAAATAATCACATTCATTAAGTTTTAAGTCATGATTAAACTAAATGGTACGTATTAAAAACTAAGTATTTGATCAATGTTGATGATCATATTTAAGATATAAGGCAACCACTGATACAAACTATATACAGTTTATTGAAAAATTATGGAGTATTGACGTTCTTACATCATCTGAAGTAAAAAAAAATAAAGCAGATCTAATTAAATGTACAAACAAATACGTATTCTAACAATTTTTAAAAACAATTTTTTCTCATATTTCAAGATGGAGCTCGAATATTTATCATTCAATTATAAGGGTATTGAATATATGAAGCCTTTACAAAAGCTGTTTGTTAAAGCGAAATGACGCCTGAATTGTCACAAATAAGGAACGTGAACGTTTCTTTTTCTAAATTGTTATCTCGTTTCAAATGTTCTACATTTGTTATGTCGCGGTCGTATTTAGCTTGCTATGCTGTATCGGTTTTGCTGATGGTTAACGACTTTTATATGACATTTAGGTACTGACTTATTTCTTTTTGTCTCTAACGTAGCAAACATACCACATCTTATTTAAACAATCTTTCAAATAATCTCCACATCAAAAACGATGTTTGATATTGAAATTTCAACAAAGCATATAAATATTAGTGTTTTCATGTTTACTAAATCATTATAAAAATCTATGTAAGCTTAATTTAGTTGAATATTTTACTAACTAGTTATTTTTTGTGGATATTAATGACAGTTTTCGCTCGAAAAATATCTACTTACACAGGAAGCTGGCATTTTCATTATCTTTGCATCTGGTTTAACAGCCACAACTCCAAAATACTCCACGGTCAATTTCAGGCCATCTGAAATAAATGAAATAATATTATTATGATGTTGTGTCATACCCATAAGGTCAAAGTCAAGTTTTTCATATTGTGCTAGTTCTGTTATTTGTTTTGACAAAAAGATTATTTTGGAAATTTGTATTCGTAGTTTCAACGATATGACATCCATTCTGTATATGGTTGAACTGGCTGAAAGCAAAACCATGATGCACATTGAATATTTTATTTTTAGTGAGAGGTTTCGCTAGTTATAAAACCAGGTATAATACACCATTTTCTACATGAAAAAATGCCTGTTCGAAGTCAGGATTATGACATTTGTTTTCCATTTGTTTGGCGTATTTGTGCATTTGCTTTTGCAATTTGATAAGGGACTTAAAAATTTTAAATTTTCCTCGGAGTTCGATATTTTTGCTATTTTACTTTTTTGTCACAGTTTAACACATTTTAGTTTTAGACAGATTTAAACTTACCTCCAGTCGGCAGTGTTCCAGTAGTTTCGTACATAAGTGGTACACATCCATCGTCTATTACAGAAAGGTATGTCAAGAACCCATTACCAATCAGCCGGAACATAGTGGTAGGTATCTTATTCGCTCCAGCACCAATGTAGGATTTAGAAATTGTTGCATTATCTATAATTGTAATGATAACATTGCTAATTTTGGTTTGTACTTTTTTTAAGTCAGGCACTGACAGATAAAAGACTATCAAGTATAAAAAAGAAGATGTGGTATGATTGCTAACGAGACAACTGTCCACAAGAGACCAAAATGACACAGAAATTAACAACTACAGGTCACCGTAAAAGGTAAAGTTTTTTTTAAACCGATACTAAAGAACAAAATCGTTAAATTTTATCAAAGTTCCAAAACTTATGTATAATGACACCAAATTTATATTGAAATGAGACATATGTTTATTGATTTATAAACTTGGATGGTTCACTCACACATTGAACGAATCCAAAATTTGATGTTTATAAGACCGAGTTTACACGTCAATAAATTCAATTAAGATAATAAGTATGATTATAAGTGACAAAAACCCCTGAAATCATTTTCCGATAAAAAAAATCTCTGAAGCGTGACCAGCACTATCAACAATGTTTCGGCAGAGTGAGATTATACATTTTTTAATTACGGCATGAATTGGGTTCATTCATCGATGAACATTTTTGTTGCGTCCTCATGTTGGAATTTTGATAGAAATTACAGACTACGACATTTAACAAGTCATACATTTGAGGATGAATCACCTATTGTTATAAGGCAAACTGATTGCATCTGTAATTAATGGTTCTAAGGGAAACTTTTCAAGGTGATATGTCCAATTGTCCTTTCATTTACACAATGGTATTTTTCATATTTTTTTTTTATCTTTAGTTAAATTCTCAGCATCTCAGTCTCCTATGACTAACAGAACTTTTGTTGATTTTTTTAAGACATATTATTAATTAAGAGAAATCAAAACGGTATTTTTTTTACAACAACTTGGTATTGTCCAAATATGTATATGAAGGACAATCTTTAACAAACCAAACTTCGTTTGGATTTAAAGCTTTAAATTTTCTGTTGGGTACACACTGATCAAGTTTGATTAAAGAGTTGTGTGTTATTGTAAATTTCCAATAAATTTTGCATTGTTTTCTTATTAAAACAAATAAAAAAAGGTAAAAAAACCCATAGAAAACAACTTCAAACAAACAAATTAACAAAACATCCAGACAATGTCTTAAGTACACTCAAGATTTATTCAGAATCATTGAAAATATATGTCATCAAGATGATACCACTATGTAATAAAATATATATTTAAATATAAGTTAGCAAGATCAAATCTTTAAAAAGAAGACAGAAAAGCCACCAAAATTATCTTTACAAACATAAAGGCTGATCAATATCCCTTCTAAAATTTATATTCAGCCGGAATTATTTTTTAATTAAGTACTACTACGTACCTGGAATACAACTTTCTCCTACCCCAGTAAAAGTTATACTAGAATTCTCACATCTTCCATCTCCATTCACAACATATTGGATACCCTAATAGATTGAGAGAGAAAATAATAATGAATGTATAAAGGTCGAGGTACTGGAAGCGTTTGATAAAAAATATAATAAAGATGTATTATCTTCATGGCTGGCACAGCATGTCAAAACTATTAAATAAATTTTTTTTAATACACAATAGTTTTTTTTTTCTGTCGTAAATTTTGCACAATGAGATTGTCTATGTAGAATGATTTATGTTAATAAAGTATTTGGAATAACCTTTAAAAAAATGTAGTGCACACTGATACACCAGCGTAAAGTCTATGTAGATAATTCGTTTTACTTCAAGCATTTGATGACAAAAATTAAATTAAAATTTACACCACATTTGAATTAATAAATCAATATTTGTAAAGCACAATATTTTTTTTTTCTGTTTAATCGAAATAACCTAAAAATGTGCTGCACAATTAAAAATACAATTATTCAGTGTGCACCACATTTTTAATATCATTTATTCATGGACAGGCAAAAAGATGGACGTAAAATAATACAGTAATTCCTTAAAGAAAATGTATCATAATAATAAAAATTGTGAAAAGGCCTACACGACATATAAAAAACAGTTACACGAATTTTTGTTGTTGTAAGTATGTAACTTCTTTTGTGATGCGTTAATAATACATTTTAAGAGATATAACAAATATATCATAGAATAAGTAAGATATGCAATTTCCTATGATATGTCATACTCAACTGAATCTGAAATTGAATCTAGAGTTATACTATAATACAAGCTACATTCTTTTAAATTGATTTGTATTCGTTCGCTACAATGTTGAGATACCCCGGGAATGAATTGATCCTACAATTTTTTTTTTATCTTTAAATGAATTGATCATATGATCATCATGTTTTTCCTAATTCTAGTATCGTAACACAGCTGTTCATTGAAAGATAGTTTCTTTTTTTCTTACTATAGTTCTAGTAGAAGATCTGCTGATAAGGAAACACGTCTTTCAAGACAGTAAATTCTATAAATAATCATCTTCAGATTTTTGCAATGCGGACTTATTTGTAGATTGTGTTCTGTTGGTATTTTTTGTTGTTTAAACTACAGTTTCTCTGTATCTACTAAAAAGATTCAATTTACCGTTTTTGATCATTATAATCTCATCTAAGACTACTGAGCCAAATGTAACCAAACTTGGTCACAATCATCAATGGTGTATCAGGATTCACAAATGTGTTTGATACTCCCGATTGATGATACACATGTTCCACATGGCTAAAATTAAACATGGGGGTGAAATGCAAATGATGTCTTTTAACCCGAAAACTGCCATTTATAAGAGATATTCAGAAAACTGCTATTTATAGAGATAATCAGAAAACTGCTATTTATAGAGATATTCAGAAAACTGCTATTTATAGAGATATTCAAAATCTCCGACATGAGAAAAGCATTCAAATATTGAGAGTTATCTAAATTAATGTCCATGACCAAAAAAAACTGTCAGGCGAGTTTTTATATGAATATTTTGTCCCAGAAAGACGAATGTTACCGTTTTTATATTTTTTTTTTCCAATTTTCTCAATCTTTATTATAAATACACAAAATTCGTAAAAGGAATTATAATTAAAAAAACCAAAGGTCTACAAGTAAGTCAACATCGACTACTTATTGAAGGTATTGTGATGTCGATGTATCCCAATTATAGCATTTTGGCTGATTATCTAAAGAACAATAATCGATAAGTAGAAATGTTATACAGCAAAAATTATCGGCAAGACAAAATCACACAAAAGGCATTATGACCAGAATATTTAGAATAATTCATAATGTAATGTTTTAGTTGTTTTCCTAGTGTCTAGAAAATCCGTATAGATAAGGAGAAAATGATAGAAATGATAAAATTTACAAATACATTAACGTGAATGTAATTAATGGTGATTTTAACTGAAAAGGTTACTATTGAAATATTCAAATGAGAGACAAAGGATCTTTACAACCTCTAGTTTCACGTTGTCGATCTTGTTAATTCCCTGAGGGTATCACCAGCCCAGTAGTCAGCACTTCTGTGCTGACATGAATAGTCATATTTATTTACTGATAACAAAACATTTGAATTTTTGAAATACTTAAGCTTTTCTACTTCAGGAATAGATAAACTTAGCTGTATTTGGCAAAACTTTTAGGAATTTTGGTCCTGAATGCTATTCAACTACGTCATATAAATATAGGCAATCACTCCTACAAGAAATGTTCGACAGTTTTAGTCTAAGTGTATGGCAGGTAGACCTTAATTTGATTTTTAAGAATTCTACCCATGTCAGATTTTCTATGCATATATCTGTAAGATAGTTGCCATTACCTTCATTTTGACTATTGTACTATTTTATCCTTGCATCTTATTTATTTTGCAGGCTACTAGATACTAGATTCCAATGTGAGCTAGCTCGATTTCAATTTGCCAAGTTATTTCTAAGAAGAGTTCTTTAAAAGTAAACGAACAGACGCTGGACAACGGACACCAAATGATAAGAATATATCACGTGGTTTTTTGGGCAAGGTGAGCCAAATAAGGCAAATTACTGAGTTAAAACAAATGAAAACAAGCAAAACAAAGTCAATCAACAACTGCCCGAAAGAATAAGTACTAATATATAATAATGAGGTAACTTACCGTAAGATAGTTAAGATATATTGTTTGTCTTGTTAGTGTCCCGTCATCAGAAGTCAGGTTTTGGTGAACTGTCATCATACCGTTATCATAGAAGACATCTTGAAGAATCTGTGAAGACAAAAATACTTTCAGGAAATTAGACATATTATGTCGCTAAGATAATGCTACAACTATTGTATTTATCTGTTATTAACTTTTAAATTTGAATCGCTTTACAATTGTAAATATTTATTGGCCTGTATCATGTCAAAATTTGTAATACATTTTGGCAAATAATCCTTTCTCAGTTATCTTTTGTATTCACATTATATCATGCCGAGGCCTTGGAATTCCTTATTGTAGAACATATGTCTTTAAACGGAACTTGTATGTCAGTTGCAAAACAAATCATAACATTGAAAAAAACGTGTGAACAAAACCAACAGACAAAATTGGGGGAAAAAATGATTTAACATTTCTTACCTCTAAATGAACTTTTCCACTGGCATAATTTGCAAAATTTTTACCCGTCCATGCTTTTGGTGGACAACATCCTGAGATAAAAACAGGAAAAAGGACTAAAACAAGACAACTTTTCATCATACTGGCAGATTGGAATTGTTGAATGTAAGTTTTACAGCATTGGTTAATATATGGTCAATCTTATGACGTAAATGTGAATTTCGTAAGATTACATAGATAAAGCAGAAAGGTTTTGATAAGTAATGTCATTATATAGGGATTCAAGCGAAATTAATACTTTTAAAAGATTTAACAATCTGTTCAAATTTAAATATCTAAGAGTCCATACTAACAACACTTAGACTAGATTTAGACACTTGAATTTGGTCCAAAAACATAACAAGGTCTGTTTTAAATAAAATAATGATTTAGATAATGATAATGTTATATATCAATAAGATAAACCATATGACGCGAAGTTTGTGAACCTTTTCTTGATTACTTCATTAATGTGAAATATTAATAATATTTAAAAGCGACTGATGTCACATCTGCAAGATATAAATATCTTGTCTTAGGGAGGATAAATACTACTATGTAAAGAATTCAAAAAATACATTTCTGAAAATGACATTATCAAGATACTTAATTTTTTGATTGACAACATATTTGTTACGTTTGGAGGATGTTTTTTTCAACAGTTCTGTCGGAATTCCAATGGGAACCAATTGCTTCCCTCTTCTTGCCAACTTGTTTCTTTATAATTATAAGGCTGACTTCATAAAGGAACTTTTTCGTAAGAAAGATAAGACGTTACCAATTTCCTTAAACTTTACGTTCCCCTATAAAACATGATGTTACCTCACTAAATTATTCAAAATTTGGTGACTATATTGAACTAATCTATCCCATCGAACTAGAGATAAAGGATAGTACAGGTACAGTTAAGTCTGTCTCATATCTTGGCCTACAACTAGAAATTGACAATGAGGGTCGGTTAAATACAAAACTTAACGTCTAAAGAGATGATTTCAGCTTCCCAAATGTGAGATTTCCATTTCTATGTAGCAACATTCCAGTAGGTCCTGCTGAGGACTATCTATCTCCAACACTTGTATTTCTTATGATAATGTTCAGGATAAAGGGTTGTTGCTCACAAGGAAGCTATTAAACCAAGAGTGACACATGGTGAAGTTGTAAACTTACCTTATCAAATTTATTCGTTCATAGTGTGTTAATTTACGTTTTTTGATTGAGTTAAGCCTGCCAGTTGATATTTTATCGTGTATTTTTCTTTGTTGTGATGTTATGCTATTGTTTCAGAAAAAGGGAGAAGATTTGGTACCATTAAAACGTTTAATCCCGCTGCAAATGAATGCACCTGTCCTAAGTCAGAAATCGGATGTACATTAGTTGTCGTTAATTTATGTAATTTATACTTGTTTCTCGTTTCTCGTTTTTTATATAGATTAGATCGTTGGTTTTCTCGTTTCAATGGTTTTACACTAGTAATTTTGGGGCCCTTTATAGCTTGTTGTTCGGTGTGAGCCAAGGCTTCGTGTTGAAGTCCGTACATTGACCTATAATGGTTTACTTTTATAAATTGTTATTTGGATGGAGAGTTGTCGCATTGGCACTCACACCACATCTTCCTATATCTACTAAGAAATTTTGCGGACGCCATCACGATTTGGTTGACTGTTCCCTTTTCACGACTGTGACACATCAAATTAGTCTATTTACCGGATTTGTAATCACATAAGCAACACGACGAGTGCCACATGTGGAACAGGATCTGCTTACCCTTCCTGAGCACCTGAGATCACCCCTAGTTTTTGGTGGGGTTCGTGTTGCTTAGTCTTTAGTTTTCTATTTTTTGTCTTATGTACTATTATTTGTCTTTTTCTTTTTCTTCTTTGGTATCTTTCACCCCTCTTGCTAACTTTTCCGGAGCACCGGCAATCATCCCACGTTTAAATGTGGTATTCGTTACTCAATCTCAATTTTTTGGCGTAGAGTTTTGAAGACTGTTGCTTGTTTTCTTTGGGGCTTTTTTTCGATTTTCTTTTGTTGTTTGAAACCAATATTTTGTTTTTTAATTTTTCTATTAAAATGTTATATTTAGCCTTTTTCATAAAAGTGTGTGTAAAATGGACTAGGTTTTGAATATTTCTGTTTCCTGTAGTTAATTTTTTTATTTTTAAACATTCGATATAACTTCAAATTTGATCGAAACCGAAAGAACATTCACAAGACAGAAAATGTGTTTAGATTATTTTTTCCCCTAACAAGTGTTCATCTGACTATTGTATAAATTTTAACTTGTAGATTTTTTTAAATATCACTTTAGACTTATGGAATATCTATATAGTATGCAGGGATGGGCACGATTACTGACAAATGTAATCGATTAATAATCGATTACATGAAGGATTTTTGTGCAATCGATTAATAATCGATTACTCAAATTTTAGTATGTAATCAATTACAATCGATTACTTTATCAAAAGTAATTACATTACTTTTCGATTACTGTCAATTACATACTTCAACATTTCAACAAAAAATAACATGAGTAAAACACAAATATATTGCTCAACATTTGTATAGTGGAAATTAAGATCTTTACCAAATGTATCATTCAAAGCATTGTTTCTAAATTATAAGTTAATAGCTGTTTTTTATATCAGATCTCTTGATGAAGATTAGAAATATTAAAAAAATCTTGAAATTTTGACTTTCAACATAAATGAAAGATGTCATCGCATTGCAATAATCACTTATTCATAACTAATTGTTTTTCAAAAATTTAGCTTTTTACTGACTAACGTTAGCTTTTTTGTTTTTACGCTTTAAAAAAAAATTTAAGCATAGTTATATAACGTTTAAGAAAATATAAAAAAAGTAGAATAATTAATTAGTTCAGCTAATTTTTAAAATCAAAATTTATTTTTATAATGACATGCATAATTTAAACCTTTTGTTTGGATAACCACCCTAATTACAGATTATTTAACTGCCACTGGAGTACAATTTATAACCTGGGGCTAAATATTGTAAATTTCCTTCTTAATTAGACATAAGATAATTGAAATAAAAACAAAGTATGTTTGTTATTGATTAGAAGACTTTGATCATCTCATTAGTAAAGGCAAGAATGTTGTTAAGATTTGTTAACTTCTTCAATCAAATTATATACAAAATATATTTATAGTGTCAAAGAGATACATGTATCTATTTCTAAAAAGAATTGCTATGCATTGCTATTGGTTCATTGTTAAAAGGATTTTGTGTTCTTTTTTAATTTAATTTATATACATGTATATCATAACATTTAAGAAATCAACTGTTTATCTATTCTAAGCTTTAATTTCAACTCTGATTGAAAATGATGTTTTCAGGAAATTTAATACTAATAAGCTTAATACTTTTACAAAATGTTGTACAGAACTTAACGAAAGACAGACACATTTCTTATTTAAGATCTTTTTATTATTTGAAATCTATTTTCTTATTTTAATATTAAAGCTCTCGAATTATTGACAAGCACATACATCCATTTGTTTCAAAAGCTAGATATAAAGTAAATTTAGGTATGTAATCTGGTTGCTCATAATGCAGCTTGAGACAATAGATAGAAATAAGGCAGTTGCTTAACTCTCAAGTATTGTTGATGCATAATATTTTATCTGTACTACAAAGTGATAACATACATATTTTCCTCTGAAATAGGTTATTTTTCATCAAACTATATTACTAAAGTAATCGAAATGTAATCGAAAAGTAATCGATGATTACATCCAAATTTTTGCTGTAATCGATTAAATTACGATTACATGTAATCGAAAATGTCTTCGATTACAGATTACTGTCGATTACTTGAAAAAATGTAATCAATAACAATCGATTACGATTACCCCATCCCTGATAGTATGGTTTTTCGTTGTGCAATAAAATAGTTTTCTATATACGCATTGTAAAAACGTCTCAGCTTAAAAAATAAAATTAACCAGTGGCATCATTGTACTGACAGATTAGTCTTTAGATTTAAGCTATACAGTATCTATAACGAATGAGTTTTTCTGTAAAAAGTAAAGTAGCAAAAATACCGAGCTTAAATCATCAATCGAATGGAAAAAGGTGTTATATTCCTGATTTGGAACAGGAAACTAAGAAAATATTGAAGATTGAAAAATAAAGATTTTTTGAAAACATAAAGTTGTTAGACACATTGTAAGAAAAATACCTAAAATGCCGAACTCAAGGAAAAATCCAAAACGGACAGTTCTTAAACACATCAATGGAATGGAAAACAAGTGTCACATTCTTGACTTGGTACAGACATACCTGCCTTCAAATTGTTTAAGGTTTATATCATAACAACAAGCCGGGTGGAAGACAACATGTTTTTGAAAAAGAAGCTAGAATGGAGCGTTGTTAGATTCGTTCACACAGAATGTGTACTTTAATCAGATTCGGTAAACATTATACTCGAATATCATTCATATTGTAAAAATAGACGGCGTATACCAAGAAGACATTTATTACTCATAGGCCGGCTAGATACCAATAAAAAAGAACATGCAAAAAAGGAAAAATGACGAAAACTAAAACAATTTCTTATCACACTTCAGTAAAAAAAACAATGTCAAATAAGGTTTTATGTGAGCATGGTGAGCGGACAATTCAGAAAATTGCTTCGGACTAAAAAATACTAAAAGAAATTCTCTAGCACTGGTTTTGTGTGCATGAGAGATTCAATGGCATCTGAAAAATACGATAATGCTCCGAGCATAAATTAGGTGAATGGCAGCTTTTTTCAGAACTTATACTGCCTTCTCCTCTTTGGTTCCGGTGTTGCATTTTTATCAGGTTTTACGTTGTTCTCAAATTAAACGTGCTAAGGTCAGGTCTTACAATGAAGATGAAAATATCTTATTCATTTATTAATTTGCCCATTAGGCGGCATTTTTGGTAAATGCAATTCGTTTCAAACCTTTAATTGAGATTTATCTGCAATTCTTTTAGTCAATTTAAAATAAAGCCATGAAAAATATATCAAATATCTACCCAAATCTATGATTACAGAATCGTTGTCAGCCATTGTCCGACTATCACATGGTCCTGAATGGATAAACTAACTAATTCTTTAAGCAAATACAATAGTCTGACTAACATTTATATTGTCTTTTTATTTTCATGATAATAGTTAGTCACATTAATTGGTCAAGAAGGATAACTAACATTGCTAAAACTTATTATTTGTTGAAATGCTTGAAACAATTGTCTGTGGATCTGTCAATTCGACACAATGTTATGAAAATTTACATAATTTTACTAACATGTTTACTTTTGTGCCTATATCAAAAGTGAAGATAATTTTAAGATGACTGCTTCATACAGCTGTCAAGCACCTGTCATCTTTTTAATTATATTCATTAAGTTTCGAATCATTTTGGATTTAAATGGTATATTCGTCCATATGTTACGAATTATTGCCTCTGTCTTAGTCTTTGTGGTCATATCATATGCCTGTTTTTTTCCAGTTCAAGTTTAATTTTACTTCACATATTCTCAAGATATTGAGATCTGGACCATGTGCTAGCCATTCCATGAATACAATGAAGTTGATTTTTACTCATATACTCTTTCATAAACTTAGTTCTATAAATACGTGGCATTGTCATTTTGGTATGTGTATTTTTTACCACGGAACTGACGAGCTATAACTAGCCAAACAAAAGCATTAATATTACCAGTTATAACACTAATAGTACCAGATCATTAAAGTCAAACGTGTTTCAGAGCCAGGAGTTACGCAAAAAGGTATCCATTCTTCGCCCGGACACCTCCAGACTGAAACATGATTATCCGTTTAATTTTCAATCTTACATTGATCACTCTTCAAACCAATATCTTCACCAGTGTTGTTCCTGTATAATTTACAACATTCCAGCCTTGATTTGACAGCACTCATTTAAATGAAACTTTTTTTACGACACACATTGTATACCCCTCTTTGTATAATTTTCCGTAACTTAGAAACAGATTCTTCTCGAAATTCATTGAACACAGTAGTAACTTCATGATGCGGACGTTTCCTATTTGATTTGAATGTTGTGTAGAGTCTGCGAGTATCCTGCAGCGTTTGCAGATGTTGCCTATTCGTTTTCTGTTTGTTTTCCAAACTTCGTCGACTTTTAAAACGATTTGAACCCCAATAAATAGTTGGAAGTGAATTTCTTGTTTGCCGTGCAATATCAGTCCCTTTCATACCAGGTGTATGCCAAGCTGATCCATGACATTTTCGTGCGTGTTGGTGCCATTTGCAAAACTATTCAAAGTGCAAACAAAGCAGACGATTCCAAACGTCCTCATGGATTTCATTTTGTGCAATAAGAGAGATAACTCCAACTTATTTACAGAGAAAATCGCTTTTAAAAGTTCAATTCCAACCCGTAATTGCCATGCTGTCGTTAGATTATTTTCACTTTTTGCACGGTAGGTTCTCTGCACACTACTTTGTATACAATTTTGTCGTTCTAAATATGCATAAAATAATTGAAACTAGACGTTTGTCAAGCAACGATCAATTACTTAAGTATCCGTTTAATCTCTAATAAACATTTAATAAAGCTTTCAAAGACTTTCCCCATATGATGCCTTTGTGCTCCTTTTATATTGTTTTATTCAAGTTCTTTTGGGGTTTCTCAGAGCAATTTATGGACTTTCCATTTCTTTACCTCTCGGTACTAATGTTGCATACGCATATCATCCAATAATCCTTTATTGAAACTTTCGCAGAATTTTAACCATAAATTGCTTATGATCAACTCCTATTTCGTGTTTTGCAAACCTTAAACTTTGGAATTGCTTCTTATGGATGTCTTGTGTCATTTTAGAGTGTTTCCTCGCAGTACCTCTAATTGGTTTTGTTAACTAGATCACATGACCGATTTATTATTAAAAGACTTTATATCTGATTACAGAGGACTTTCCCCGGAGATTAAGAATGACCTTTATTACTGAAGACAACAGAGGTGAAAGTGCAATTTAAACATATTCTAATTTGGAATTTTGTGTTGTATAGCCCAAATAGAACTGCTTTTCTGGGGTATAAACAGACATTTCATCATTGAAGTAAAAATGAGCTTGAATTTCAAATCATGTAATTTGCCACTAAACAAAAATGTGTACTAGTACAGTGAAAATAGACGTCATACTAAACTACAAAACATACAAATGAACTAAAATTAAAGATCATACGAGTTTAACAAATGCCAGAGGCTCCTGAATTTTGACAGACGCAAACAAATGCGGCGGGGTTAAACAAGTTTTGTGGGATCTTAATCCTCCCCTTTACATTTAGCCAATACAGAAAAAAAAGCACAGCAAGTCGCACAGTAAAACTCAGTTTAAAAATCGTGAGTCCGATATCAGAACAGGTACCAAATGAAACTAAAATGACAATTGAACCTAAATTAACAAAGGACTACTACCAGTTACTAACTTGCCATTCCCAATAAAACTGATTGAAATATATGGTAATCAAGAACAATCCCTCCAGTTGGTGGTTTAGTATCTTACCAACATACAATGTATGAGAAGAACATAATCTGTATAATGTCAACAACTGGTTTTAGAATAAATGTCTTTATTTCCAATGAAAAGACCCTATGAGCGAATCAATATTAAACAGTGGGAGGTTTAGCGCTATAAAACTAGATGAAATCCACTTATTTCTACATGACTATACAAAGTCATGAAAATGACAGTTGTTGTCCGTTCGTTTGATGTGTTTTGTCTTTTGATATTACCATCTAATCCGGGACTTTCCGTTTTGAATTTTCCTCGGAGTTCACTATTTTTGTGATTTTACTTTTTTAATACCAAAATATGCCGACATTTTTGCGCTGTGTAAAGAATATAACCATAGCAGATTGCATGTGAAATAAGTTTGTTTATAAATGTTTGCCAAAATTTAATTGGTACGTTCAGGTTTTCAAATTATTGACAACTAGTCCACTGTTTATTTCTCGTACATAAATAAGTAACAATACCATTTATTCATAAAAGATTAACATTTTATTTTTATATTTACATTTGTAATATATCGTTTATCTATCCATATTAAAGGGTTAATTTATACATTTTATTATATTGTTTATCAGTATCAATTTGAAACCCTGAGTTATAACCAGCATTGTACATTTGACCTGTTTATCATACATTTTGTCAAATTTTAAAACTATTCAAATACATTTTACAGAAGTAAGTCCATTTCGTCAACAGTCTGAACAATAACTATTCTTATAATGGATTAATATCGTTGTCGTTCAATAAGATGACTTATCAATTTACTATGAGTTTCATTTTACTGTATAATAGCCTTGAAAAATTGACGAACTAAAATAAAATGTATACCCCATTGTCTTCATTATTTATGTATTTGTTCTTTTGATTCGAAAATCTAAGGTAACAATATAAAAGCCTATAAAAGTAGGTGGTTCACAAACGGCTTCTTTTTAGTCAGACATTTTTTTACATAGAACTAGTTGGGATATTATTATAGATACTAAATAACTTTATTTTGGCACAGCATATTATAAAAAAATGTTATCATAAATTATTTGTGTTAAAACGTTAGTTAAAGTTTAATTTTGCCTTGATTTATAACAATTTTATCATATTTAAAACAGAAATGCATATAAATGATAATAAAGTCTATTTTTCGTTAACCTTTTAACGCAACCCCTGATAAAAGTGTTATATCTTAAGATTCAATACTAACCTTGTCCCGTTATATCTACAACACACTTGAATTGAAAATGAAGTTTTTCAGTCCAAAACTAGCAAAAATCAGATAAATTCCCAAAATGTGCTGACTTTTGAGACTAAAAATGAGAGACGAAATATATCGAAGGGACATACAAACGCATAAGTCGAGACATGAATTCTTTAGAAGAAATTTGTTTTACCTGGAATAGGTAGATTTAAGAATCAAATTGATCGTTATTTAATTTTTGATAAAGTTGAAATTCAGGGCCGTATTTTACCAAAAGCAAACCGTGTCCTACATTGATTAATGACATAGGATAAAAATATTTACATATATAATCAACTATTGACACATGTTCTGTTTATATATCTTGCATCGTATGCAAATAATGCAATTGAAACACACGTGTTGCTCAGTCTTTAGCTTTGCAAGACGTCATAATTGTTTGGACTAACTATGAACATATACTTTTGTTTTATAAGAACAATTCCGATTGTAATGCTACTTTGTTGACATTTAATTGCTTTTCTTAAATCTAAATATGTCTAAACATAGCATGTATGAACTAAAAACAAAATTATAAAATCCTTTATACAACGTAATAATATTATAATTTCATACAATAAACTAAAACGTTAAGATATAAATTATATACCTTTTTGTTGCAAATTAATTCATTTAGAAAGCAATAAAATTTATTCCTGCTAAAGAAGTTGCTGATTAAGTGTTTGACATTATGTTTTAAACAGGGAATCTTTCTACAATTCTGAAATCTACTGTTAATAAATATGAGTTACTTTTCTTAATACCAGTCGTGTCGCTGTTAAGCTTCAGTAGTATTTATGTACATTATTGGTTCGGACAACATTCACATTTGCTGTTTTGAAATTTGGGAAAAAAGATTTCCAAAGAAAACATTATAGGACGAAAAATTGTGAAGAAAGCTGGAAAAACTATTATTCAAGCTGTTATTCTAAATTCCGAACTGCCATCATGAACATTATCTGCTTTGTATCGTTGAAGATCTTTCAGAATGAAATATTCTTGAAGCTTTATTTCCTTGTGCGGGTTGGTAGGAGAACAAAGTTTCTCTGCTATTATCGGCATGATGGTTGCAACTAGGGCAGGTATAGGAGACATAAAAAGATCCTCATTTCCAATCTTGCCTAGGGTGTATATTGCCACGTATAGGAAAAGACTTGCTACAAGAAGTTTTAACGATAACATCACAAGTTGAGTACGAAGAGGAAGATATTTATCGACTATCTTTTTGAATATAGATACTGGTATAGTAGGTTGAATATTGTTTATCCCATTGTTAGTTTGTTGGAAGAGCATTGAGGATACAAAATTCCAAAAATTGGTGCCAAATACGGCTAAGGTAATCTATGCCTGGGATAAGAAAATCCTTAGTTTTTGTCGCAAAATTACAAGTTTTGTAAACAGGAAATTTATAAAAATGACCACATTATTGATATTCATGTCAATACCGAAGTGTTGACTACTGGGTTGGTGATACCCTCGGGGACGAAACGTTCACCAGCAGTGGCATCGACCCAGTGGTGTTAATAGTTATCAAAGGTACCAGGATTATAATTTAGTACAACAGACGCGCGCGCCAAATACGGCTAAGGTAATCTATGCCTGGGATAAAAAAATCCTGTTTTTTTCGAAAAAGTTTTGTAAAAATGACCATATGTGATTACACATGTTACCGAGCTCAAAATCCCACTCGTGTTTGAACGCATAAAAAAAAGGAACAAGGTATCTGACAGATACAAAGAGAGCTAACATAATAGTATAACCCTTTACTGTGAAGCTACTGGCAAATATGAATTCATTCTTTTTTTAGTAGTTCGTGAGAGCAGTGTGACGAAGGTCCATTCATATGACAAAGAATTAAAAGTATCTGCCAATAGAAATTACTTGTCTGACAAATCCGTAAAGTGTTCACACGTTATAATTCATAATGGCCAAGATGCCCAAACACGAAGAAAGTATGTCCAGTAGCACCTGAGGGTAATGTGACGGATTAATGTGTTAAAGACGGAAAACGTATGATGAACTCCTGAAATAGGGTATAATATCATTTTCGATGGAATCACTAACCAAGAAGTAAATAACTAATTGACTATAAGCTTCATCATTCATTGTTACAACTGATTTGATTCGAGTGTCACTGACGTGTCCTGTGTAGACTAAACGCGCATTCGGGGTTCTGAATCACAAGCCTGGTATATATTTAATGCAGTGACTTCTTGGTTGGTGATTCCATCGAGAGAAAAAAAATCAACCACCAAGAAAGGAATCGCGCAAATGGTTGTATAAATTAATAGAAAAAAACAGGCATAATTTTAAGTATTTAAAACGCGCGATTCATTTGCTTCAAATTAGTCAGTGGCGCTCGAATCAAAATAGATTGTAGATGAAGTTTATTAATCCTATTATAGTATTTTCAACCGACGGATGTGTCCCATTCTTCGAAAAGAAAATTAAAAATATATTTTCTTAATATTGAGATTGGTAGGATTGGGAGTCATTACGAATTCCCGAAAAGAAAAATTAAACATCGTTCCTTCCTGGGTCCCGAATAGACAATTATTTATTCCTGAGTTTCGATTTGTGTTTATCCGGGATTCCCGCCAAAAAATACGTCCAATCCCCTTGTTCCGAAAAAAAGTCCTTCTATCAAACACAGATAATCATTCTGCATTTTTAATTATCACGTACCCATTGGTTTACTGGTCATTGAGCAAAAATAAGTTACTTGTTTAGATGAAAATGTCATAGGGTATATTAACAATCATATCAGCATCTTTGAACTTATGATTAGATATATATTAATCTTTTTATTGAGGATTCAGTGCATGTGACAACATGTCAAGTTATTTTAATGGCCTTAAGTGCTACTTTAATATTATTTGTTTTGGGGGATTTCTCAGAGCAATTTATGGACATTAGGGTCATTTAAATGAACTAAACTAAAAATCGTACAAGATTTACAAAGACCAGAGGCTCCTGACTTTTGACAGACGTAAAAGTGCGGCGGAGTTAAACACGTTTTGTGGGATCTCAACCCTCCCCTTTACATCTACCCAATGTAAAAATTAAAAACCACACAGTAATGCGCAAAGTGAAACTTTTTTTTTAGAAAATATGCCGACATTTTTGTGCTTTGTAAAGAATATTACAATAAAAGAATGGATGTGAAATAAATTAGCTTATAAATGTTTGCCAACATTTAATGGTAACATTCAGGTCTTTACGTTGTTGACAACAAGTCCACCGTTTTTATAAGGTGCAACCCCTATGTTTATTTTCATTGAAATTGTTTTTATGGTTTTCCCAAAGTAAACCATAGACTTTGGAATAGTTTTATATTTAGATAAAGCATCATTTGTTTTTTCAATTTTGCTTGCAGCATCTTTAATTTTTTTTACATGGTGATATGAGTAATGGATTTAAAGTGTTTTCCTATGTTTTAAAGCGTCATTTCTGTGGACTGGTATCTTATGGCAAAATTAAGGGTACTTAATTCATATGATTTGTACTACGTGACTTTGGCCCTTTCGATAAAATTAATTCCCTCAGTTTAGGATTAAAAATGTAAATTATATTGCATTTTCGGATAATCCAGTCCCTTTCCGTCATGGACTAATGCGTCTTTGATAACGTTCTTTGGCGGATAAAAATGTTGTGTTATTCGAAGAGAAAATGCTGAAAATTTGACTTTTTACGAAATGTGAAGGTTGAACTCATCATGTTTTTAAAAGATTTTGGCCGAAAACTTAAATAGAGGGTAAGTTGAAAGTTATTTCACTTTAAAATTCAACCTAAAATGTATTTCCCTATATGCAAACAAATCATGTACAGTATAATGAAGATATCATAGTTTCTGTTTTGAACCTTGCTTTTCCACGATTTTGTACGATCGTTCGCTATTTCATATAGCAATTATACAACGGCTACTCTTCCGATTTTTCAAACTAAAAAGGCTGAAAGTTTTTAAAGTGGACAATGCTCTTTTGTATACGAACAGAACCCTAAAACATTACAATTGACTTATATGCGAACAAATTGTTGAAATAGCATAGGAATAGGCATATTGGAATTTTCATTTAAAGGGCCTGTATAATCCTATGATAATGGCTGTCGTCATGATAATGCAAAATGGCCGCTATGCAAATTAGCAAAGTACCTTAAATTCTGCCATATGTGGCACTTTGATTGTAACTTTTTTCGACTTCGGTATTTTATAGCTCTAATGACAGCGATTACTTCATGAGTTATCGATATCAATCAGACTAATCATTGCAGTATGAATGAGTTTGTAGTTCATTTTTCTTTAGTTCTTAAAGGATAAATCTTAACAAAAACGAAAAATATTGTTAGCTAAATGTAAATCTGAATAAATCCGTTTCCTGTTGCTGTGGAATATCAATGATTGATTGGTTGTTGGTTGCTTAATGTCAAGTGGCAAATATTTTATGCACATTCAGGACGAACCGATTTTTGTTTACGTAACTATCAGTGGCAAATATTTCAAGTATATTAAGGACAGAACAAATTAACAATAAATACAATATGGATGTTCTGTAATAGAAGCGTCAGGGATTACGGTCTGTGAAATTTAGACTGCCACGGGAAATGAGGGTAAACTGGATAGAGACAGAAAATCAACTTTGCAAGGTAAGAGGTTACATACGGACCCCTAAAATAGTTGTTGCAAGCGTTCCTTACGTGCATATAGCGTAGTACTCTCTTTAAGGGCATACGATACAGTTTGATGAAAATTTCCATATACGCTATTTTTTGCCTGATTAAATCAAATATGCAATAAAAAATATACCTTCATGTGCTACTTTTTGAGTTAAATGAGGTCGAAATTTTGTATATTTGCTCAAAATTCGGATTTGTGGCCGTATTTTTTCTTTCGAAAGAAAGACATAACTCTTTTGTTAAATACAATGAAATTAAATAAAAATTACAATTAAAGGAAATGAGAGAACAAAATAGTAATGGAGTAATTATGTTATGTCGATAATATTAAAAATAAAACAGTGAAAACCTTTTAATTAAAAAGTAAAGAAAGAAAACAAATATGTAAAATTCCCTTTGCCATATGATAACACTGGTAACTTACCGTATGAAGCAAGAAGTTGACGATTTATATCTCAACTCAATAAAGTTACATTCAAATAGTAGCCTCTATGCATAGAACACTGCATTTCTATGGTCCTGTTGTACGACAAATGGAAACCGTATTAGATAAATTTGCCTGTTCATATAATGCACATCATATCATAAGAAGGGTTTCTTTGTAAACTCTCTGCAAGTAACATGGTATATCTAATATATGAACAGTTAACAATACAGCTGCATTAGAAAATAACAGAAAATGATTAGGGAGAAATATGATAGAGTACTAAAAATAATAATTTATCAATGGTATTTTTGTTGATGTTCTTCATCTCGACAACGTGTAGGTTTTTATCAATGGATTAATGAAACAGCAAGCTTATGATGTGATTTTCAAAATGAATGCACATGCATTGATCTATAATTATGTTTTTATCAGACGATACATCTGATGTTCAATATAGATATTTTAACGTTCCGGCGTCTGAGAAATTCTAACAATGACCTTTAAATAATATTTTCCATCATATTTTTAATTATATTTAAAAAGAGTGATGATATAAAAAGTCATGCATTCGTCTGTTCCTTCCCTTTAATAGCTGAATCAGTCAAACGAAACTTCTCTGACGGATGTTCGCTTCTCTGATATAGAACAACACAATTTTTGAAGACTGTTATAACTTCATTTAATTAATAAACAGGAACTGAAAAACAGAAATAATGCCCTAGTATTAAGTAGGGAAGTAAATTTCATACATTTGCATTTATTTTTTTCAGAAAACTCTGTAAAAGATAAAAGGTTTTAAAAAATTTAAAAAATGGCTTTATGAACTATATAATATGAAAAGAAAATATGTGTTAGCAGTTCAAAAACAATTTGACACCTTAATATGATATAATGAACAACACATTGATGTTAAAATTTTGAATAACAAAATGAAGTGTAATTAAATTAAATAAAAGCTTTTTTGATTCTTCTAATAAGAACAAGATATGACAGTAAACTTTATCTAACAGCCAAACTTTGTATTTAGTATTTTTCAAGTTATTATCCAATCTTTTCATCTATACACATCTAAAGCTTGAAATCCTGTCGACATTGTGTTTTGAATGATAAACTTAACAAACAAATGAGAATATCTTCTTCTTATATTATTTAATAACATCCTTAACCTATACTTTTTGTTAAACAATGTCGCCTCTGATCATTCGTGCCACTTTAAAGTTCATTTATTATTAATGATATAGTTTCTTCTTTTTTTTCCTCGACTTTTCCATTATTTATAGAAAACAATGTATCAAATAAAGACACGACAGGACGAAGTATCGTATAGAAAGCTGGGAAAACTATCATCCAAGCTGTAATTGTAAAATGCGACCTGGGTTCATTGGTATGTTTAAAATCACGTAGTTCTTTCTGAATGAAATCCTTTTGAAGCTTTATTTCCATTTGTGGGTCGTTTGAACATAGTTTTTCCGCTAAAATCGGCATGATGGTTGCAACCAAAGCTGGTATTGGAGACGTAAAAAGGTCTTCTTTTCCAACCTTGCCTAACGTGTCTATAGCTACGTATAGGAACAAACTTGTTACAAGAACCTTTAACAGTAACATTACAAGTTGAGTACGAAGGGGTACATACTTATCAACTATAAGCTTAAACAAATCCACTCGTATGGTCGGTTGCTTGTCTTTGGCCTCAGCGTCTTCGATTTGCATTTTCAAGAGTGTGTCAAGTAAGTTTTTGTATATTTGATAAAAATTAACAACATATTTAATGACATATAAAGATATTGCCAATACCAAAGCCAAAGTATCGTATGAAAAAGATGAAAAAAGTGGTCCTGCTACGAAAAATGTATAAATGATTGTTCGAAGAATTGATTGTAAAATGTAAACAAAATAAGGGCTAAAAAAGAACAGAGTAAATATGGATATTACTATTAAGTACAAAAAAACAAAAACAAATATTTTCAATGACCTATTTGACATTAATTTGGTGTAGTTCCATATGGCTCGTATTGGGAAGACAAAAAGTATGTCCAGAAGAAATGGTACTATTGGTACAAGTAGACACGTTACATATAAAAAGACATTTAGGGGAACAGATATAAATAGAAATAAAGGACAATTTATAGGTGGAGTTAATAGTTTTTTCCACAACTCTGAGCTGACGAATATGGAAATCCTGTCAAGAAACTTCATTGCCAGTTTTGTATATCCTGTGCATTTTGAGATGCTATTTTTTGAACCAGTTATTCTAGAAGAATCATTGGGGCTTATATCTTCGAATACTAGTATGCTATTACTACTGGAAGTTAAAGAATTATTCTTTCTATTTTTTACGTGGACAATCAATTCCTGTACACTTCTATTAAGCGATAAATATGTGTTATCAGAGTGTATATAAATTAAAGATAAGACTAGAAAATACATTGGCGCAAAAATTGTAGTTATGGTGCCCAAGATTAAATCCAAACTGTGCTTCTCTGAGTCACAGTCAGAAAGCAAATTATAAGTTATGCACGGATGATAAACGTCTACATACCTGTTGAAATCAGGAATGAGTTTCGGAAAATAGAATCTTTGAATAAAAAATACAAACATTACTATCAAGTATAAGACAGATATAAGTGATATTTCAGGAAGACAATCTGTAAAGATGTTAGCTTCATCTGTAAAGATGTTGGCTTCATCTGTAAAGATGTTAGCTTCATCTGTTTTATTCGAAATTTGGGTGAAATTGACAGAGAAGCTTTCTAAACGATCACTAACTGTCCATATTTTTCTACTGTTTAGTTTAAATATATATCGCGTCAAACTAAACGGTTGATCTCCCATTGAATAACTTGCATGTTCTGATTTTTTTTTAACTGTTCGTTTCGGAAGTAATAGAAAAAGAAGTGGAAAATAACATACAACTACTAAGATCCAGATATTAATTATAACATTGACTCTTCCCTTCTCAATGTGCTGTGCGCAGCGAGTATTTTTACAATTAGAACTAAAACATTCGAAGTCATATCCAATCCAAGCACCAGTGGCTTTATATAAAAATCCTAACTTCCATTTTTGTCCTTCAAAATATCTATGACAAAACAACCAGTCTGAATTAAAATTAGTTTGGTTTAGAAGCTCTTTAAAAATTACAAAAAATAAAGATTCCGTGCAATTTTTATAATGAGATTCTCCAGTTGTATTGCTGTTTGTGTAGGCTTCAACTGGAATATATATATTTCTTTGTATTGACGTTGAGCGGTTAAGTGTGACTACTTCGAAATCCGGAGAGTATGTGAGGAGATGTGAGTGTTTCTTAAGCATCCACATCCACCTTTCTAATCCATTGGAATGTAGTTCGTTCAGATTTTGAAAATATTCAGAGTTTGCTGATGCCGAATTGTTTTGGTGGATATCGACGTTAAATCGAATCATCTGAACATTTCCAAGTGTGGATAGTTGCGTGAATTGATGTTTTACCTTCTCAATATCGATTATTTTGAAATAACAACCGTTAGTGTCTGTTGTTTGTTTACCACCAAACAGGCTGTTAGATACTACATCACCACCATTCGAAAAGGAAATAATCACACTTATAAAAATGTGGACCTTAGCTTGGTGTAAAGAAACCATTTTCCTGCAACAATAAAAAATTAACAATTTTCCATTTTAAGCACAAGCAAATGCATTTTTCAACAATTAACTTTGAATTAAGTACTTGTGTCACAATAACTTAATGATTTTTTTTTTTTTTTGAAAAGAGCAAATTTCTCGTTTTAATTCTATTATCAATATTATTTTGAGATTTCTATCACCTAAAGTATTGTGAGATATATCGTTGCATGAACAATGAAGCGTTATACATCTCTTTATAAATGAATGATTTTCAGTAGCTAGCTTTTATGATTACTTACAATCGATGTTAAAGTTGTAATAAAATAAAATGTAGCCTCTGAGCGAAAAGTGTCAAGTTATTCGATGGTACGTCTCCAAGTTTATTTATACTTAAGCCACAATGAGATACTATCATCTTTGGACTTGTGATTAGAAAGATTAAACGTTTTTCTCTGAATTCATTTTATCAGTGAATGTGACAATTAAAATAAAAATTCTTCAAGAAAAATTAATTGCTTTAACGGGAAATTTTAAAAGAAAAGTGTATTTTTTTCACTTTTAGAAAGACCTGCGGTTTAGTCTAAATAATAAGACATATGCAGAGTAGTCACTTGAAAAAAATTGAAATTTCTTATTCTTATATTTGATACGTTTCCCTGAGTTTTAGTTTGTGACCCGAATTTGTTTTTTTCTCTATCGAATGAATTTTGAATAGCGGTATACTTCTGTTGCCTTTATTTATTGTACTTCTTTTGCCTTTTATGTCGTGTGTTCAGTCATCCTGTCGTAATTTTCTACAACTCAATCGAGGTTGTTTTTTAAATGTAGAAAAATAATGAAGAAATTTAGATTTATGTATGTATACATTTATTATTTGGAATTCTGATTTTTTTTTTTTTTTTTTTTTTTTTTTTTTTAATTAGTACTTGTTTATTCCAAATATTTCCTGTTTACAATTTCCTCAGTTGCCCAGGATGCAAACTGTGGATTCTCGTTTACATTTAAACCAACTGTCCGGGAAGCAGGAGGCTGAAAATGTGCACTGTATTATCAGAAAAAAATAGTATACATGTAATAATACTTATATTCATTTATATGACAATGAGTGAAAAAAGGAATCTCTTTCTAGAATGTAATACTAGTGATAAATAATATAACATTATAACATAAACGAGTGCACCTATAAACCAGATTCACATAACATTATAACATAATCGCGTGCATCTTTAAACCATGAATTACCGTAATCAATATAAATTAAAGAGATATAAAAAAAACAGACTATATAACATCGTGACTGTTATCTCCTCCAAGGTATGTACTTATAATATAAAATTAATTAATATGTTTATTTTCTCTTTTTCTAATGTATTATTCGATAAGTAACAGGGTACAGATTTCAGATGTGTTATCATGTATGATTTCCAAAGATTCAAAATATATGTAGAGGACATTTTTATCCCATCATATTTGATTTTGTTTCTTATTTTCCACAAGGACCACTTTGTCAAAATAAAAAAGAGATTTACAAGTAAAGTTTGGTTCGATTGACCACTGCTATTTCCCAAAAACATAAAATGTTTTAAATTTTCATCATCTAATTGAACATTCCATAATGTAAAAATATCTTTGATTTTACTAATGATTAATTTTGTTGTATTGCAATTGAAAAATAAATGTTGCAGATTTTCAGTATTATTAGCTGTTTGGCAAATATGACATTTTCCGTTTGACAATTGCATTTTTTAAAGTCTACTTTCCGTATATATGATATTGTGAATGCATTTCCATTGAAATTCTTTCATTTTATTGGGGATATTGACTTTTTCAAATTGCTCCATACTATTTTCCAATTAATTTCGTGGCCATAAAATTCTTGCCATTTAAGTTGACATTTTTGATATATATTCTTATTAATCATGTCTTGAATATATTTGAGTTTTAATTCTTTAGGTTTGATTTTTTTTCCCTTTCTGTCTAATGTAACCATTTCATTAGAAAGTTTCAATTCTATGTTTGTTTTTTCATTAATTTCATTATCAATTTCTAAAATTTGTAAGAAGTCAATTGGTATTGAACTTTTAACTCTTGAAAATTCCGATATACAGTTTCGTTTATCTACAAGTTTTTCAAATATAGAACAACAACTGTTAAATGTGTTGGTTTCTTCGTTCCATATGTCTTTGATATACTTCATGTTACTTTTTAGAAAGGAAGAAAAAAACAATGGCTTATTTTGAAATGAAATTTTTGAATTACCAAATAGTCTCATATTAAGTACCTCGTCCTTAGTTTTGGGATTATCTCCAATTTTTAGAAAATTAGACCATGTATAAATCATTTTCTGATAAAATAAAGGAATATTTTTAAGATTTAGTCCTTTAATATTTGAACATTTACATAAAAAATACTGATCATTATACTTGTTGTCAAATTGTCGAAGCCAATACTTGCCAATCGCATTCCAGCTTTCTAACGGTTCATGGAGAATGCGATAAAGACACTTTATTTGCTTACTTCTAATGAATAAGTCTATGCTTATCATGCCCATTCCGCCCTTTGTTATATCAAGACAACAAACCTGTCTTTCTATTTGGTAACTTTCCCATCCCATATAAAATTCCAAATAATATTATTTATTTATTTTGAATATTTTTCAAGAATTCCTCGCATTTCAATTTCATAACTACACATGGGCAATATGAAATTTTTTACTATTAAGGTTTTACCACTAAATGAAAGCTTCCTGCTTTTCCAAACGTAGACACAGTTTTTAATCTTTTCTATTATACTTTGCCATATAGCATCATTATCAATTTCATATCCGTGATTTACTCCGAGGGTTTTTACATTACCTGTAATCCATTTAATTTTATTAAATTTTAGTTTTCTTCCTTTTAAGAGATCCTATAAGTAAACCTTTGGTTTTATCAAAACTATTTTTAGATCCCGAAGCTTTTTCATATAGCGTTAGAACATCAAAAGATTTTTCTACTGACTGGAATTCTGATTATTACGTAAAAAAAAATCCACCTGCACTACGATACGATGATTCTTTTATATGTTTTGCTGGATTTTGAACACCTTCATACACTATCATATTTGTTTTATCTAAGATATATTGTATACTAAACGCCAAGTGCAATTATTTCATGATTCATGACGAGTAAAAAATAGTCTAGAATAAAAAAGAAGGTTGATCGGGATTTGTAACTGTAGATGACCAATAACGGTATGCTGCAAGGAGAGTGGCACTCTTTCTTCACGAGACATTAGATTTAAATTTCCCATTCAGACTGAACGTCGTCCAACCTAATTAAAAACCGATCTCTCATCGCTCCCGTTTTCTGATATGTCGCGTTGGAGATCTAACGAAACCCGCTTTGAGGTCACATGTGAGTGAACTGGAAGTTATGAATTTATAATGATATGCAAATAAGTTGACGACCTATTAATAAGCCAATCAAAAAAGTTTATGAATTATTTGGACTGACGATTTCTTCGTAAATAAAACGTGTTACATCCCTTTACCTTACGATAAACTTTCAAGATCGTGGAAGACTCATTTTCATTGGTTGAAAAAGACACACCTACGAGGTCACTCACATGTGACCTCAAAGCGGGTTTCGTTAGATCTCTCACGCGACATATCAGATAACGGGAGCGATGAGAGATCGGTTTTTAATTAGATTGAACGTCGTCCTGATATCAAAATTAAGGCGTTAAGGATCATCAAACAATGTGATCTGACGAAGCTGCTTGTGTTTAAATGTTGCAGTCCCTCTTTGACATCGATGTGACTGCTGAATGGGAGACATCTAAGATGGCCATATTTCTATATACAAGTAATCCCTTGAAGTTGATCAATCAGTTGTTTTTTGTTTGTAAATTACATTACAGTTTGGTTTGATTAAAATAAAATGTTACAAGATACCAACATGACCAATGACGCAACCAATAACTATGCATCGGAAAAAAACCAGACAAAACTATGGCAAAACGGAAAATTGGAACAGACAAACAGCAGGATGCTCAGCGAATAGAACGTATGTTGACAAATATATTCAATAGCACAAACCAAATCATGTTGAGCGTCGTAAAACTTTAGAGAAAAATAATTTCAATTTCGCCATCAGTAACTCTTATTGAAGTAATTCTTCGTATCTGCAACCCTTGTTTAGAAAAAAAGATATGATTACGAACGCAATAAAGTATCAATTTCGATATAAATTATCTGTATACAGTCGCTGCTGGAATATTGTCCATAGAAATCGAAAGTTTACTATTGGAAAATTGAAATATTCTCTATTGTCGTAAAGTTCAATGTTTAGTGGTTAGTCAATATAGTTGAAGCAATCATATACACTGTTTATGTAGCATCCTTTATTTCAAGTTCATTTGAGTATGCACTTATCTTTTAATCAATTTAAGGGAGAGCATCACATGAAGTGAAAGGTTATTTTTTCCTTTTTTCGAGAAGACCTTGTATGAATTTTGCCTAATACGATAGATAAGGAAGTCATCTATAAGAAAGTATAGTTGATTCCAAAAGGAATCGTTTGAACAAATGTTCTTACTTTTTATCAAAATGTCCTGTACCAAGACAAGAAAATGGCCACTGTTATATTATAATTCGTTTCTGTGTGTTACATTTCAATGTTGTTCTTCTGGTGTGTCGTAGTTCTCTTATATTTGATGTGTTTCCCTCAGTTTTAGTTTGCAACCCGGATTTTTCTCTCTCAATGATCGATTTATGAATTTCGAACAACGGTATACTACTGTTGCCTTTACTTACATGATTGTATTTATTTCACTTGGTTGATAAAAACTATTTTTCCGATAAAAAAAAAAAACAGATAGGATATGTACTCTGTAATCCAGTATCAACTAGTGGATATTATCAGAGTCGTGATGTTATAACATGTATTTAGGTCTTCTGATCATATATATGTTATAATACGCATCAATTTGCCTCTAACCTATTTTTGTTCATTTATTAACTGTGGTCAATAGATTTTCAAAGGAAACTATAAAATCGCTTCGTTCAAAGTAATTGATAGGTTTTTCGCACGTACATAGGTAAAGTCGATATTAATATCATATAACATATATCTACTACTGAAGATATAAGTTTCAAACTATAAAGTCCACTTTGTAACATAAAATCTTGGGACTTTTTTTTTTATTAGATAACTGACTTACAATGATAACGGTTCAGCTCGTTCATCACTTTGAAATCAAGGTCGTAATACATACTTTTATCGTGTTGGAGATCTTTAAAAATCAAAGCACTGTAAGCGCTGTAACCAAACACCAAGGCAAACCTTATTATGAAAACTAGGGTAGTGGGAGGGTTGAGGACACAAAAATATAAAAAAAGATGTGGTATGATTGCCAATGAGACAACTATCCACAAAAGACCAAAATGACAGACATTAACAACTATAGGTCACCGTACAGCCTTCAACAATGAGCAAAGCCCATACCGCATAGTCAGCTATAAAAGGCCCCGATAAGACATGTTTAACTCCGCCACATTGTTGCGCCTGTCCCAAGTCAGGAGCCTCTGGCCTTTGTTAGTCTAGTATGATTTTTTATTTTAGTTTCTTGTGTACAATTCGGATTTTAATATGACGTCCATTATCACTGAACTAATATACATATTTGTTTAGGAGGTAGCTGAAGAACGCATTCGGGTGCGGGAGTTTCTCGCTGCATTGAAGACCCATTGGTGGCCTTCGGCTGTTGTCTGCTCTATGGTCGGGTTGTTGTCTCTTTGACACATTCCCAATTTCCATTCTCAATTTTATCGTAATTATTAACTTATGTCAAAAGATTATGACACTGATTTTACAACTATTGAGGTTAAGATTATGTGTATTGATGTGTATTAAACAAATTGAATACGACAATTATTGACCTCAATACCAGTTTGATTATCAACTGTCAAAGATATATGAAGATGTGGTGTGAGTGCCAATGAGACAACTCTCCGTCCAAAAAAACAATTTATAAAAGTAAATGAACGGCCTTCAACACGGAGCCTTGGCTCACGCCGAACAAAAAGTTATAAAGGGCCCCAAAATTACTAGTGTACAACCATTCAAACGGGAAAACCAACGATCTAATATATATAAAAAACGAAAAACACGTATAAATAACATAAACAAACGACAACTACTGTACATCAGATTTCTGACTTAGGACAGGTGCAAACATCATGTTTATTTATATAACTATGGTAAATAAAGACTGCATTTGAGTGGAAGTTCATACACTGAATACTTATACCTTTGAGTGTAATTGTTTGAAAACCATTATAGCTGTCCATCATACTGGTATTATATCAACAATCTCATTAGCCTAAAGCAAGAATGGGAATAATATCATTTAAAATAAAATTTGGGAATCAACTCTGATTTCAAAACATCTTTTTATTCCATAGCTTACAGGTAACTGAGATAATGATAAAACACTTTCATTTTCTTATCAACTGCCTTAATTTTACATACTTTTCTTAATTTCAGGACAAACAACATAATAAAAGTTGTATAAAGGTTCTGCAAGTCATAGAAAAAAATAATTATTTTTATGCCATGTCTACAACTTATAATTTACAACTTATAATTTTGCACCATCTCCCAATCTGGAGTGGTCACATAGATCAAGCATGGCTGACTCAATGACAAACAAGAGTTCATAAACACTACATATAGAGTTAAGATTAAGCGACGAACCCCGCAAAATAATGGAAATGAACTCAGCTGACCTAGAAGTACCAGGGGTTCCCGCTTTTTTTTTTATTGACGACTGATTTTCTCTCTTGTTATTATATCAATTCTTCTTTTTGTAACCACTAAGATTTGACCAGACATACTGGTATGTTTCTTAGACTCAAATGCATGAAATAATGTTACGTTCTCGAATTGTACTGCAACTGAAATGTTCTCAGTTTGCTGTACAAGAGAGACGAAAGATACCAAAGGGACATACAAACTAATAAATCAAACATAAATTGACAACGCCAAACAGTAAAAAAAAATCAACACAAAAACTAAGACTGAACAACACGTACCCTACCAAAAACAGTTGTTGCTCTCAGATGATCCGGAATGGTAAACAGATCCTGCTCCAAATGTGGCATCCGTCGATGAGTCTAATTCGGTAGGTCACATACGGGGAAAAGGGGATGGGAATGCAGTAACGACAATAAATATATCCGTTGTCATCAGTGAAACAGATATTTACGACAATTAGAACAAATCCATTGTCATCGGTGAAACAGATATTCCATAACAGTCAGCCAACTCGTGGTGGCGTCCCTAAATTTAACGAAGGGATACTTTCAACTTCATCAATTCGTACTCTAAATGTACTAGTATTCCGTATTAGTATTTCGTGTGCGCAGCAGCCCTCCATCAAGAAAATCACGAACCCGGGAATATCGAATAAACTAGGAGATATGCAGACACTTCTGGAATGTTTCTTCACAGAAATGGAAAGTTAACAATTGGGAAACAAAAAATCACATCTTTTTAAGTAAAGTTTTCTGATCAACCTTCATTTCTAGGTGTAAGTCAATCATTACCTGTGAATAGGGACGAAGTCTGTTTGATTTTTTTTGGGTGACTCTCATATTTGTTAAAACAAAGAAACGGAAATACCGTAACGTTTCCGATTTTGGTTCTGTTTTTAGGGATTTCACTTGACGTTATTTAAGTTAGGACGTCATGTTCAATGTAAACAAAGAAACGCAATGCATCAGGTAACGTTAATTCATATCAAAGACAAAGAATTCTTAAAAAATATAAAATTGGTATTGTGTTTCTTGAGTTCCTATATTTTATTTTACAAAGTCTCACGACAACAAGACCGGAAGAAGGAAGTAGATTTCTCCGTTCTGGGAAAATGCGGTAATTAAAAAATGCGAAAAAAAAATTGAACGATTTTGACTTCATAAGTACAATGAATTTTCCCAATTTTTTTTTAATATGAGGCAGACATTACCTGTAAATTGGGACGAAGTCTGTATGAATTATTTTTTTGTAACTTAAATATTTGTTGAAAAAAAGAAATGGATATACCGTAACGTTTCCGATTTTGGTTCTGTTGTTAGGGATTTTAGTTGTGACGTGATTTAAGTTATGACGTCATATGCAATGTAAACAAAGAAACGCTATCATCAGGTAACGTTTTTTCATATCAAGGAATTATTAAAAATGAAATTGGTATTGCGTTCCTTCCTATTTTATACTAGACTGATAAATATATATTTTACTCAAAGTTTCATACAAACGAGACCGGAAAAAGGAAGTACATTGTAGATTTCTGCGCAGAATTCAAAACATGACATAAAAAAAATTGAATGATTTTTTTTTTTATTATTGATTTTTCTACTGTTATTGGGGACTTTGTCCCCATATGAAATTTTTTTTTTTATTATTATTGATTTTTGGTCTGTAATAGGGGACTTTGTCCCCATATGAAACGACTTAGTTGTGTTCGAAATCAAGTGATTTGCTCTTACTGAAGTATGATTATCAATGCAGTGGTTTTTAAAAAATACAAAATGTTGAAAAATTCATGAATCAATGTATAACAAATGGACAGCTATGCTATAATATGAGAAATTGAATTTGTCATAGATTCTTAGGGACAGTGATTCTGGCTCATGGTGGACACTGTCATTTTGTACCTGAGTTATAAAAGTGGATAATGGAACCACCACATTATCAATGGAGGGTCTAACCACATAAACAATTCAAGTATAACCTCTATTTCGGACCCTAATACAGTTAATTACAGGGGTACTAAATGACAATAAGTTCAGTATAATGTTCATGCTCTTGATTCCAGAACGAATGTTCATGGTATCTAGTGGACAAAGGTGTTCGCAAATTTTTTATGGTTGTCCTCTGCTTGTTCCACAATTTTATGATTTCTTGTGGATAATTGGTTTAGCAAAGACGTTTATCGCAGACTTTAGTGGTGTGCTAGAATGGAGGAGCAGTTCAACAATATGCATTGCATTATATTCAACTATTTTGTTACATTTCGACTATTTGCTTAGTTTACTCATAACATATTTTTAATGACAAATTTTTATCTGAAGCCATGTAAGCTTTTTGAAATAGTCATACACTGCCTTTATCATATGGTTTATATGCTACAGTATAAGGGACAAAAAATTATGATTGTATTGAAATACAGCCAAAGACATTTTACTACTAGTTTTCTGGAGACCTAGCTGGATGTGTAAATTAAATACACTTCCTTTTTTTCCTTACAGAATCCTAATCCATATTGATCTGTACTAAGCTACTAGTAATGTAAAATCAGAAATTATTGCGTGCATTTATTAATGCTATTTTGTCATTTTCGACTTAAATGCTATTTTATTTTTTACGATTTTGGGAAAAATCCTTTCGTAATTTATATAAAATATTTTACAATGTGAGTTTAAATCATTGCATTTACAACTCTGTCACAATTTTCACAATAATAAAAACCTCACAATAATTTCTGACTTTACAGACACAAGTTTTTCAATTAAGTATCCATAATTTTAGAAGAAAAAAAAACTGTCTTTCGACAGAATTTGTCAGATATAAATAAGTAATATATTGGAAAATGGCACTTGATCTTCTAGTTTATGTCAGTTGGTTTTTTTTTTACACCAAAGACAAGCAACTTAGATATTCCAAGTTCAAAAATTAAACTGACACCTATAGAATTGAATCAACTGACATTTCAACTAAATTTGACAAAACCATTCACTCTCAAAAGGCAAAGTGAACAAATAAAAAAGTGAAAACATTTAATGCTTTAAAGCTAGATCTGATGTCTGTTTTATATACATGGATGTAAGTAAAGAATAAAAAAAAAACATTATGAGGTTTGACATTTGTTATAAAATCTTATACATTCAAAGGTGTAAATAAATACATGTATGTGCACATTTATAAGCAAAAAATTGATTATATCATTAACAAGTCAAAATAAACATTAAAAACAACTTTTGTAAATAGTGTGAACAAGTCTCCGTAAGAATAAACCAGATGTTTGCTCTAGGGTATGAAAATAATTACTGGCATAAATTGGGGGGGTGATTTTATTTTTTAAAAATATTGTACAATGTAAATAATACAATCAAAGTTATGCACACTGATTGTTCACAAGGGACATAACTTTTCCAAATGGAACATACCGATGTAAGTTTTATAAATTCTTACTGTTACCAGTTGAGACATTTGTTTTATACCTGATAAAAATAAATGTACCTTTAACAATTGTGGACCATTTTTTAAACACCTGAAGAAGGATATATCAACCTGATGATTTGATCTTTGGTTTCATGTAATATCATGGATTATTATAACATTTATTAAATATATCTACATGTACAATGTAAGTGTGATCATTCATGAAACAACTTCACTAGTTCAGGTTGGCACTCAAGTCTAGATAAATATCCATGGAACAAGATATACCTTACAAAGTTGAAAATTTGATTACCTATATATACCTTTACTAAGTATTTATTTTATAGGCCAAAATGGTCCTTAATGCTACTACATGTACATATATATGATGGATGAGAATGCAATTCAAACTGTGAAACATGAAGATCATAAAAACTCATAATATGATTACATTGTATAATTTTCTTACCTTTGTTTAACTGTACATTAAATATGAAGAAAACAAAACACAATAAATTAAATTGACCTACATTGAACAAGACACAGCAAAATGTTTATGTGAATTATTTTTTATAATATATATATAAAATTTGCGAAAGCAAATACACAGATCTAACATTGTTGGGTTGATGTTTAGACAAGTTGTATACATGTATGTTGTGTACAAATTATAAGTTATCCGTGTTTCATGAACCACTTTATTAAATGGATGATACAATCTTGGCTTTATCAAATTGTGCAAATCGAGGACAAATGATGCAAATATTGTTATTTAATCAGCAGTAAAAGTCAATATAAATACTGGATTATCAATTAGTTCACAACTTTCATACATTATTCCTGTAACCAATATAAAAAAACAAACATTTTAAATATTTAGGAATCGTGTATATTTAAAACAGAGAACAATTTTTCAAAAAAGGAAACAACAGTTTCTTACACATTCAAAAACACTTTCACATGTAAAAATTCAAAGATAATTATTTCTGATACCACAATGTTTCTTTTAGTTCCTTTGTAAACTTTATAATAATATACACCTGAACATTTATCCAGTATGAACTAATTGCACACATGATTGTAAAATATGAAATAACAAAGTACTACAATTATATAGGTAGGTTTATAATAGACATTGAATAAAAAAAGTTAATTGATTAAAATATAAAAAACAATACTTTTGAACACAAGCACTAACATTTACATATGGAATTTAAAGTGGAATAGCACTACACACATATATATATATATATATATTATATACATGTATTATTAATTTATACCTGGTAAACATACATGTACCTCAGACATAATTAACATTAGAATACCAAACCTGTAAGTATTAGAAATGGTCACATAGAAAATAACCCCTACTTCCCTTAAGTAGTAATATAGTCATTAGAGTGGAAGTACGAAAAATAATAATCAATACAAATAATTTGAGTAGATTTATATGAAATTGAAATAACAAATCTCATATTTTTATCCAGCCTTCAAAAATAAATAAATGACCACAAAAATTTCTGTAGTTTATACTATGCAAAAGGCTTGAATATGTATAATATTGACGGTCAAATCAGTCATGTTTATATCTAATTCCGCAAATACTTATACCCGCTAACATGACTAATAGTCTTGCTTAAGTATTTCTTTTTTTTTACATTAGCTCTCATTATCTATCCATATGTTTAAACTCTTCAATATTTATCAAATATTATTTTATCTCTGAAGAACAATTTCAAACCACAGGATCTAAAATTAGAACTTACTTACCAAGACTAGCAAAGGAACATACAATTTTAAAGATTATAGCAGAATATTTAATAAGTTGTACAAAAAAGCTTCATGTAAATGCTGTATTAAAAACTTGAATATATTTGAAAGACAAGCGGTTTAAATTTTGAACAATTAGAAAACATTACCCGTTTCATTCTCAAATGATATGATACATGTATTTGAAACAATATTTTAAAATCAGACATGACAACAAACTTTTTTAGCCAATCAAAA
Organism: Mytilus galloprovincialis; assembly: GCF_965363235.1. Classification (NCBI taxonomy): domain Eukaryota; kingdom Metazoa; phylum Mollusca; class Bivalvia; order Mytilida; family Mytilidae; genus Mytilus; species Mytilus galloprovincialis. Next base: position 48,550,259 of record NC_134841.1, on the reverse strand, counting down.
CATTTAACAGATTTTTGTGAGTAATGATTTTAAGCAACATGGTGGAAAACACCTCTCGATAGAAGATATTAAATTTATAATTCACATGCTAAAAAAGCATTTATATCAGATCTTAGCTATACATGTAGGTAGCATATATTTTATATGCCTTAACTTTACTAAAGCACATGTAAATGCGTTGATATTAAATAAATTTCATGTTTTTATAATATCCAAATCTACATTGGTGTAAGTATGCATCACATTTAAATGTAAAACAACCTTAAGTTTCAAATGTATACAGTATTTTAACCTATCTCTTATTTTCAAGTTTGAATTTTCATTAGAAAGATGTAGGAGCAAACATATTTCGCTCTCGTTTATTTTGACGAACTTTGCTTGTAGTAGCCAACTCTACTGTTTTCTTTCCTATACTTTGTAGTTTATTTTTGACTGCAGATGTATCATAACTAACTCCTTTTGAATCTGTACTAATAGTACTTTCATGTCTTTTGATTTCAGAACCCTTCTTTCCTTCTTTATGGTATTCTACAAGTTGATCATCTTTAAAAGAATGCTCTGTTTCAAGTCGCTGCAGTGCCCCTGTTGAACTTGTTCTTCTGAGACCCGAACTTTTCTGTTCAACATTGTCTTGAAATGACTGGATTTTATTTTCAGTGGAATGGTATTTATTTAGATCCCCATCTTTTGTCCATATTTCTCCCTCTAGCTGAGGAATATTACTTGTAGAACTTGATCTACGATGTCCAAGCCCCTTGTTCGATCCAAATAATTGACCTCGACTAAACTGAGGATTATCCTCAGAAGTTGTTAATTCATATTTTCTGAAAATTCTTCCACGTCTGCTTACTGCTGCAAACATTGTACTTTCCAAAGCAGATTCTGTTCCTGTTTTTGGCGGAACCATTACTACTTTTCTAAAATCCACAAGATCATCATGGGATGACACAACAGGTTCTGAGATTTTTTTCTTTTCTTTTTCAATCAAAGATAAGTCATCGTGAATATCAACATTAGATTTTTTATCGCTATGATCTTTGTCATTTCTGTGCTTTACATTGCTCACATTTCCTGCTGATTGGCGACGAGTATCATAATGTCTATTTTTAGGTCCAATTTCAACCCAATAAGGTTCAAATTTGTGAATTTCACTATCTACTTGTGGGGCTTGTGCAGTTAATCCTAGTTTCTTTACCTCTGTAATCAAATTATCTTTAGGCCCAGCACTGGACTGAATATTAGAATACACCTGTGTGCTTACAGCGTCTAAAATGGAAAATATCATTTTAAACTCCATTGTAGCCTATTGGATTGTAATTGAATTTTTATTTTGTAAAATTACTATCTTTGTTGGCTGCATAAAACTCAAAAAAAGTATAAGGTTGCCTGCATGTGGTATACATTTTAAACTATATGCATATATGTAATCATGGTAATACTTGTCCATATAGAGCTTGCATGGCCATTGAGGGTCTCCTAATTGAGCTACATATATACATGTAGGAATTATATAAACTTCTAAGTCCCTCCCCTAACCTTGCATTGTTGCCCTCCTCTTTTGAAACCTAAACATGCTAATTAATGTACAAAGGTAATTAAAATTTCAAATTGATGTCAACCTTTTCATATCCAATCTTTTGTAGTAATAGTCTTTACAAATCACAAAAATGTCAGCATTTACCTCATAAGCATACCAAACCTTTAAACAGACTTATTCAGAAGGGATATAGTTAAGTTACTTTTGCCAGGTCATTAAATATGGCACATCTTGCTATTACTATTGATTCACTTATAGGGTCTTTACATTGGAAATAAACACATTTATTCTAAAACCAGTTGTTGGCATGAATCGGGTTATGTTCATCACATATATTTTAAGATGGAATGATACTAACCCCTAACGGGAAAGATTGTGTCTGATTTTTCACATGATGAAGACATAATCTTTTAATCAATGTAATTCAGGTCCTGAGCTGGCATGCCAATCATGTCAGTAACTGCTAGTATTCTTTTGTTAATTTATGCATCATTGTCATTTTGCCTAGTTTCTTTTGTTACCTTTTTTGACATCTGATTTGGATGAGTAACTCAGTTTTACAATGCCTATTGCTGTGTGTTTGTTTATTCTACATTGGCTGGAGGTATAGGGGAGGGTTAAGATCTTACAAAACATGTTAAACCCCACCGCACTTTTGCTGTTCCATAGTCTGGCGCCTCTGGCCTTTGTTAGTCTTGTTAGATTTTTTATTTTAGTTCAATCATATGTTTTGGAGTAAAGTATAACGTCCATTTTCACTGAATTAGAAAACATTTTTGTTTAGGTACCAGCTGAATCCCACCTCCCAGTGCGGGATTTTTTTATTGTGTTAAAGACACATTGGTCAGGTTGTTGTCTCTTTGACACATTTCCCAATTCCAATCTCAATTTTATTTACAGTAAAGCTATTCCTTAATTTTATCCAAAGAACAAAATGATCAATTCAAATATGTACAGGCACAAGTGGCATGAAAGGGAATATTTAGAGAGCAAAGCAATCAAAATGCTACAGTGCAGAAGCTCAGGAACTATTTATATCTGGTCAAAGGAAACATTTCTAAGATAGAAGGGGAGGTAATTTCTTACTTGTTTTTTTATCAGACAATTGACATATAAAATTAATGCTTTTGATTAAGTTAAACCAAACATGTTATTTAAGTCCAATTTTTTGCCTTCTTCAAATAAAGAAAAGGGTGTACATGATATGTATGTACAACATTAACAAGTATATTTTGTTATCTCATAACTTTTTTTTATGTATGTACAATTTATAATTTTAAAAATATCATTATCAAAAAATTTAGTAAGTTAATTACACAATGCAAAAATCTTATAAAAGGTGACTCCACAGCATTTCTTTGATTTCAGTGTATAAGTTATTATAAAAGGAGGTTAAATCATGGGCAGTCAGTGCCACATTCACTAAATTCTTTCTTAAATCATTGGCAAGCATTGGCATTCACCAAGTTCTGTCTTAAAGTTAAATCATGGCCATTCATGTGCACATTCACTAAATTCTCTCTTAAATCATGGGCATGCATTGGCATTCACTAAGTTCTGTCTTAAATCATGGCCATTCATGTGCACAATCACTAAATTTTCTCTTTAATCATAAGCAGTCACGTGCACATTTGCTAAATTATCACTTCAATCATGGGCAGTCACATTCACTAAATTCTACCTTAAATTATGGGCAGTCACATTCATTAAATTCTCCCTTAAATCATGGGCAGTCACATTCACTAAATTCTTCCTTAAATCATGGGCAGCAACATTCACTAAATTCATCCTGGAATTAGCCTAGGATAAAACGACCCATGATATTATTGTAAATCCAAAACCCCTAGTTTGCATTTAAAATGCCTTAAGAACATTTGAAATTTCTGCATAATATTCCTGAAAATTATTATACTTACTGGTAGCTGTGTTAAACATGGTGTTATAGGTATAGAACCATTAATTCGGCATGTTCACAAAAAACATACAAGACAGAAGTATATGATTTAAACAAAATAGTTCCTTTGCATAGCTGTATATTCGTAACTTTGTCAAAAAATGAACATTTGGGTAATTTTTGGTTTTAATTGAAAGCTTTTAAAGGACTTGGGATCACTGTCATGGCTGTTGAAAGTTTCTCTTGTATAACAAAATTTTAAACTAATAATGCAAGAATGTGGTTGTTTAAGTATTAGAAATCTCTCTAGACAAATAAAACATCATATCACAGACTCAATCACAAGAGAAACAGTTGTAAAATATCTCTACAATTAGTTTACAAGTTATACAAAGCTGAGGAACAGAATTCAATTGGGAGAATTGTTGTGTGCATAATTCTACCTGTTCTGGGATATGTCAGACATTGTTTTTGTCCTGCAAGATCAAATCAAAAATAAAGCTCACTATATTGTGGAGGTTTTCCTCATTGGTGAAGTTGTTAAAATCAATTTAATTTGGTTTTTGGTGGATATACATATTAAACCACATCTCATTATACATAGTCATTTATAGTAGATAAAAATTCAAATAAATTGGGAATGTGACCACGGGACATTAATGATGCCCACACTTGCATAACATACATTGTATAAAGTTAAAAAGGAACAATACTGAAGAACGGTTTAAGTGACACCAAAATTTGTACTTGATCTGAGTATTGTGGTTATAAGTATTGTGTACATAATTTTGATAACATTTGGTTCCAGCAAACTTAAGTTAAAGAACGGAAACAAAAAATTCAACAATTTTTCATTTTGTGAAGGGGCATAACTCTAAAACAGTAAAAGTGACACCACCAAAATCCAATCTTGAATGATCAGTATGGTATGTGTAATAAGAATTGTGTATAAGTTTCATAACATTGTTGGTTGAGGCTGACTAAAATGAAAATTAGAGGCTCTGAAGAGCCTGTATCGCTCACCTGACTCTGCTTGGGTTTTTAAAATCATATAAAAAAAGATAAAATTTGGCTACAAAACTTGTTCAGCACCTCATAAGGAACATTCATGCTATGTTGGATTTCATTCCATTCAGTGGTTCTCTAAAAAGAAGACTTTTGTATGCATTTCCAATACAGTCCTATGTTAAACTGAACCCCCCGCTGGCAGCCATCTTGGATGATGGATCGGCTACAAAGTAACAACACTTGGTCAGCATCTCATTAGGAACATTCATGCTATGTTTTGTTTCATTCCATTCAGTGGTTCTCTGAAAAAAGACTTTGTATGTATTTCCTATAGGGTCTTAATTTAAACTAAGTCCCCTGCTGGCAGCCATCTTGGATGATGGATCGGCTACAAAGTAACAACACTTGGTCAGCACCTCATAAGGAACATTCATGCCATGTTTTGTTCCATTCCATTCAGTGGTTCTCTCGAAGAAGTTCAAAATGTAAAAAGTTAACGACGACGACGGACGACGGACACCAAGTGATGAGAAAAGCATATGAAAAGCTCACTTGACTTAATCTGTGTTGTGTGGTAATAAGCATATATAGTGTATAAGTTTCATAACATTTGGTTGATGCAAACTAGTTAGAGAATGGAAACAAACTTTGGGACTTACGAACTGATGAATGTCTGTACGGACGTACAAGGGTTAAACTTAATGCTGACCATCCGCTACAAAGTTTTACCCTTTTTCTCAACTGTGTTTGCTGCTGTCAGCGTAAAAGTGTAATGTTGACCAAAAATACAGAATGAAAAATTTAAAGCTTTTTCTTTCATTGTCTTTAGATGTTTTTTCTTGATCTTGAAGACTGATGTAGCTTCTGTCCTAAGTTTCATAACAATCAACATAATCAATGACGGTTTAATTTGAATGTCAAAAGAATTTCATCTGAGACGGTCTGTAAAGGTGGTGGTGGATAGTTTGAGCCATGCATAGATTAAGACTTGATTTTTGAATAAAGTGTAAATAAAATGCATATAGGCTTTTGCTTTTCATTTTCTAGAAGTCTTTACAGCTTTAAGATTCAAATACTTCTTTTACTATAAATATAAGTAAAAATAAAATTCTCTCTATTTTCTTCAGAGAATGGGTTCTACTCTTGAATTTCTCCTGACTACATTCCTTTAATGAGATGTTAATAAATGTGTGTCATTAAAAGTTGTCTTTAATATCAATAAAAGTATACTGCTCATTTACAAGGGGGGCAATTTTTGAGAGCCTTATTTAATATCTTTAAACAATAGCTTTCTGTATTTAGTTCTTGAGATTAAAATTTGAAAATCAATTAAAAACATGAAAAAAACAGAATATGTACTAAGTACATGTATGTAAAGACATTTTTTAACCTCCTAAAAGTTGAGAATTTGAGGGGTTGTAAAAAAAACCTTAGCAGTCTGATAGTTGTATAAATAAATATTTGGAGAAGATTAAGGGGAGACAATTCAAACCTGGAAAATAAATTAAAAATCTTACAAAATTACTTTATAAAGTACATGTAAATATATTTTACATTTTCAAGTAAATAAGGACGACTTGTGTAAGTATTACCCCTGACTGTCAAACAGATATTCATAAATTCTCAAACCTTGAAAAACTATAATTTAAAGGTCAAATGTCTTATATCTTACCATCTGTTTCCTCTGGTATAACATTAGTATATCTTCCAAAAAAAGGAAACAAATTTAAACTTCTAGGGAGCTGTGGTAGAAATCCATATCCACTGCTGGCCTCACTTTTGGCAACATCAACTTCAGGCAAAGAAAAATCTTTTGCATCAATAGTTGGCATTCCACCACTTTGCAAAGCATCTTCGTTCTCCATAATACAGTTTTAGTTTTCTAGAATAAAAAAGGATGAAATCAAAACATTAAAATAAGCCTTCAAGATAAATGTATAAAGTATCATTTAATAGACTATGTAAAGAGTATAATTTTCACTGTATATATTAATTTCAATAATTACTATAAAAGCTTGTGAAAAATAATGGTACATGTAGATGCATATATGACCTGGAAAAAATAATTTCATGATCACAGAAAATTACCTACATGTACATGTAACCACAATATAACAAGAATGTACACATGTACCTTGATGTAACAACTTTTTAAAGAATGTATATGTACAAAAAAGTATTTTTAATCCTAGATCTCCATTTCTTAGCATGAACATGTAACTAAAATGTAGTTTAACTTACACATGTACATTTTTTATGTACATGTAGTTTTAGACTTATAGACTTATCTATCTTTGACAATTTTTTTTATATGCTTTAACAAATGGTATATTTACAAAATGTAAATGAATAAATTTTGTGTGGGCACACATAAACATACTAAAATGTAAGTTAATATTATGTTCGTATTGTGTTACAGGAAAACAACTTAAACATGTCAATAAATAGGAAGTTGAGCAACAACAGTGATCATTGATGACATTAAATAAATCACCACCCACTCATTGCTTATTGATGTACACTTTCATACATGCATTCACATTCACATGTATGCATGTATACACATATGAGAATGGGGTAAAAACATATAAATTGATTTTATTGAAAGTCATAACATAACATTTCCTATCATGATTCCTACTATAAACAGTTGTACAAATATTTTCAATAGATAAGATTGTGTTCATACATGTACAACAGATTTTTATTTATTAAATTAATATTTCTCATCTAGTATGTCTATGTAAAATAAAAATTAACAAAACATTAAAATAAAGTCAATGATGTTGTGTATTGCATTAAAAGCTATTCATGCTCCAATAAAACCTGAAGATCTTAATTATACTTTTATTGTGTTTGTGCCAACAGATTGTCAATAGTCCATTTGCCAATTCCCATAATTGACCCTGTAATTAGAGACCTTTTTTTTAGTTGTCGCCCTTATGAGGGACATTAATTTTTATCAACAATGGAGAGCTAGCAGAAGGACCAAATTTACCTGTGCTTAATGTGAGTAATCTTTAGACTGTTAATGTTATTAAGGTTTTTAAATCTTTTAATTACATAACTTTGTTGTTTACCTACATGTAAATACTTACAACATCAAAATTATTTTTCATGAAAAATTAGTTAAACCACCAATACATCATTTTCTATTCATCATACTTTGCCTTGGCAAAAGCCAATATTGTCCGGTATAGAACCAGTCTAAGATTGACAAAGGGAAGTAATTTGTTTAAAAAGTGTGCAATAACAGAATCAAATCGGTAATTGGCAAATGGACTATTGTCCACATAAAGTCTTGAAACAAGTTATAAATAGTACATGTACATATGATCTGCTGAAAGTACATAAATAGTACACCCCTTTAATACTGAGAGAGCATAAATAATACACCCTTTAACCCTTTCCTCCATTGAAATTTTTGTTTTGCATACTTGATTTGCATAGAATTTTTCAACAAAATATTGAAAATATGCTTTGAAGTATTAATGCATTGCGAAAAATCAATATTCCATCAAATAAATTTTAGTCAGATATTCTTATGAATATCCTTTTCATATTCAATACAAATTTTATTAAGTCTGATGCAGACACTTTGTAGTTAAAGCGTTTCAATTGAGGTACTACACAGGCGTCAAAAGGCGTCATTATGGAGTAAAGGGGGTGGCGTCAAAAGGCGTCATTATGGAGGAAAGGGTTAAGTACTTCTTTGTTATTATTTACCTGTGTGACTTGTTCAGAAGGAGTTGCTCATTTGGCTAGCAAAAATATGAATGCCTACTCAAATCAAATCTATAACAAAAATCAAATTATACAGAAGAGTGACGTGTGCACAATGCACTTGCACTGCACTATTATTAATATAGTAGAATAGAATTGATTACCATAGGCGATCCAGGCCCCCCACCTTTCGTTGGAAAAATTTGGTTGATGATATAGGGAATCATTAAAGGCCTAAAGGCCCTTGGGCTGATATTGATGTCTCGGGATGATACGACATATGATATGAATTTTGCCATGTATTATACGCTTTATCATATATTTCAACAGAAGAGTATTATATTATATGAATTGTTTTCTGATCCATAGCACTGGATTACCTTCAGTTCTACTTTTGTCTTGTTTCAAAGACCTTAAAAGAACTGCTCAATTACTTATCCGAAGCACTTGGGTTACCTTACAATTTGCGTGCTGTTGTTTTAAAAATATTTTGTTTATTAATGTATTTATTTATGTGATTTATGTTACATAAAAACTTGACCTTCGTGACGTCACATGCCAAACAATGACGTCATTCAAAAAATTGACCTATTTTGAGTAAAATTTTTCTAAAAGCAAAAAAAAAAACAAACCAAAACTGACTTTATGTATAAAAAAAAAAAAAAAAAAAAAAAAAAAGTAGGGGTGTGATAACGGGTATGCGATAAAGGGTGTGCATCAAAGTTGCGCAATATGGATTAAACAATTAAAATTGACTATTTATCAAATATGAAAAACTACTGTATTTACTACTATACATATGATAAATAACAATAAACCAGAGAATATTGATTTGTATCACTACAATATAATAGTCATTACGGTGAGGATTAATTCCTCGTCATTAATAAGGGCATCCGATACAGTTTCTCGATATAATGTCATTTTTATAATCTTGAAATATGTTGTAGGCCTAGGCGAGTTATAAAATAAAACACAAAATAAAACATAAGTCACCGTGCTTGTTTTTGAGAAAATTGAGGCTGAAAATTGGGGATTTGTTCAATTTTGTAAAAAAAGTTGGGCAATGTTATAAAAATTTTGGAGCAGATATTCTTCGTCGTAAATTATTAAGATCGGGTTCAATCTGAAGCTGTGATAAGTGACAATAAGGAAAAAAATAAATCCCTACACGAATGACTATGCAAATATTCAAGTCTTGCTTGACAATGCGGACCAGATGCTCAAAGTGGTATTTTTTTTAACCTAAAAATATGGAAATAAAGTGTTTCTGAAAATGTCATTTTTATCATTTTTCTACATTTTGTCATGTTTCTCCAAATCTCAAATAAAAAATATGTCACCGTGCTGGATTCCATGATAAACGTGATTTATCCTAAAAATTGCGTCCCCCCCCTTTGTAACCTCAACGTTAGCGCTAAAATAAATGCACAACTTCGCTGGAAGACAATTTCGACGTACATACAGTATGTAATCTCTGCAAGTAACCGGCGACATTTTTCAGATGTATTAATATTTGCTTGTAAAGAGCTACCTATAAATTGGTATAGTATTGTTTTCAGAATTAAAATCATGTGAATTATAAAAACCTCTCTCTGCTTGTTGTCTAACTATATATGAATTAAAGAAAACATGGATCCATGCCTGTGATGCCTTTAGAGCGTTTTAAACAGCAGATATCTGGTTTAAACTAGACCATCATGTCCTGTTTTAAACTATTTTTATTCCATGATGGCTACTCACACACTGCCATACAGTACTTTGTTTATACTTGTTTTATCTTAGAGAGAATCAATAAATTTCTGTCAATACGTATAATCTAATTAACACAATCACTTGGACTTTTATTGTATTGTTCGTGTATTATATTAAATTACTGATTTAGACCATATTATCATCCCCCCCCCCCTTTTTTCATTGTTATCACTCCAATCGTCTAAAATCCTACCTAAAAAGTAGGATTTATACATTTTAATAATCTAATGTTATTCCTCCTAAAATATAGCAGAAAAAAATACCTACTATGTATTATATCAACAGAGAATTATCATTGCGTCTTTCTGATCAGCTGTCTCCTTGTTTGCCATTGGACGTCCTTTACACACCACAGAAAGTTCAAGTTGAAGGTCGATTAAATCAAAGTACTAACGTACTGTTTACTCTGATGGCTAAAAAGGAGGGTAAACACTCTGAGGGTAAACATTTTTTGGCTATTTTGCCGGCACCGGCAGTGTAGAAAATATCTTATTTTGCCGGCTATTTTTAAATTCGTTTTCGTTGCTGGGGAAATAAAAAAAATTTGTTTACATCATTTTGGTCTTTTGTGGATACTGTGTTGTCTTTTTAAACTTGTTTTTGAAGCAATGCGATTGATTTTGAAATATTCAGGGACATATGTATTTACAATGGGCTTTACTTTTATTTTTCATATAAGTTACACATAGTTAAAAAAAAATAAAAAAAAACAACATATGACATTTCAGTTCAGTCAAGTATATGATTAGTTTTTGTCAGTGATAATTTTTTATTTTCACTTTGCCTGATTAATGTTTTTAAAAGATTAGATGTATCTCAAATATTGTTAACTGTTTTCTTACTTAACTACCGGTAAATAAGTATTTATTTGATTCTTTAATTACAGAACAAGAAAAGCCAATATTCATTAAGTCTTACCTCTCCAATTCATTAAACATAACTACAAAACACACAAGAGCCACTCAAAAACGGTTATGATAGGGTACCTATGAGAGATCTCGAGTCACAGGTTTTATTTGACAACTCGCAAGTTGAAACTTTCAAAAGTAAATATCAAATTTCAAACAAGGAACCGACTATTTTTTTGTCGTCTATTACTAATTAATGTGTTCAGTGACGTAAAACCGTGCAAAGAAATCCTCGCTCAAAACTCCGGTGGACCTTCTACGGCACCCATTTTGAGGTTAAATATCTTATTTCAACAAATTGATTTTATGCCCTGCATGTGTAATGTTAGTAAATTCAGTCCAGTAGTAAAATTTGCCCGCAAGCCTTTTCTTCTTAGGCAATCAAGTCCGTCACAGTAGTTTTATTAGATATATTAGTCCCTGGTCCCTGATTTCAAATATTTTGGCCACGAGCATCACTGAAGAGACATGTATTGTCGAAATGCGCATCTGGTGCAAGAAAATTGATACCGTTAATTTTATTAAAGCTTGTGTTGTCATTTGTTATATAAACTGTTATCGGCAGAAAACTCATTAGAACTAAACCGAGATTACCCAGAGAAAAAAAAAACATTTTCCCATCCGGCAAATCTTTTGGACAAATTGTTTATTTTTCTCAGCAAGTAAAGAATTTAACTGGCAGTATGACTATTTTGATGCCTTCTTCAGGTATATTAACAATAATGCCTTAATCTAGCGTATCCCTTTAAAGCTGAATGCTGAATTCTACTGTTGGAGATCGTTTATATGTTGACATGCATGAATGTCTTTCTGTTTTATTATCATAGTGTTTTTATGTGCATTACCAGCATGATTTTAGATTCCTGTAGAAAACCTTCACATTCAAATAATCCAATGCCCATGCACAGGTTAACCTAGTACATATTTTCATCTTTCTCTTTTTTGTATAACATGTTTAGTATAAATAGTCATTTTGTTTTTAAATCACACACATTTCATATGCTAAATAATAATGTCACTACCACATCTGAAGATATCTGAACATTTGAAGGTCCCCACAATTCAATGGTTACCTTAACTACGTGCTTTTAATGATCCTTTTGTGGAACAGAATCTGCTGACCCTTCCAGAGCACCTGCATGAGACCACCCCCAGTTTTTGGTGGGGTTTGTATTGCTTAGTCTTTATTTTTCTATGTTGTGTTTTGTGAACTATTGTTTGTCTGTTTGTATTTTTTTTTAGATCATGGCGTTGTTAGTTTATTTTCGATTTATGAGTTTGAATGTTCCACTTGTTTCTTTCGCCCCTCTTTTGATTCGGTTGACAGTTTTGAATTTTCCATTCTCTATACTACACTTCCAAACTATCTTGCCAAACGAATGTTTTTCCTATCTTTTTTAATGGTCGTTTGATAATCTGAATCTGGTTGCAGATTTATTTGCTGCAACTCATTGTCCTAAGGAGAAAGGTAAACATGCTAGATATACTTCATGGAGGTGAGAAAAAATTATTAAATTTAATACCTTATTGATATATGATAATAAGAAATTACATATAAGATATAATAAAATAAAACTTTTTAATCCAAATAAAGCTTCATTAATATATCATCTTTGACATCCTTTAGAATACAAATTAAGAACTCTTTTTATCCATGGAGTTTCATACCAATAAATAAATGTTAATGGATAAGACAATTCGAACTGTAGGGATCTGTTGACACTAATAATCTATCAACAAAAACTCTAAAAAAAAAAAAGACTGGTTCACTCTGCATAATGATTTGAATAGAAAAAAAAGAAACAATCAAATATGTATTATTTATTGGTCAGCATTTATATTCATCTATCTAGGCTTTGCGGATCATCATGACTGTTTCTTTCAGTGAGTAGTGATAGCCCTTCCAGTGGTACCAATTCACACCATCAGCATATGATTTGTGATTCCCTTTTAGATAGGAACCATTCAGGTTGCTGTAGTGACATCTATTATACCACCAACCTCCCTTGTAAGCCACTGCACATGACTTCCCCCATGTATCGTTATCCTTATCTTTTGTTGAGAATTTCTGTCCATTCTGAACAGCGAACGAATTTCCTATAAATGTAAGAAGTATTTTACTATAGAAATTAAACTACTTAAGTCATATCCAAAATGCGTAACAACGATGGTTTTGGCAATTATGTAACTATGTGTCGGATGTAAAATATAGTTGTGACAACTCGCAATAATTTCTGAATCTACGGTACTTCGATGTTTATAAAACTCGAAAAAGAGTTCATGACAATATTTATATAAACAATTCACCACAGTTTCTTGAAAGTTGGAGAAAGTGCGTTTTAGTTATTGTCAGAATACTGGAAAATTCCCTTTTTTGTGATGAATAAAACCCCATAACTCGGAAACGTAAAAACTTAAATATATATATAAAAAAAATCCAAAAGAATGAGAGCCCAGGTCAACAGATATAAACAATTCACCAAAGTTTCCTGCAAATTGATTGAAGCGTTTTTGAGTGGACTGATATGCTGACGACGGACGGACGGACGGACAACGGTACACCATTATACGTCCCGTTAACAGGCGTAAAGAATAATTCTGTGACCAACTTCCCCTCTTTAACTTGGAGAAATTTTGGGAAATTATTTTAAACGGAAACACTTCAACATTAAAGTTTAGACCAATTTGAAATATTAATAACATTTGTAAAGTCCAAGATCTTTAAGTTAATTTTAGTCAAAACATTTACTATTCAGTAAGATTTTGGGAACGATAGGAATGTAGTATAGATTTAATTTTGAAATTCAAAGTGGACTTGAATTCCTCAAAAAATTATAAAAATATTACGTCACCAGACAAATGTTCCCTGTCATGAAACCAAGGGTCAAAGAAGAAAAACAAAGTATAAGTTAATAAAAAAAAAAATAAAATTAAAAGTTAATTAAAAAAAAAATATGCCTACCTGCATCGCCAGAATAACCACTCACATCCAAGATATAACCAGAACTTTTGCTACCAACGCCGAACTTGTCATACAGGGCAAACTTTTTGTTGTTTTCGAAGTCTTCCATATCAATCCTCAGTTTATATTTACCTTGAGAGGTAAGTTGATGCAGATGGTCGTTACCTATATAAATTTAAATTAATTGAACTGCTAATGTCTATTCACTTTTTTAAGAAAAAGTTGATAATGTCAAATCTTGATTGCATCTGCTAAATTTAACATCTGTATGTTTTTGAAGACTGCATGTGACCATCTATTTGCCTTTTTTGTCGATGGATTGCTAAATACATATTTAGACCAATGAATAAAAGGAGATTGTATATATTTGTCATTACCACAGCAACATATGTTAGCAAAATGTGTTAAGCTCTTAATCGACCAATGTCTAGAAATAATATACTAGATTTTACAGAAGTCACAAGATATGACAGCAAAGCTGAATTCCTTAAAAAACGAAAACATTAAGTTAAAACAGTCACCACAGAGTTTCTCTACTAAAAAGGAGCACAGAAACGTGTTTTTTTTACACCTTTCGTTCTTTTTTACATTAAAATAAAGAAGCCACATGAAAAAAACGAACGATAAAATCAGTATAGAAAAACTCTTAACAAAGTCGAATCTTAGTACCTTTTTTATTACATTTGTTATCTCCGAGTATAAAATGACAGTATAGTAGACGAACTTAACTTTGTATATATTGATCCGAAAAATTTTAATTACCCAACCAAAATTCTTCATTCTGGTTACCAAATCCTTCTTTATAAGTGTCCCAGTCTCTATAGAAATTAGTCTTTCCGTTCATTCTACGTTGAAAAACCTGAAAATAACAGCAAATATCAGATTACAATTAGGTACATATGTAGACATATGGTCATTTGAAATATAGCAACTCAATGGAAAATGTAATATTTTTTCAAACACTGAATTACAAAAAGTTTTTGATTTTTAATAAAGAAAAGAAAAAAAAAACACAAAAATAATATCGATAAAAAAATGATAATAAGAAAAGAAAAAAAAGAAATCCTTTATAATGATTGGAATATAATAATATAATACAATATAAGAAAACATGTTTTCTTCTTTAGAGATAAGCAATACAAATATAAAAAGTAATATGCAAACTTTCTCCCTGTGATATAAATTGAATCGTAGTTTGTTAATATACAATATTTCAAAAGGATTGATTAATTTGCTAATTCATTAACACATCTGTTTAATTATTCATCTAGTATTCCCTTTAAACTCACAGTCCAGCCCCCACCATGTTTCTTCATTTCACAGAAAACCTTGAAACCAGATGTTTTATCAGGAAAGATCTTGTAAATTCCACTTTTACAAGTTGATTTGTCCAGGTCTCCGCAATCGGTTGGTCGTTTTACTGAAATTTATATATACTTTTTTACTATTAAAATAAGTAATTTTTGGCCCCTAGCTATTTTTATTCATAACGTATAGTGAAAAAAATCATTTTGTTTGATGTCTTAATTGTAATTCAATAACTAATCAAACGGTCAATTTTTACAATCTTGATCCACATAAACACTTAGAGAAACGAATTCACCCATGTTTAATACCACATTAGATCAGATAATATGTAATACATTATACGAATGGCTTAAATTTCATACCTGTGCATGAGGAATCGGGTTCATCGTCATTCTCGCCTTCATCTACTATTTTCTTTGGTGGTTTTTCTTTGACTGTTTTGCATGCACAATTGTTAGAGAGTACCTCAACGACTTTATTAGCTGTTTCACCATAAAATGTAACCGCTACAACAGAAATAAATTTCACGAAATAATTCATCATACATATGACCTATAATGGTTTACTTTTATAAATTGTTATTTGGATGGAGAGTTGTCTCATTGGCACTCACATCACATCTTCCTATATCTATATAATAGTTTTTCATATGAATATGAAACTGACGAAACAAAATTCTCAAACTTTAGGGAAGTCAAAATAAAATTTCCCAGTCCTCATTTAAATTTTATCAATCAAAAATAGGATACATTTGCTTTTGCTCACAAGTCAACAAATTCAGGCAAAAAATGCTTCAAGAGCGATTGTCTTGTCAATATATTATGCGCTCTTTTCATTTATTATTAAGAAATAATCTAAAGCAGAATTAGATAAAACAAAAATAGTATACCAGATGCACAGTCCTTTCCTGGTGATGGTTCAGCAAAAGTGTTTCCCGTAAGGAAAATCAGCGTTATGACCGTTAAAAGAATCATCTTCATGTCTAAAATGTGCATTCCGTAAGTTTGATAACTTTGTAAGAGATATCGTTTATATACATGTACTTTGAATTGATTTTTACAAGGTATTACATTTTTGGCAAATTGAATACATTTCCTAATATTCTGTTAGCATGACAAAAACAAGTAGATATGCTGACATTTTTTAATAGAAGATGAACAATATCAGAAAATTTTCTTTGAAAACACATTATTATAGATTGGACTTTTAAAAAATAACAATTAAATTTATTGTAAATATTTCATGAATTAAGTAAAATAATACCCATCTAAGGTTGAATGATTTCATCAATCTTAATTCATTTTACATTTCTGACTTAAAACTACATTATGTCTGTGAAAGCGACAAAGATACTTTAATGTGAGATGGAAAGACAACACAGAACGCAGTAAAGTTTGAAATAAGGGGCATCGCATAGAATGTCCGCCTTTTGATTTCATCATGTACTATTGTACCGTTAAATAGAAATGATCCATATAATTTGTATAATCAGTGATTATGTAGAATCCCTGAAATATGTATACTTACTTACTTACTGCCCGGTATGCCATCGGCATGTAGGGCAGCAACAAAGGTTCTCCATTTCTGTCTGTCTTTGGCCATCTTTTCTACTGTTCCCCATGTATTATTCATGGTCTTCAGTTCTCCTTCTACAGTACGTCTCCATGTGTTCCTTGGTCTACCTCGCTTACGCCTTCCTTCTGGAGTCCAATGTAGAGCTGTTCTAGTGATGGAATTTCTATCTCTTCTGATGGCATGCCCAATCCATTTCCAACGCCTTCTCATTAATATTGTACTCATGCTATCTTGATGACACTGTCTTAAAAGGTCTTCATTAGATATTTTGTTTGGCCAGAAAATGCGTAGGATTCTTCTTAAGCTTTTGGTATGGAAAATTGACAGTTTGTTTAGATCTAATTCTGTCATCCTCCAGCATTCAGATCCGTATAGAGTAGATAAAACACAACTCCTGTACAGTTTAAGTTTGGTCTTCTTACTGTACTGTGATGATTTCCATACATTGTTTAATGATCTGAAAATATTTCTGGCTTTGTTTAATCTGTTCATAATTTCCTGCACCTCCATCGTTTCTTATTGTACTCCCTAGGTATGTAAATGTTTCTGTGATGGGAAGATCTTTTCCATCTACTAGGATAGGAGCTGGATTATTGATGTTAAGGGTCATGACTTCTGTTTTTGTTTGGCTAATTTTAAGTCCAACTTGACTGGCAAAATTATTAAGGCGGTTTGTCTTCTCTTGTAAATGGTAGTGGGTATGAGATAAAAGAGCAAAAAAATATGTATAATCACTAGAAAATACGTCAGAGATAATACATAATAACTGAAAAGAAGAGATAGTTTTATTTATAAAGATAATGAATATAAGTAAAATAATTTATTCTATAAAATCATATTAAAAAAATGATTATAAAAATCATTATAAACATAAATTGTTAATATTAAGCACAATATATCAAAATGATAACCCCATTTTTTTTAAAATTTTGGCACAATATATTTGAATGTTACCCAAAATACATTAACATAATATGCTTCATATCTGCTTTTACCACAATATCCACATTTGAAAAACCTTATCAGTCATATATCGAATCAGATTTTACGACACGCCTAGGAGAAATAAAATATCAGTAAAAACATCTGAAGGTACCCCCAAAAAAGGGAATTAGTAACCTCGAACTGGTTCGAGCAAGATACCATGTATTGTGGCCAGACGATATCCCTTTTCAGACTTTTTGTGAACAATGTTTTGCCATTATGTTTTTCAGGTTTCCCTTTCCTTGTTTACCCTGCTATGAAAATAATTACACCAAATGCCAGCTTCCTCTAAAATTTAGTTCATTTTGTCAATCCTTAGTTCTGCCTGTTTTTCTATACATTTAGATGCGTAAGTTCTCTCAGTTTGACTTTCTTGTTCATTTGAAAAAAAAAAAAAAAAAAAAAAAAAAAAAAAAAAAAAACACAAAAGATAAAATACCACAAAACATGCAGATGTTCAATAATCTTTTTGCTTTACATGTACCACAAATAACATGCTCTGTGGATTTGAATATCCATTTGACGCTGGCTGTCAATAAACAAATATTACATGTTTTTAAAAGTTTTCGCTATAAAGGGAATGTTGATATTATTAATTTTGAAGTTTTCAACTTTATTTCGAAAACCTGTGTTGGTTATATCTTTAAGAGCATACTCTCTGCTTAAAAGCAAAATCATTTCATCTGGCAAGGAATATGAAAGGAAAAATGATAACTTGTTTATATTATTCTCTCATTGGTACTTCAAACACATTTAAAGTTGCATTTGACCTGGTTTCTACTCAAGTATTTCTTTATTTGTCCAACTTAGTATTTAGCTTCAATTTTATAGCCGCCATGTTCATTCACATTCATCACCACGCCTGTTATGTTATCTCATCGGCAGGATCCATATCAATGGACGGAATAGGAATGATTACGTTATCAACTTGGGAGAGAACAGTTAACCTAGTTTTTGAGTTTTGCCAAGGCATCAGCTTGTACCTGCTGGTCAGAAAGAGCCCCCTTTCGTGCACGCTTGATGTCAATATTTGTTATTTCAGACAAAACTTCACTGGTATTGACAGCAGGAATATCACCACCAGAAAGCGCTCTCTTTCGAGGAAATTTACCAGTAGATGTCATGCTGATACTTCCTCATCAACTAGTGTTAGCATCACTTCATTCAATTACCATTGTTTCTGTGTCTAGCTCAATTGTTTGCTCAGTGTTGTTTGCTGAATCATGACCAATTCACCGCCACTTTTAGTGATTTGGTCAATAATTATGTCCGTCTCTGTCATTGTTTTGTCAGTTTCAATTTCAATGTCGGTATTTTGTTCTGTCTCGGTGAAGGTGTCTTCACTATCAATATTATAGGATACAGAATTTACTTCAAATATTGCTTTTAAGTCTTTTTCTGAATACTAGGTAAGAATACCAAATAAAGTTTATTGACTACATGTGTATGTCAAAAGTCTTTATGATAACTATAAAAACTATTCATTTGGTCATTAACTGTATCAAAAAGGTATCACACTAATATGAATGGACAATAACAAAAACAAAATGCTGAAAATATTATTGAGGTTAATGACATGTGTTGTAATAATAGAAACATATTTTTATTTTAAATTTTGTACAAGTTAAAACCATTTTTAAGCAATACTTTGTACATGTTACAACATGTATGAGGTATTTTTGAACTTGTTATAACTTGTATTTTGGCATTGTACAAATTATAGCATGTACACAAATTTTGTACATGTTATAACCTGTACAAAATCGCAGCTTGTACGCGACATATATATTTATTTTTCCCGCGGCTTTTTTTAACGAAAATTTGCATACAAGCTAATTTTCACCTAGTGAATTCAAATGCGCAATAAAAATATACCTTCCTGTTCAAGTGTTACTTTAAGAGATAAAGTTTAAGTTTGTAACCCGGATTTATTTTTTTCTTTATCGATTTATGAGTTTCGAACAACGGTATACTACTGTTGCCTTTATTTATTTGAAAGGTAAACACAAGCGGATTTTTGTAAAAAGATTCTAAAAATCTTCTTTACATAAGTATGCTCTAAAAATTTATACACTTTTTTAAATAATTATTTTTTATTAAAATGTCATGACTTTAGAAACAACCGGCAACTTTCGCTGTTTATTTATCTAATAAGATTTTTTTTTATAAATATTGGTACAAATAATCTTCATACGTAATCAAAACTACGGAAAGAAAAGAGGACTACATGAACTTGTTTTCAAGTTAAATCAGTTTGAAAGATAAAAATTAGCCGAAACACACATATTTTCCAGATATATCACAGTTTATAGTCGCGAAACATAAAATATTACGTAAACAACGTCATAACCTCCTCTGTAACGGTATAGTATTCCTAAAAAAAGTCACCTTAATTGTCTAAAAGTCCTTTTTTCGCATTAAGGAGCAAGATTATCTTCCGTCCGTCTATCATTAAAGCAAATCTATATCAAATGGTCACATAACTGTAAACCGGATGAAAACAATTGTTTCTGATATAAAATCACGTCGTTCTATACATCGAATCTTTTTTCTCGATTGCTCTGCCTCGGAGTGGATGACAATAATGCGCGCAACGTCATAATCAGTGCAGAACGATGTTATTTTGACATACAGAATTTACTTTGTTCATGAATACAATATACAGAATTGGTATTAATAAATATAATAGTGAAAACATGCGTTGGAAACAACCCTATCTACCGATAAAGTCGAATATAAGAATGTTATTTTCTATATTTGTTAACTATGACTTAAGGGCATACGATACAGTTTTGATCCTGTATTTACAGTTTTATAAAAATTTCCATATAAGCTAGTTTTTGTCTGCTTAAATCAAATATGTAATAAAAAATATACCTTCATGTGCTACTTTTTGAGTTAAATGAGGTCGAAATTTTGTATATTTGTTCAAAATTCGGATTTGTGGCCGTATTTTCCATTTCGAAAGAAAGCCATAACTTTTTTGTTTTAAAAGATAAACACAAATTGTTTTTTGATTGATAATTTGTATTTTTTGTATTTTATAAGTATCCTTAAAAATTATGCATTTTTTATTCAGAAATAGCTCATATTTATCAAATGGTCATGAATTAAGAAAAAATCGTATTTTTTTTGCTGTATATTTATCAAAATTAAAATAAATCTTCTATTTACAGTTTTATAAAATTTGGTCCACATAATCTCCCTGCAAAATGAAACAAAATGTCGTTTAAAAAATAGGAGTCCATGCACTCGTTTTCAAATTAAATCAGTTTGAATGATAAAAAATAGTCGAAAAATGCATCTTTTCCCGATATGTCATAGTTTGACGTCGCGAAAATAACATTTTACGTTAGCAACGTCATTACCTCCCCTGTAACTGTATCGCATGCCCTTAATGACAATATAGGAGATGAACTACACTTTCTATATATGATATATACAACTCGTCTAAATATATATATAATTATATGTAGAATGAAATTCATAACAGAGTAGGCGCGACCATTGATTGTTGCGCTAAAATTTCCAATTGACTGGAACAGATTAGAAGAACGTTCTTCTGTAATGCCCATGCACTGCTCACGATGTACTTATTATATACATTTAAACTGTGGTGATTAAAGGTTCTCAACGCATAAATAAAATAATTCGAAAAACGAAGCAGGAATAACCTTTGTGTTTTGATTTATATTGAATACTTAAAGGTTCTTCGACGTTCTTTACTTGTGTTATTGATATGTTTTGACAATCAATTTTTATAATATGATATCGCACGTTCTTTCAGAACAGACATGACTTAACTTGCTATAAAAGTTACAATGCATTTGTTGATTATTATCTTTTTCGGACGTTAAAGCAATTTAACAATTGCGGTTGTCGAATTATGTCATCCTTTAGCTTTTACCTGGTCTACAATTTTATCCAATTTTAAAAAGTTGTGCAAATACAGAACACATAGACAAAATATCTTCTGTCCTGTCTTTTTCGTACTTGAAAGTTATTGAATAGTAAAAAGCTATTTGGATTAAGCCTTGGGAAACTTGCATTTTCGTTATTGTATTGGTGAAATGTATAATTTGGTGTATATAGGAAACGTGTACTGTTCTACTAACTACTATACTTGTGAAAATTCCTTGGCAACAGAAACGTAAATATTTTTTTTAAATCAACCAAATGTACAAAGTAATTGACGACTCCGTACATAGCAAATAAAATAGGCACTGGCTACGATTACATGGAAATGCAACAATTATAGAAGTATTATTGTTACATTGGAGTCTAATTGTCGGAACGCCGGTTTGGGCAAGGAACAGATTAATAACGAATGTAACAATACTACTTGTGTCTATAGGTACATTGAGTTAATGTTACATTAATGAACTTCAATATACGCTAGATAAATTAAACTTAACCTTTCTATAGTTTTGTTGCTTAATCCTTTGATATGTATTACATAGTATTCAACAAATAAAAGAAAAATATAGCTCAAGTGTTCGTTACTATAAGAACTTGGGCTGAGAAAAGTGTCAAAGAACTTATATGTAATTAACTACACACATATCCTTTTTAATCACGGTCATAATACTTTGAACAATTAAAGATGAAGTGATTCCTTTTACCAAATTTTATACAGTTATACAAACGCAGTTCTAAAAAAATGATACATAAAAAAAAACGGCTTGCTAACAGCGAACTAAAATAAATACTATGAATTTCAGAATACATGTATCCATGGAAGACATTATTTCGTTTTAAATCTTTAACTTCAAAAAAGGACAGTGCAAAATTGATTTGTACATTTTGCAATACAGAAGTTCAAAATGCCGCATCACTGGTTTGTTATGAGTGCTTGGTGTTGTTTCACCAAAAATGCATCGGACTATAAAAACATGCTTATAAAACAACATACTGGATTGGTATAAACTGTCAATGTGTAAATAAAAAATTTACTAAAAAAATTGTATGCAATATTGTAATTATCAAATAAAAGTTTTCAAGTTTTATTTAATACATATTACTAGTCCCATCGTACATTGCAGTGCATTAATGATTATGTAACAATAACTCAATGTAAACATAAACACAACTATTATAATTACATTATCGATTGCTTGCCCAACCCACCATTCCGGCAATAAGTCTTCAATGTAACAATATTATTTTTATTATTGTTACATTTTGATATAACTGTATCCAGTGCCAATACAATATGTATATAATATTCTGTACATTGTAGTTCGTCTGTTCATTATCAGTGTCAATCTAATTTAATGTTGGAATTATCAACATTAAACTTGAAAGTTCCTGCCTAATTCTTAGAACTATCAATTTTAATCTTGAAATTATCAATTTCAATCTTGAAATTCCAATATCAAACTTGTTAATCCAATCTGTAATTCATCGGCACAAATTTAATTGAAAACCAGTTGGCATCATACGGGCTATGTTCTTGTCGTATGATTTATGATGGCGTGCTACTTAACCCCAAACAGGAGGGATAAGGTGCCTTCGATCAGTTTAATTGAAGTCTGAATGGATATTGGTAACTATAAAATCCGGTCCAATCCACCATTTTCTACATAAGAAAATGTCTGTACCAAGTCAGGAATATGATAGTTGTTGTCCAGCTTGTTTGATGTCTTTTATCATTTGATTTTGCCATTTGATTAGTTTAGTTTTCAGTTCAGTATTTTTGTAATTTTACTTTTTAGTAGTCCTTTGTTAATTTATCATGTTTGTTATTTTGTTTGTTTTTTTCTGTTATGTTTTCTAACATCGAACTCGGTGCGTATTCCTGTGTGTTTTATTTTTTACATTGGCTAGATATAAAATTGATAATCCTAGGAGGGGGTGATTCTTGCGCCTGCTCCAAGTCAGTAAGACTTTATAAGTCTTGTGGTTTTTTTTAATCATTGTTCAATTATATGTTTCGGAGTTAAAATGGCGTATAGCATACGTACTACATTATTGTTTGGGGCCAGCTGAAGCCTACCCCCGTCTCGCTTCTTGAAGACCTATTTGTTGCCTGGTGTTGTTTTCTACACTTTGGTTGGGTTTTTGTCTGTTGGACATATTCCACGTTTCCATTCCCAATTCTATTATTTACCGACGGTATGTCGGTATAACATAAAGGAACCGATATTCTTTTGATATACAGTTATGTGAAATTAAGGTCAGAGTGAAGGACGTGTACTACAATCCTAGTTCAATACATTTGGGTAGACGTTTTCTGGTTTGTTCCCTTAAATTTTGAAACGGAGAGTTTTGCAATATAAATTATGTACCTTCTTAAAAGAGACCTATGTTCTATCGATTCGAGATTCATAACCTCTGCCCTTCATTTTTTATTTTCAATCCACATTTGCATTTATACATTAGAGTTAATTCTAATATCATAACCATCCTTTTGAATACGAGCCAGTTCATCTTACACATTTGCTTTGATATTATTGATTATACACTCATTGTTTCTTGGTTTAAACTAGTACTGTGAGGGTTTTTTTAAAAATATTGTCCAATAGAAAATGACAGATTTTAACCCACTTTATTTGAACTTTTCTGGATAAATATTTGATCGCCAATCAAACCACATCTCCTGCATTTTTACATTGTTGGCTTAGATAAGCAGACTATCAAACATGTATCAATGTGCTTCAATTTTATCTATTAAGTAAATGTAATTGAAATCCTTGAAATTATATCATTTTCATTCTATTCATCCTGAATGAGTTTGTAAATGGCAAAACAATGTCTTACATACAGACATAGGGTATAAACTACGTGTTTTTAGATACAATAGTTGGAATGTAAATGGTGACTAATAAAAGATGCATATTTTCATTTTCATTGTTTCTTATTTTTCTATTCAAATCATTATGCAGAGTGTACCATTTTTTCATTAAATTTTGGTTTTATGGTTTTTCTCGAAATAGTATAAGTGTCATGAAAGTTCCCTCATTATAACAGGTTTCAGCTGGTTATAGAATGCTTTCCGGATCATCATGCCTGTTCCATTTAGTGAGTAGCTAAAGCCTTTCCAGTGTCTCCAATTCACACCATCACCATATGTTTTTTTGTTTTCCTTTCCAATAGAGTCCATTCAGGTTGCTGTAGTGACAAGCATTATACCATCAACCCCCTTGTAAGCCACTGCGCATGACTTCATCCATTTATCGTTATCCTTATCCCTTGTCGAGAATTTCTGTCTATTCTGAACAACCAACGAATTTCCTGTAAATGTACAAGGTATGTAAATATAGAAATTAAACTATTTAAGTCATATCCAGTGAATGTACGAAGTATGTTTCTATAGAAATTCAACTACCTTAGTCATATCCTGTAAATGTACAAGGTATGTAACTATAGAAATTCAACTATTTTAGTCATATCCTGTAAATGTACGTGGTATGTTACTATAGAAATTCAACTATTTAAGTCATATCCTGTAAATGTACGTGGTGTGTTACTATTTAAATTCAACTATTTAAGTCATATCCTGTAAATGTATGTGGTATGTAACTATAGAAATTCAACTATTTAAGTCATATCCTGTAAATGTTCGAGGTATGTAACTATAGAAATTCAACTATTTAAGTCATATCCGGTGAATGTACGAAGTATGTTTCTATAGAAATTCAACTACCTAAGTCATATCCTGTAAATGTACAAGGTATGTAACTATAGAAATTCAACTATTTAAGTCATATCCTGTAAATGTACGTGGTGTGTTACTATTTAAATTCAACTATTTAAGTCATATCCTGTAAAGGTATGTGGTATGTAACTATAGACATTCAACTATTTAAGTCATATCCTGTAAATGTTCGAGGTATGTAACTATAGAAATTCAACTATTTAAGTCATATCCTGTAAATGTACGTGGTATGTTACTTTAGAAATTCAACTATTTAAATAAAGGCAACAGTAGTATACCGATGTTCAAACTCATAAATCCATGGACAAAAAACAAAATCGGGGTAACAAACTAAAACTGAGGGAAACGCATTAAATATAAGAGAACAACGACACAACACTACAATGTAACACACACAGAAACGGACCAAGCAACAGACAAAATCCCACGAGAATAACAAATATAACATCAAAACCAAATACATGAATTTGGGATAGACAAGTACCGTGACACGTCTTATCGCAATGTGAATTTATACTCAAAAATAAGAGAAAACAAACGACGCAACGTTAAAATGTAACACATACAGAAACGAACTATAATATAACAATGGCACTATTCCTGACTTGGTACAGGACATTTTTAAAGAAAAAAATGGCGGGTTGAACCTGGTTTTGTGGCATGCCAAACCTCCCCTTTTATAGCCATGTGAAATATAACATTAAGATGACAACTCGACACTACAGGACTACAATATAGATAAATTGGAGAATACAATTGACAAAGAAACACACGAACAACAGGCAACAAAAGGCAACAAGTTGAAAATTTTAATACACCAGAAGTGCATTTTATCCACACAAGATCTACTAGTGATGCCCAGATACAAAAGTTTGAAAGCCGAACAAGCACAAAGTCGAACAGCATCGAGGACCAAAAGATCAAAAAAGTTGTGCCAAAAACAGCCAGGGTTTTCTGTTAGTTACCAGAACATTCTTATCATTTAGAATAATTTATACTTTTGCAAACAGTAAATTTATAAAATTAATAAACAAAAGCTGTACATGATAGAACTGAAATATTAAATAATTACAGGAAACAACTGAAATACATTACATAACCAGACATTTGCAACACAATGTGTAGACACATCCGAATATGTTTAAACCTCAACGCCAAGTGACGTCATATTTGAAATTGTAAAAAATGACAAAAAATGATGACGTCATTTGAATTTGTAAAACAGATCATCAAAAAATGAAAAATGACGTCATTTGAATGAATAAGATAGAACTAGGACTGACCCAAGATTACATTTGAACTAAATACTGATATTGCACTTAATAACAATGCACATTTCAATATATATTAATAGCAAACTAAGGCAGCAATTAACTATATTATTAAGCTATGTCCGGTTTGTTTTGAATCCCACTTCAAACGTATCGCACTGATTACGTTGAACAAAATAAAATCTAATAAATGAATGAGGTGATTAATAATATTTACCATAACACATAAATATAATAGAAAAGAAGTCAACACATTTGACAAAATCCGATGAGAATTACAAATAAAACATTAAACATTTAAACTAAATACATGAATTTGGGATAGACAAGTACCGTAACACGTCTTATAGTAATGCGAATTCACACTCAGCAAAACAGTTACAATTGGGAATAAGTCACGTTTGGTAATTAAAAGATTAGACGACATAATGACAAACAACAATCTACCATGTGGTAAAAATGTCCTTATTTAGTTTGGTCAAAGATACATCGTATGGATCCACCAATTCGTGATGGTGTCCATAAAATTTACGGAGTGTCAATTTTAATCTGTCCTCCTCATAACTTTGTTGGAGCAGTTTTTGCGTAAGGAGCACACTCCTGTATATGAAGTCCGTATAGTGTGAACAAGCACGAGAATAACGTATCAATTGTGATATGTAAACACCATACGAAGGGGCAGAGGGTATGTTACTGCTAAGAAATGGGAAATTGATAATTGGGAAGTTGAAATCATCCCGTTTATCATAGATTTTCGTGTGAAGTCGTCCATCTACGTCAATATTGAGGAAAAGATCAAGGTATGAAGCAGTCCTTCTAGTATCAGTAGTATCCTTAATTTCAAGTTCACTGGGATATATGAGATGTAGGTATTGGCTGAAATATGGGTTATTCAATGATAGAACATCATCAATATATCGGAAAGTACAAAAACAAATCAGCCAGCAAGGGTGCACAATCAGTACCCATTGGAATACCGACTGTCTGTTGAAATATAAATCCTCCAAACTCAACAAATATATTGTCGATCAAAAAGTCCAGCATTTTGATAATATCATCTTCAGTATATTTAAGTCATATCCTGTAAATGTTCGAGGTATGTAACTATAGAAATTCAACTATTCAAGTCATATCCTGTGAATGTACGTGTGAATGTGCATGCTACAGACCTCAATCAAACTGATTGAAAATTATGTCTTCATGATATGACTAGCAAGCACAATCTCTCTCGTTATGGGTTTAGTTTCATACCGTCATAAAATATATAGGAAGAACATAACCCGTATCATGCTAACAAATTTTTAGAATTTTAGAATTTTTAGAATGGTTTTAGAATAAATGTGTTTATTTTCGATACAAAGACCCTAGTATTGGTAATTTATTCTCTGCAACATATGCTCATAGATCAAACAGAGATTATAATATAAGTCTTATTTAATAACATAGAAAATAAAACAGACAAAATAGCCAGTAAAAAGGAGATTAGGACGACACAAATTCCAAAACTTAAAAGAAAATGAAAATCAAATATCATCCCATCTTTTATTTAAATTTAGAAGGATAAAAAATAATTAGAAATATCATATTGCTCACCAACAATTCAGGCAAAATATGCTTCAAGAGTTATGAATATATGATGTTTTCTTTTCATCTAGATATTTTCAAACACATAATGTAAAGCAGTATGAAATACAACGCAAATAGTATACCTGATGCACAATCCTTTGCAGGTGTTGTATCTGCAAAAGTGTTTCCCGTCAAGAAAATTAGTGAAATGGCTGTATAGAAAATCATCTTCTAAACTGAGCATTCCAAAGGTTTGATAAACTTGAAAAACATACCGTTTATATAAATGTACTGTAAAAGAGGGACGAAAGATACCGTGGGACAGTCAATTGATTTTTTGTAAATTGATTTTTACAAGATGTTTTTGGCAAGTTGAATACATTTCCTAATATTCTGTTAGCATTACAAAAATAATAAATAATTATCATGACTGACATTTTAGAATAGAAGATGAACAATGTCCATAAATTTTCTTTGAAAACAAATATTGTAGATTTGAATATCAGAGTATAATTTAAATTTCAGATTATTTAAGAAAAATGAAAATAAAATGTTATCGCAAATATTTCATGACTTTAGTAACATGATATCCATCTAAGTTTGCAATGATAACATCAATCTTACTTTGTTTAACATTTTTGACAGAAAAGCCATATTTCAAATATTGACAATTGTGTCAATCGATAAAGTGGGTTTGAAAGAATTTGAAAATTAAGTATGATTTTGCACATTTTGTTCAAACGTAATAATTGTTATATACCTTAATACTTTCATTTGTCATGGTATATACTTGCATATACTGTCGATAAAACTTCACAAGGTAATACAGAGTCGCACACGTTTTAAATCGTTACTCTGCATATAACATGTCGGGATTCATCAAATCTAGTCGGAATGTAAGGACAGGACTTTACCTGAGGAGTTTAATGCTACATTCCGGATTATCAAATTCAATCTTATAATATCTTTTTCAAAACATATATGCTGAGATTTGCCATCTCAATATGGTGACCAAAGAAAATTGAACTGAATTAAGATCAATCTACAGCTGTATGTTGCATGAGTATACGGATACAAATTAAGCTGCAGGCCAATAAGCGTTTATGTTTGCTAAAAAAAAATTACCAGACTGACTTCTTATGAAATTAGTTTGTTTTCATATTTAGCTTTTCTTTAATGGATGTTTGACACATAAAAAAAACCAGAATTTTTTTTTTGTTTTGCTTATTTGTAGAAATTGTAGAAATGCATTGGATTAAATCAAATGGTAGGATTGTTTTAGAATGTTTAGAGACACAAAAAGAATTGGCTTCAAATGTCCCATATCTAAATAGAATAGTCTATTCAGGACATTGGTCATGATGCATGAGGAAAGCAAGCTAGCTTTTACATTTTAGTGATTTTTTTAAATTGGTAGTTAAATGACCACCTGTTGATGAGCTCTCACAATACCTATTGTACAATTTAAATGAACAAATTGTGTTGACAATTTTTCATACTGGTCACACAATAGGTATTTGAATACCACAAAGGTGATTGGGAAGTGACAGTAAAACGATCTGGAACTTTCATTTTTTTTCAAAATTACTCTTTTCACGTGGACAATGATCTCCATAAGAGAGAATTCTTCCAGGATTCTATTTTTCTTGCTACCGCTCTTATCGGGCCCAGATACCAAAGTGATATGAAAGTATAGCTATAATGCGTTCTCCCTTAAGATAATATGTTTAAATCGGACTGTAACAAAAACTTTATCATGTAAATAAACGGGTTTTTTTAAGAGAAAAAAAAATCGCTATGGTTTCCTCTGCCTCATTTTTAGACTTATACCTCAAACTTGACTTACACATTCATCCCAGTACCAGAATCTATGACAAACGAGATTATTTCAATTTTTAAATCATCAATTTCCCCCACCTTAGTAGCTATATATACCAACTTCATCTGCATAAGGGATATACATTTTCCAACGTAATCGATATTCAAGAGCTTGCAGTTTTTATTCAGACTTTAAATATCGTCACCAGTGTCTGCGATAGACTAGATAGTTGATGGTCCATGGGTATTTCAATGAGCATCTCATCATTTTCTAAATCGGAAGGTTCCAAGACATTTTTATAAATATTCCGTATTAACTTAACAAATAATACAAGATGGTCTCGATGCATAGATTCTGAATACTGACGTTGTTTATCATCTTAATAACTTGTTATATTGTTCTTTTATATGTCTTTGTTCTATTATTAATATTACTTTTACTGTTTGGTCTGTTTTCTGTGATATCTATTTGACGTTGATCGGTACTTATACATGCCGTCTATATGTTTGTATTATCTTTCATTTTGGGTAGTGTGTTATTTACATGTTCATTTTTGTGTTTCTTTGGTACATATGACGTGGCTCTCTACTTTAAAAGATCCTGTCATTATGTTATTGTTCTATTACAATGTCATTATGTTATTGTGCTATTATATATTTGAATATACTTTAAACGACAAAATTATTTTATATTTTTTCCTGTGTGACGTTTACATTTTCTGACGTCAAACACGCGAAGAAATGAATGTGGTTATTAAATTTGATAGATGCTTTTTGTGTTTTTTTGTTAAATATTTATTTGTTTTTATATTGTGACACATTGTTAACTGTTGTACCCATATTTTGACAATTTTGCCTATTATGTCTGTTTTGTTCGAGAAATAAAATGGAATTTGATGTAAACGTCATACAAGTGAAACTTTTAGCGCTATAGGAATATGACAGTTGTTGTCCATTCGTTTAATTTGATGTGTTTTTTCAATTGATTTTGCCATTTGATTAGGGACTTTCCATTCTGTATTTTTGTGATTTTGCTTTTTAGTTATATTATTCTTTGTATTTGAGGAAGAAGTAAACTGTATTTGGTACAATATCCTGATAATGCATGATCAACTTATATTTATATCTGGACTCAAATCAAAGTGAACATGGTCTATCTGATAGTTGAATCTTTGCCCTTAACTTGACTACGAGGATTAAAGACTGTGGTAGTGATATGACAAGCGACTTTTTTCAAAATATTCACACATCAGATATGAAAATCCAAAAATTGTGTCCGTTGGTTTTTATACGACCGCAAAAATTAAAAATTTTTTGGTCGTATATTAGTATCACGTTGGCGTCGTCGTCTGCGTCGTCGTCGTCGTCGTCGTCGTCCGAATACTTTTAGTTTTCGCACTCTAACTTTAGTAAAAGTGAATAGAAATCTATGAAATTTAACACAAGGTTTATGACCACAAAAGGAAGGCTGGGATTGATTTTGGGAGTTTTGGTCCTAAGATTTTAGGAATTAGGGGCCAAAAAGGGCCCAAATAAGCATTTTCTTGGTTTTCGCACTATAACTTTAGTGTAAGTAAATAGAAAACTATGAAATTTTGACACAAGGTTTATGACCATAAAAGGAAGGTCGGGATTGATGTTGGGAGTTTTAGTTCAAACAGTTTAGGAATTAGGGGCCAAAAAGGGGCCCAAGTAAGCATTATTCTTGGGTTTCGCACCATAACTTTAGTATAAGTAAATAGAAATCTATGAAATTTAAACACAAGGTTTATGACCACTAAAGGAAGGTTGGGTATGATTTTGGGAGTTTTGGTCCAAACAGTTTAGGAATAAGGGGCCCAAAGGGTCCAAAATTGAACTTTGTTTGATTTCATCAAAAATTGAATAATTGGGGTTCTTTGATATGCCGAATCTAACTGTGTATGTAGATTCTTAATTTTTGGTCCCGTTTTCAAATTGGTCTACATTAAGGTCCAAAGGGTCCAAAATTAAACTTAGTTTGATTTTAACAAAAATTGAATCCTTGGGGTTCTTTGATATGCTGTATCTAAAAATGTACTTAGATTTTTGATTATTGGCCCAGTTTTCAAGTTGGTCCAAATCGGGGTCCAAAATTAAACGTTGTTTGATTTCATCAAAAATTGAATAATTGGGGTTCTTTGATATGCCAAATATAACTGTGTATGTAGATTCTTAATTTTTAGTCCCGTTTTCAAATTGGTCTACATTAAAGTCCAAATGGTCCAAAATTAAACTAAGTTTGATTTTAACAAAAATTGAATTCTTGGGCTTTTTTGATATGCTGAATCTAAACATGTACTTAGATTTTTGATTATGGGCCCAATTTTCAAGTTGGTTCAAATCAGGATCCAAAATTATTATATTAAGTATTGTGCAATAGCAAGAAATTTTCAATTGCACAGTATTCAGCAATAGCAATAAAAATCTTCAATTGCACAGTATTGTGCAATAGCAAGAAATTTTCAATTGCACAGTATTGCGCAATAGCAAGAAATCTTCAATTGCACAGTATTGTGCAATAGCAAATATTTTCAATTGCACAGTATTGCGCAATAGCAAGAAATATCTAATTGCACAATATTGTGCAATAGCAAG
The DNA here is from genome assembly GCF_965363235.1 of Mytilus galloprovincialis. Classification (NCBI taxonomy): domain Eukaryota; kingdom Metazoa; phylum Mollusca; class Bivalvia; order Mytilida; family Mytilidae; genus Mytilus; species Mytilus galloprovincialis. The sequence continues at coordinate 48,517,677 of NC_134841.1, read as the reverse complement.
AAATTTTCAATTGATTGGAGTTATCTTTCTTTGTCCAGAATGGTAGTTGAATCAACTTAAATCATTGTTTTATACAATAAACAATGTATATTCACTTTTACTACCAACTGATAAATTAAAACAATCTTTACCATTCAGTGATAACAAGCACCTTTTGTTACATTTGAATATTTTATGATGTTTTTAAATGAGTAGTAATTGTTGCAAACTCCATTAGAAATTTGAATTGAGATCAGTTTTGGAAAAAGGGAAAGAGGGGTGTGAAAAAAATGGGGGGGGGGGGTTAAATTTTTCTCATTTCAGATTTCATAAATAAAAAGAAAATTTCTTCAAATATTTTTTTGAGAAGATTAATATTCAACAGCATAGTGAATTGCTCAAAGGCAAAAAAAATATTTTAAGTTCATTAGACCACATTAATTCTGTGTCCGAAACCTATGCTGTGTCAACTATTTAATCACAATCCAAATTTAGAGCTGAATCCAGCTTGAATGTTGTGTCCATACTTGCCCCAACCGTTCAGGGTTCAACCTCTGCGGTCGTATAAAGCTGCGCCCTGCATATTTTGTATGTGACCGACGTTAACTGCAGAGTGTGCTGTTCTAATCATAGGGTAAAGTTTATCAGTTTTACAAAAATAAATATTTTCGTCTTCTTTGCAAAATAAAGGCAACAGTAGTATACCGCTGTTCAAAACTCGTAAATCTATGGACAAAAAACAAAATCGGGGTAACAAACTAAAATTGAGGGAAATGCATTAAATATAAGAGGAGAACAACGACACAACATTAAAATTTAACACACACAGAAACGGACTAAGCATTATACAAAATCCGATGAGAATAACAAATATGATATCAAAACAAAATACATGAATTTGGGGTAGAAAAGTACCGTGACAGGTCTTATAGTTATGTGAATTCACACTCAAATATAAGAGAAAACAAACGACACAACGGAAACACAACGTTAAAATGTTACACACACAGAAACGAACTATGATATAACAATGGCCATTTTCCTGACTTGGTACAGGACATTTTTAAAGAAAAAAATGGTGGGTTGAACTTGGTTTTGTGGCATGCCTAATCTCGCACTTTAATGGCAATGTTAAATATAACATTAAAATGACAACATACTGTTGCAGGACTACAATACAAATAAATAGGAGAACGTATTAGACAAAGAAACACATGAATAATAGATAACAAAAGGCATCAGGTTTAAAATTCAGTACGCCAAAAATGCGCCTCGTCCACACAAGACTTACCAGTGACGCCCAGATATAAAAGTTCGAAAGTCAAAAAGAAGTACAAAGTTGTACAGCACTGAGGATCAAAAGTTGAAAAAGGTTGTGCCAAATACGTCTAGGGTTTAATTTATTTCTGATACATTCAATGCATCAAACCGTCTATAGAATTAGTTTCGTAGTGCTGTCTTCTTTTAACTTAACACTTGACTTCACTTACATAACTTATAGTTTCCTTTTATCTTTCCATTGTGAATACTGAATTAGTAGAAGATTTTATTGTCATCTCACAATTTATTTATTTTATCAAGTTTTTCTTACATGTTTTCCATTTTACACTTTAATTGCCTGCTAAACTGTACATATTTGCTACCATATTTACTAAATAAAATGTATTCCCATGTTTTAAATTTATACTTTGCGCGTAATATAAATTATGTGTTTAAAGACAATATTTTGTTGAAAGCAGCAAATATGCAAAGGTAGAATAATGATTTGTACATAACAGTGAAAAATATGCCAGATGGAAATGAAGGTAAATTGTATTAATAGTGACTACGAAAGAGCATCCAATATGCTTCACCAATGTTTAAATGCAATCAGGAAATGATAATTGTGATGATTAAGTATAAAGATACTAGAACATATCCGCGAAATCGCGGGCATTCAGAGCGTGGTTGAAAGTATGTAAAGTGTTGTAGAAAGAATTTTGTAAAAGATTTAATGACTTGAGAATTCAGGAAATGTATCAAAAGTCATAGGTACTTTGGGACAGTACAATGTTTTTTTTTATCCCTCCTCCTTTATTTCCAAAATTCCCTTTTTTTTTGTTTTTTTTTAAATTTATTTCGGGATAAACATTCATTTAGTATATTATGAACATGCAAGTCAGGAGCCTGTAATTCAGTGGTTGTCGATTGTTTATGTGTAACACATTTGTTTTTCGTTAATTGTTTGTACATAAATTAGTTTTCTCGCTTGAATTGTTTTACATTGTGCTTTTGTGGTCTTTTATAGCTGACTATGCGGTATGGGCTTTGCGCATTGTTAAAGGCCGTACGGTGACCTATAGTTGTTAATTTATGTGTCATGTTTTTTTTTCAATTTTTGTAAAAGATTTAATGACTGGAGAATTTCAGAAAAAGTATCATAAGTCATAGATACTTTGGGACAGGGCAATTGTTTTTTTAGCCCGGCTCCTTTTTTGTTTTCTATTTTAAGATGGATAATTTTTTTAATTTTCAATTCTCAGTTTACTTATCGATCCACGGCGGTCATTGATATATTATAATACCCTCTCTATCTAAGGTGACCGTCGTTGATAGTAAACTTGAAAATGATATCTGATAGGAAATAGACATTTTTCGCGTATATGTATGTTCAAAGTATAAAGAAAAACGCAAACCGGAAGTGTTATCTAACTTAAAATTTTGTCCAATGACGGAAATAATATCCGGACGCTTTTTTTTTCACGTTTTTCTCCCAAATTAACTCAATTTGAATAATCATATGAATGGATGACAAATTCGACTAAGCACTGTACCTATATGACACACAGGCATGATGAATAATTTATTGTGGAAAGAAGAGAGGCGACACACAAAATGAGGTCTTCTCGTTTAATAGTATAGATGCTAGCTCAGCTGGAAGACTAATAATCACATAATCTTTCAATCAGTTTAATTGAGGTCTGGAGCTGGCGTGTCATTTAACTGATAGTAGTCTGTTGTTATTTATGTATTATTGTCATTTTATTTATTTTTTGTTTTGTTACATCTTTTGACATCGGACTCGGACTTCTCTTAAACTGAATTTTAATGTGCGTATTGTTATGCGTTTATTTTTCTACATTGGCTAGAGGTATAGGGGGAGGGTTGAGATCTCTTAAACATGTTTAACCCCGCTGCAATTTTGCGCCTGTCCCAAGTCAGGAGCATCTGGCCTTTGTTAGTCTTGTATGATTTTTAATTTTAGTTTCTTGTGTATAACTCGCGGAGTTTAGTATGACGTCCATTAACACCTACGGGTGCGGGAATTCTCGCTACATTGAAGACCCATTGGTGGCCTTCGGCTGTTGTCTGCTCTATGGTCGGGTTGTTGTCGCTTTGACACATTCCCCATTTCCTTTCTCAATTTTATTTTTTTTTTAAATTGAAAAATATCAGGAAAAATATCAGGAAAAATCTTTATTAAGAATTAAATGAGTCACTACATAGAAACAATAGATCAAGAGATATGTTTTTAAAACAATTGATAATCGACAGCTAATTAGAACTAGCAAACAAATATCCAATTAAAAAAACAACATTTTTAACCATAATGAAATATCTAATCACAGTTAGATTATTTTCTGCACAAGAGAGCGGAGAAGAATAAAAAGTTCACAGTATTTATATCACACATCGAGCCTCTAAACGTTTCTGACCACATAAGTGTCATGCTAGAAGTTTTAGGATCATTGAAAAGTAAAAAACGGCAGATAACAACAATAGTTAAACGTCCTGATTGGAGAAAATGTGATAAAGATATATACAAATAAGCCATGACATAATAGACCTAACTGCAATTAAATCAACAACAGAGGCAATTGAAAATTTAGAGAATACAATACATAATGCAGGAAACCTTTCGATCCCAGTCTATAAAAAAAAATCAATTGTTACAACAAAAGGCAAAAATACTTGGTCAGAAACAATACTTCTCGAAAAAATACGAAGGCGTTCTATATATTGTATTAGACATACAAAATCATGAACTTAGAAATGAAATGCAAACTACGAAACGTCGATTAAGGAGTGCACAAAGTAGGACATTCATTTTTTGTACATAAATTAGGCCGTTAGTTTTCTCGTTTGAGTTTTTCCTTCCCATAACAATATGTATGTTCAATACATTTTCTTAATTGATAAGTTAAGGAAACTTAAAGAAGGGCTACATATAGTGTTTGAATAAAAGTATATTATATAGCTTTATGTATATAGCTGAAATGATTATATTTCAGTAAGATAGTTAGTTTTTGTGCATGTGATTTTTTTTTCTTGCTAATTAGAACACGACACGGTATTGTTCAAACAACGTTATAATGACGTTATAAAGGAATACAAATCAGGAACTTTTACCAATACGATTTGACACAAATTAAAGTAAATTAACTAAATAATATAATAAAGACGATTTGGACTGTAATACATCTTTGTAATCTGCGATAAGATAAAACCTCGGCACAAGGGAACAAACAACGACAATTAAAACATTCTACGAAAAAGCAAAAATACTATGAAACCGAAATCCAATAAAAGACTGAGACACGCATAAAGATTTAGAAAAAATAGAATCGAAACCAAAATTTGCTTTTTTTTTTAATGATTCATATTTCAACTATTTAGGCTTTGCGGATCATCATGACTGTTTCTTTAAGCGAGTATTGATAACCCTTCCAGGTGTACCACTCTATGCCATCAGCAAATGATTTATGTTTCCCTTTCAGGTAGAGTCCATTCAGGTTGCTGTAATGACATCCTTTATACCACCAGGCGCCCTTGAACTTCACTGCACATGACCCTCTATAATTATCGTTATCCTTATCTTTTGTTGAGAATTTCATTCTGTTCTGATAAGCCATCGAATCCCCTGTAATTATACGTAGTATGTTGGAATTTAAATTTAAATATTTAAATCATATCCAAGTGACTAACAACATTGGCATTGTAAATTATGTTACTATGTTTTCGGATGCAAAATGTAACATTTTTTAACAATATATCAATAAACAAATCATTACTATATCTGTTGAAAAATCGAACGTTTTGTGCCTATGCTTTAACAATATAGAATTTTGTACTAAGGTATTTTGATGTTTTATATATCTAATATACATTTTGTATTGTTTCTATTTCATATACATGTATATTAAGTATACTGTGATTTGGTATATATACAATGGAAAATTTTCTAAAATCATGATCTTTCTTATGAAAGCATTGCATTGTTATACCAAACGATACAATAACTTAATTAAGAAGGGGGTAAACGCATCAAGTGTGTGCAGCACTACCAAAGTATAAAATGAAAAAATGAATTAAAGTTTTAACAAATATTACGGAATTAACAGATATCGCGCATCATTATGTTGTAAATTAGTCTTAACAATCCGTGTTGATTTTGTTAAATAGATCTTAGTGTTGAAAAACTTGCATAATTCATTGTAGCATTTTTGTTTATATTTTGAAATCCATTAAAGTTCTTTACTTCGATAGTGTATACTAAAAGTAACTGATACATTTACAAAAAAAAACGAATTTTTGGAAAAAGGAGTAAATGAATATTTTTACCGTTCTAATTTAGACAAGTAAATTATTGACTTAAATATGCATTCATTAATTGTATTAATTTACGTTTTTTGATTGAGTTAAGCCTGCCAATGGATATTTTATTGTGTGTTTTTCTATGTTGTAATGTTATGCTATTGTTTCAGAAAAAGGGAGAAGGTTTGGTACCATTAAAATGTTTAATCCAGCTGCAAATGTTTGCACCTGTCCTAAGTCAGGAATCTGATGTACAGTAGTTGTCGTTTGTTTATGTAATTTATACGTGTTTCTCGTTTCACATTTTTTTTATATAGATTAGACCGTTGGGTTTCCCGTTTGAATGGTTTTACACCAGTAATTTTGAGGCCCTTTATAGCTTTTTGTTCGGTGTGGGCCAAGGCTCCGTGTTGAAGGCCGTACATTGACCTATAATGGTTTACTTTTTTAAATTGTTATTTGGATGGAGAGTTGTCTCATTGGCACTCACACCACATCTTCTTATATCTATTCAAAAAAACTTTATTTGTGTGTGCAACTAGTGTCTTGATGTATATATTATATAAAAAAAAGGGAAATGCGGTAAAAGTATAAATAAAAAAAACCCAGACATTTGAATATTAGTTAGATTTTATTTGGAACTTAACAATAGATTTTAGATCTGCCAAATTGTGTTCAATATTTCGTCATTATAAATGTTTTCCTTTTTACCAAATTAAGAGGTAAGGAAGATAATTGATACATATAAGGGTAAAACATATAGTCCAATAATCTAAAGGGTTAGAAATACAGAAATACAAATGGCTTACCTGCATCGCCAGAATAACCACTAATACTCAAAACATAACAAGACCTTTCGCTACCAAAACTGAATTTCTCATAAAGGGCATACTTTCGGTTGTTTTCGAAGTCTTTCATATCAATCCTCAGTTTATATTTGCCTTGAGATGTAAGTTGATGAAGATGTTCGTTACCTAAAGTAAATTTAGATTAAAAGCACCTGAACTGAATAACAAAGGTGTAGGAAGGTGTCATTTCTCAGTAGCCGCGAACATACTATAATAATTTAAAACCTGGTCTTATATGTCTTTTATGTACGCTTTGTTAATCTACTGACTGAAAAGGTTGAGATAAAAAAATATCTTTATCCTAACACAGTTACAAGTGATGTCGAAGGTCAGGATCCTTGGAAGAAGTTAATAAGATTTCAATGCGGAAAAAGAGACAAATAAAAGAGCGATGTTTCTTTCCTTCTTGTTTGGTATTTGATGTGCATGAACTGATTTTGTGTCGTGGATGGATAACCCGTATCCTTTGTTTTTCTATTATTTTAGTCATTTGAAAACTGATGATTAATTTCGCTTTCAGGGTTGTCCTGGAGTTATTTTGATGTTATTCTAAAACTGAAATAAATAGAATCTGATTAAATGAATAAATAAATAAATAGACAGAACACGAGTCCACAATGTCTGAACAACAACAACATAATGATACAATTGTTTCTGTTTTAGAAAAGGTATAACAACAGTTCTTTGATTGTTAGCTTTATAAATAAAATAACTGTATCGGATAGATGACCTGATGAAATCTTAAACAGAACTCCCTATATATGTATAGTATGTATTACCCAACCAAAATTCTTCACTCTGGTTACCAAATCCTCGCTTATAAGAGTCCCAGTCTCTATAGAATGGTGTCTTTCCGTTTATTCTACGTTGAAAAACCTGAAAAAAACAGTATATAACAAATATTGTAATATATTCCTTTAATTTGAAATAGCAATGCCAAGAAAATCATTATCTTAATACAATTAAAAGTCTTTCAAGGGTAATTCAAAAACCAGAAAAAGAAAAAAGTTTATATATTCACAAAGTATACATGCTCTTTAAATGGTTTATTTTACAATGTGTTTAGAATAAAACTGAATGATGTCGTTAAGTTCATTTAAAAGCACCATTAGAGAAATGGTAATCAAAGTGCATTTAGCTTTCTTACAACTCCTTCCAGCTTTTATAAAACTTATATCTTAGGTTTATATCAGCATTGTCGCTGTCAATGTCGCTGACGATGAATTTTTTTAAAAAGAGTTATGCTACTTGGAAATGTTAATTATATAAACAAAAATATACAAAAAGTTTTTTTTAGATTCTAGTTAAAAAAAACCACATACTTTGCTAGATGTAAAATTTCTACTTGGTTGGGGAAATGTATTTAAACTTAGTTTATATACAATTTTTTAGGTAATCTTTCTAATCGTATATCAAGCCGATTAGCTGATTGAACACTTCATTAACCCATCGTTTGATTTGTTTCATCTAGTAATCTTTTTAAACTCACAGTCCAACCCCCACCATGTTTCTCCATTTCACAGAAAACTTTGAAACCAGACGTCTTGTCAGGGAAGATCTGGTAAATTCCACTTTTACAAGTTGATTTGTCAAGGTCACCGCAATCGGCTGGTCGTTTTACTGAAAATACAATACATTTATTTAAATAAACGTGACGATTTTGCACAAAATTACTTGAGACATATGCTTTTTCGAATTTCATTATATAAATAAATTTCATACCTTTGCATGTCAGTTCGGATTCCTCGTTATTTTGTTCCGTTGTTACTTTTGGTTTCTCTGTAACTGTTTTGATTTCTGTTTGATTCTCTGCAACTGTTTTGATTTCTTCTGGTTTTTCTGTGACTGTTTTGGACGCAATATTGTCAGAGAGCAACTCGACAATTTTATTCGCTGCTTCGCCGTAAAATGTAACCGCTACAAAATAATGGTATTTCACAAAATGATTCAGTATAAATTAGGATAGTTTATAGCATAATGGTCCCATTCATATTAGTAATTGTTCTCTAAAACATGTTTGTGAAATTAATAGCGGATGAAATAGTTTATAACTTAACTATAACGTATAATGGATGTAAATAAACCAAGACAAAATCGAGGAAATATGGTCTTTTATTGGTTCAATGATATCTTTTCACCTTATTTAAAAGTAATAACTATAGTATCATGATATAAAGAATAGTTTACCAGATTTGTTGTCCTTTCCTAGTGCTGTTTGTGAAAGCGTGTTTCCCGTATAGAAAATTAGCAATATTGTCGTGAAGAAAATCATCTTGGTGTTCTTAATGATTCCCTTTAAGTTTGATAACCTTATCAAAATATAGTTTATATACATGCACTGTGAATTGATTTTTAACAATGTGTTACATATTTGGCAAGTTACCTTTGTTTTCTATTTCCTTATATGCTGTTTACATGATGATCAAATGAATAGAGATACTTTTGTAAATTTAGAATAAAGCTGAATGATGGTGTTAAGTTTATTGAAAAACAACATTAGAGAGTTGGTTAACAAAGTGCATTTAGCTCTCTTACAACTCATTCCAGCTTATACAAGAACACATATAATACCCATTGATTAGAAGACTTTATACTTTATGTGTAATGGATGATTGTTAGATCCTGATTGTAAAGATGGTACACGTATGTCCTACGTGGACTCTTGTCACCAATTCAGTCTAATTTCAATAACTACAAGAGAGTTAATTGGTTCAGGTGTGACAATATGATGGGCTTCTTACTATGTTTAATAAGATTCATTGAATAAAATAACACATGGAAATATATATCAAGGAAATTATACAAATAAGTTTTAGACTGATTGTTTAATTCAAGGTTAAAATTACATGTACAGTAGGCCATATTCTCACATGTTATAATAACAATGAGTTGATGAACTTGACATACGCAAATGCCCCTATAAATTGTCCAGATTGGTAAAACATGTAGATTAAATTCAGCTTGATAGGTTTTCATCTTTGTATCTTTATAATAAAAACTATTATAACTAATTTTGATAAACTGTTATATTCAAAAGAAATGTATATAAACTATTGTTTGTACTGTTGAGAGGTGACCGTCTGTTATGGACACTGGTCTAGAGCGGCTTGAATAAATTAGTGTTCCAAATAACCTTGAGTTGTGTTATACATGCACCAAAATTTTGGGCCGGAAATGTGGAGATTTGTGGTGTAAAAAAAGTGAAAAATAATATATAAACAATCTTTATATTGAGTTGATTTTAGTCCTCAATTGACAGAACTGATCCAATCCAATTAGTTATGATAATGCTATAAGATATAACTTAATTGTGAAGTTGATGACATTGAAAATCTTTTAAGTGCAGCTGATGAAACGGAATATCATCTTATTCATTTTCAAGACTTGATTTTGAAACTCGTGTCTATCAGAGTTGCATCTACTAACAACATGTTTGTATTCCTTATATCAGATATGGGCTTAAACGCAGACTTTCATCTCAATTTCTCATCAATGAATTTGATGTCAAGATGATATATATTTTAGGACCCTCGATTAACAGACGCGTCTACTGACAAAATATTATTTCTCTACGAGTTGTATCTCAGATATGGACTCTAACACAAACTTTAATCAGTCACTCATATGTGAAATGTAGGTCAAGATAACCTTATCTTTACCAGTCCCATCTTGGTTATTTAAGACGCATTTATGAACAAAAAAATATCATGAACTATAACCTATACTTCCACAGATAGATGGGGAGTCGTGGTGTAGTGGTAAGTGCATCGACTACTAACACAAAGGTTCCTGGTTCGATCCCCGATCCGGCGCTCCCTTGACATCATTTGCGAGTGTGGTCTTGAGATGATAGTCCGTCGGAAGGGGACAGACAAATGGCTGACCTTGTTAAGAGAGAGCCATATCTCTTGCACGTAATAGACACCCTTGTAGATTTCGAAAAAGAGAAGGCTAATTTCGCTCCAAAGGCAACACTCGCACCAACAAAGTGGAAAGGGATTAATACAAGTTGCAATAACTTGTTTCCCAAATCCACTATACATAAACATGTTTAAATTAGATAGATTTACTTTAACTTTATGATGGACAGATAAAACATAAATCCTTTCCCCTACTTCGTTTGACTAAAGATATAAAAATCCTAAAGCAAACAAATATCAAATTATTTCTCTCAGTAAAGGTTGAGAAATGGACAATTTGGTATTGTTGGGGTTTAATCTACCTTGCCTCTACCTGTTCAGTTTTTTAATTGCCTATTCAAACCTTACAGCATGCTTTTTTTCCTGAAGTTTTTCTATACCTAGGATTATTTCATTTAGAAATTGATGGAGAAGACAATATTTTTTGTTTCCATTTCATTTCAGAAGTTGTCTTTGAAGAATAAATAAACAAAACAATATCAAAAATCAAAAAGACGTGAATATTAACATAATTACGTATACTTATACAAATTTGGGTTATTCCTGTTAGTTATACACGGTGGAACTATGACCGAATCATTCCCTGTTACAACTGGGTACGTCAAGGTTATCTTCTCTCTCATTACTGTTTCCTAATAGTAGTTGACTGGGTTGGTAAATCAGCCTTCAAAGATCCGAAATGCGTTGGATTGAGTCTCACAACACGTCTTGAAGACCTTGAATTTGCTGATGATATTTGTGCACTATCCCATCGCTTTTAAGATGCACAACATCAGACAAAAAGTCTGGAAACAGTAGCAAAACAAACAGGCATAAACTTCAACGCACAGAAACTAAATCAATGAGGCTAAATACAAACCAGCAAGATTGTCTTAAGATTGACGACTCTACTGTTGAAGATGTACAACAGTTCACCTACCTTGGAAGTATTGCCAGTACATCAGGAGGCACAGACGAAGACATATCTGAAAGAAAAAAGAAAGCACAACAGGTATTTTTCATGCTTAAAACTGCTTGGAGGAGTAATGCTTTAAGACCTAGCACAAAGTTAAGGATATTTACCACCAATGTCAAATCTGTACTCTTATACGGATCAGAAACCGGGAGAGAAAACAGCTGCATTCACCAAATCTATCCAAACTTTTGTCAATAAATGTTTGAGAAACATCTTCAACATTAGGGACGACATCAAAAGTTCAATGAAGGATAAAAAACTTAATTCAAATAGTTTTTTCACTGACCCATCCTACCCCCCTATTAACTTAATTTGGGAAAAATTGATTGACCCATATGGATATATGTAAAAATCAATGTCGGATAACCAAATCTTGCAGCAGTTCAACCCCCCACCCCCAAACTATTTGAATTAAGTTTTTTTATATTTCATTGATCTATTGATGTCGTCCCTTAGATGGCCAAACAAAATATCCAACAATGAGTTACGTAAAAGAACCAAACAACAGCCAACAACTCAGACAATAAGAACAAGAAAGTGGAAGTGGATCGGGCATACCCTCAGAAAAAAAGACACACACATTACCAAGCAAGCACTAGAATGGATCCCCCAAGGACATAGAAAAATGAGGAGGCCCAAAAACACCTGGCGCAGGGGTCTAACAACCAAGCTGAGTAAAATCTGGATGACCTTGAAAGAAACAAAACGAACAGCCATGGCCAGGAAGAAATGGAGAGAAACTGTAGTTGCCCTGCGTCCCCGTTGGGACGAAGTGGATTAAGTCAAGTAAGTCATACAAATTTAGGTGACTTTTAAGAGAATAAGAATCAAAACCAAGGAGCAAACAAAGACTCACAAAACCGGAGAACATTTACATCAACAGTTAAAATACCAATAACAATAAGAAACAACAACGACTGAGGAAGAATATCAGATATGATTTCTGACACACTTTTGTCGTAATGGCCAATCAGCTCATGATGGCGACCGTAAAATTTCTTGAGTGATGACCTTAATTTGATTGATTCATAGCCCTGTCTTAGCAATTTTTTTTTATAAAGCAGTATTCCTTGTTCAACAAAATCAACGTACTTTGAGCTAGCTCTAGAGTAACGTATCAATTGAGAAACATATACTCCATATGCTAGTGCCGTTAAGATGTTGCTACACAGAAATAGAAAGTTGACTATAGAAAAATCAAAATCAACGCATTTGTCATAAATTTTGGTATTCAACCTACCATCAGTAGTCATTTCGAGAAAAAGGTCTAAATATGAACCAGATTTATCTGTGTCGGTAGTATCTTTAATTTCAAGTTCACTTAAGATATATTAAATGTAAGTTATCACTGAATCTATTATTATTAAGAGACAGTACATCATCAATATACCGAAAGGTGAAATTAAAAGACTGAGCTTTCTTTTCTACTCTCTGTACAAGCCCTTGGATAAATTCTGCTTCATAGGAATACAAAAACAAATCTGCAAGTAGAGGAATTGGTACCCATTGGGATTCCAATAGTCTGTTGGAAGACCAAACCTCCAAATTCAACAAATATGTTGTCAATAAAAAAAAGTCCAGCATGCCAGTGATATTCTCTTCTAAGAGAATTGAAACGGATCATATCTACATAATAGAATGTGTCATGTTGAAAACTATATTGTAAATACTTTTCCACAAGGATAATCCGTTAAAAGTTTTCTGTTGCATTTTTTCTCTATTTAGCATTATTCTTGGAATTTCAACGGAGAATTAGTGTCATTTGCTGTCGAAAATGTCAAACAAAGCAAAATTCAGTTCATCATTGCAAACCTAGAAAGGTGTTATTTTACTTATTTTATGCAATATTTGCATCCTATTATTTGTTTACGTTAGCATAATTATCTGTAACTTTAAATGGTCCTGGATAACCAACTTGCTAATGTCGTATTTCAAGAAAATTAAAGTCATTATTCAGATATACTAGTTTACCAAATAACATATTAAAGTATACTTATCCGTTTAGTTATCATGTAAATTTAATAGCCCACAAGGAAGTAAAAAGTAAAGGTAACTTGCAAAATATGTAACATATTGTAAAAATCAATTTTCATTGCATGTATATAAACATTTCTTTGTTATGGTTATAAAGCTCTAAGACGAAAACATAAAGGACACCAAGATGATTTTCTATACGGCAGTTTTGCTTATTTTCTTTATGGGAGACATGTTTGCAGACGCAAAGTGCTGGATATCACCTCTGGGAAGTTTGCAATTGTAGATGTGTATTATTTTAAATAGGTTATTAAAGGAATGACTGTAAAAAAAATATGTCTTAGTCTATAAAGAAAAAACAGCAAAAATGTGGTGCACACTAAATAACGCGCGTAGCACCATAAATCCATTAAAATATCATAAAAAGGATGGACAAATGTTGAAATCAAACGGTTGAAGACCCAACAAGAATCATTCAGACTTAGTTATAAGCAACAGTAGGCAAAATATTAACATACAAAATATAAAAGAACCTGAAAATAAATAAAACTCCGGAAATCAAGAACAAAGAGATTCTTTTTTAGAGCACGGCCGAGCCTCATCCTCGAATTATCCAAAAAAAAACCGGAAAATAACTATAGGTACATTAAATAACCAAAACGCTTGGTCAAATGGACTTTATTTGAAACAAGCACTTAAGAGATGTGAAATTATATGTATATGTCGTGTACATGTTAATAGTTTGTACAAGTTATAACCTGTACAAGAACTTTGTAAGAGTAATTACTTGTACGAACCATCATACAATTTATTACTTGTACAAAAAAATTGAACTAGTAATTACCAGATAAATTTGTGTTAAGAAATTTTTTTTAAAAATCGCTATGGCTTCCTCCGCCTCATTTGTATACTTATATCTCGAATTTGACATTTATAGTCATCTCAGTACCATAATCTATGACAAACGAGACGATTTTAATTTAGAAAGTATCAATGTCCCCCACCTTAGTAGCAATATCCCAACTTCAACTGCATATGGGATATGCATTTCCCAAATTATATTTAATAGGTTGTAGCTCCTATTCAGACTTTGTAAAACGTCACAGTATCTGAGCAGAAAGTTGATGAACCAGGGGTATGTCAAAGAGCGTCTCGTCCTTTTAAAAAAAAAGTTCATCGGAAGATACCTGGTTGATAAATATTCCGTATCAACTTCACAAGTATTACATGATGGTCTTGATGCATAGATTCAGCAGACTGACGTTGTTTATCATTTAATAATTTGTTATACTGTTCCTTTATTTGTCTTTGTTCTATTATTAAAATTACTTTTACTGTTTGGTCTGTTTTCTGCGATATCCATTTGACGTGACTCGGTACTATACATCCCGTCTATGTGTTTGTATTATCTTTCATTTTGGGTGATGTGTTTTGTACGTGTGATTTTTTTTGTTTCTTTGGTACATATGACGTGGCTCTATAGTTTTAAAGATCCTGCCATTATGCTATTGTTCTTTTATAATGCCATAATGTTATTGTTTTATTGTAATGCCATTATGTGATTGTTCTATTATAATGCCATTATGTTATTGTTCTATTATAATTTTGAATATACTTTTAAACGCAAAATTATTTTATATTTCTTCCTGTGTAACGTTTATATTTTCTGACGTCAAACACGCAAAGCAATGAATTTGGTTGTTTAATTTGATAGATGCATTTTGTGCCTCGTTGTTAAATATTTGTTTATTTTGAGATTTTGATACAGTGATGAATGATGTACCCATATTTTGACAATTTTACCTATTGTCTGTTTTGTTAACGCAATGTTGTAAATAAAATGGAATTTGATGCGAATGTCATACAAGTGAAAGGTTTAGCGCTTTAAAACCTGGTTCAATCCACCATTTTCTACATTTGAAAATGCCTGTACCAATTCAGGAATATTACAGTTGTTGTCTATTCGTTTGATGTGTTTTATCATTTGATTTTGTCATTGGATTAGGGACTTTCCGTTTTGAATTTTCCTCTGAATTCAGTATTTTTGTGATTTTACTTCAGAGTTATATTTTCTTTGCTTTTTAGGGAGAACTGAATTTGGTACATTTATCCTGATGCATTATCCACTTATATTTTCCCATCTGTACTTGATTAAAAGTCAACATGGTCTACCTGATAGTTGAATCTTTGACCTCCACTTGACTACGAGGATTAAAGACTGTGGTAGTGATAGGACAAAATGTTCAAACATCAGAGTGAAAATCAAAAAAAATTGTCTGTTGCTTTTTTAACTACTTTCAACTAATTTGTATGCCTCAATTACCAACGTTGAGTGTGCTGTTCTAATCATATGGTAAAGATCAACTTTACAATAATAAATATTTTCGTCTCTTTTGCAAATGAGTTAATTTATTTCTAATACATTCAAAGCATCATACCGTCTTTAGAATTATTTTTGAAGTGCTGTCTTCTTTTAACTTAAAACTTGGCTTCATTTACATAACTTGTAGTTTCCCTTTATCTTTCACTTGTAAATACTGAATTAGTAGAAGATTCATTGTCATTTCACAATTTATTTATTTTATCATGTTTTTCTACGATGTTTTCCATTTTACACTTTAATTGCAAACTAATCTGTACATATTTACTACCATATTTATCAATTAAAAGTATTCTCATGTTACAAGTTTATACTTTGGCGCTTATTATAAATTATTTGTTTAAATAGGATGTTTTGTTGAGAGCAGCGAATAGGCCAAGGTAGGATAATGATTTGTACAAGTTATTATCTTTTCATTACAAATTAAACAAGTAATTATACTTGTACAATTGAATTTGTACAAGTAATAACTTGTATGATGGCATCATATAACATGTATAAGTAATTACTTGTACAAAATGATTGTTTGAGAAATAACATGTACAAAATAATAACATATACACGACACATATAAGAACATTGGTTATATTCATCTGAGAAACATTACTTACCGTTAGTAATACACATGAAGTAGAGGCAAAACTGTTGATGACAGTATCAACACTTAAGATATCATATGTGGCCGTGGTTATGACATTGACATTACAGTGAAATATATGCCAGATAGAAATGAACGAATATTGTATTAACAAATAACATCCAATATGTTTGATAAATGTTTAAATGCCATCAGGAAATGGAAATTGTGATGACAAGTATAAAGATATGCTAGCTCAGCTGGAATACTTAATTGTAAAATATCAGGAAAAATATAAAAAAATTTGGATGGAGAATTTAATGAGTCACTTCATAGAAAGTATAAATCAAGAGATATGTTTTTAAAACGATTGATATTCAACATCTATTTAGAACTAGCAAACAAATATCCAATTAAAAAAACATCATTTTTATCATGATAAGATGTCTAAATCACAGATAGATTATTTTCTGCACAAGAGAGCGGAGAAGAATAAAAAGTTCACAGTATGTAAATCAGACATCGAGCCTCTAAACGTTTCTGACCACACAAGTGTCATAACAGAAGTTTAAGGATCATTGAAAAAGTAACAACAATCGTTAAACGTCCTGATTTGAGAAAATGTGATAAAGATATATATCAAGAAGCCATGACATAATAGACCTAACTGCAATTAAATCAACAACAGAGGCAATTGAAAATGTAGAGAATATAAAGCATAATGCAGGGAACCTTTCGATCCCAGTCTATAAAAAAAACCAATCAATTGTTACAACAAAAGGAAAAATACTTGGACAGAAACAATACTTCTCGAAATAAATACGAAGGCGTTCTATATATGGAAGCTAGACATACAAAATCATGAACTTAAAAATGAAATGTATAATACGAAACGTCGATTAAGGAGTGCACAACGTAGGGCATTTATTTTTTTGTACATAAATTAGGCCGTTAGTTTTCCCGTTTGAATTTTTCCTTTCCATAACAATATGTATGTGAAATACATTTTCTTACTTGATAAGGAAACTAAAAGAAGGGCAAAGATATGATGTTTGAATAAAAGTATATTATATAGCTTTATGTATATAGCTGAAAGGTTTATATTTCAGTAACAAGGTTAGTTTTTGTGCATTTTTTTGCTAATTAGAAGTTGGTTTTATTCAAACAACGTAATAATGACGTTATATAGGAATACGAATCAGGAACTGTTACCGATACGATTTGACACCAATTAAAGTAAATAAACTTAATAATATAATAAAGACGATTTGGACTGTAATACATCTTTTAAATCTGCAATAAGATAAAACCTCGGCACTAGGGAACAAACAACTACAATTAAAACATTTTACGAAAAAGCAAAAACACTATGAAACCGAAATCCAATGAAAGACTGAGACCTTCATTATAATTTAAAAATAAAGGAATCTTAATCAAAATTTGCATTTTTTTCCATGATTCATATTTCAACTATCTAGGCTTTGCGGGTCATCATGACTGTTTCTTTCAGTGAGTAGTAATAGCCCTTCCAGTTGTACCAATTCACACCATCAGCATATGATTTGTGATTCCCTTTCCGGAAGGGCCCATTCAGGTTGCTGAAGTGACATCATAAACTAAATAATATAATAAAGACGATTTGGACTGTAATACATCTTTGAAATCTGCGATAAGATAAAACCTCGGCACAAGGGAACAAACAACGACAATTAAAACATTCTACGAATAAGCAAAACCACTATGAAACCGAAATCCAATGAAAGACTGAGACACGCATACAAATTTAGAAAAAATGGAATCGAAACCAAAATTTGCTTTTTTTTAATGATTCATATTTCAACTGTTTAGGCTTTGCGGATCATCATGACTGTTTCTTTAAGCGAGTATCGATAACCCTTCCAGGTGTACCACTCGATGCCATCAGCAAATGATTTGTGGTTCCCTTTCAGATAGAGTCCATTCAGGTTGCTGTAATGACATCCTTTATACCACCAGGCGCCCTTGAACTTCACTGCACATGACCCTCTATACTTATCGTTATCCTTATCTTTCGTTGAGAATTTCATTCCGTTCTGATAAGCCATCGAATCCCCTGTAAATATGAGTAGTATCTTGGAGTTGGAATTCAAATATTCAAATCATATCCAAGTGACTAACAACATTGGCATTGTAAATTATGTTACTATGTGTTCGGATGCAAAATATATTTTTTTTTACCAATATATAAATAAACAAATCATTACTATTTCTGTTGAAAAATCGAACGTTTTGTGTCTATGTTTTAACAATATAGAATATTGTACTAAGGTATTGTGATGTTTTATATATCTAATATATGTGTTTCTATTTGATATAAATGTATAAGCATACTGAGATTTAGTATATATATACCATAGAAAATTTCTAAAACCAAGATCTTTCTTATGAAGGCATTGCATCGATGTGCAAAACGATACACTACATTATTTTATTTAATAAAAAACGCATTGAGTATGTACAGCACTACCAAAATACAAAATGGAAAAGTGAATAAAAGTTTCGACAAATATTTCGTAATTGATAGTTATCCTGCATCATTATGATGTAAATTAATCTAAACAATCCGTGTTGATTATCTGGTTATTGAAAAACTAGCATAATTAATTGTCCAATTTTTGTTATTTTTTTGCGATCCTTTAAAATTATTAACTGCCATGTTAGTGATTGTTTAAACTAAAAGTAACTGATACATGAGTAAATGAATATTTTTTTCCGTTCTAATTCAAACAAATAAATGAATAAAATAATTACGCATTTAAAAGATCTTTATTTGTATGTGCACCTAGTGCCTTGATTTATAATTAAAATAGGGAAATTTGACAAAAGAATAAATGAAAAAACAGACATTTGAATATTATTTAGATTTTATTTGGAATTTTACAATAGACTTAAGATCTGCTAAACTATGTTCAATATTTCCTCAATGTAATAATGTTTTCCTTTTATCAAATTAAGATGTAAGGAAGATATTTGATACATATAAGGGTCAACAATATAGTCCAATAATTTAAAGGGGGGTTAGAAATACAGAAATACAAACGGCTTACCTGCATCACCAGAATAACCACCAACATCCAAAACATAACCAGAACTTTCTCTACCAACACTGAATTTCTCATACAGGGCATACTTTCGGTTGTTTTCGAAGTCTTTCAGATCAATCCTCAATTTATATTTTCCTTGAGAGGTAAGTTGATGTAGATTGTCATTACCTAAAGGAAATTTAGCTTAAAAGCACATGAAGTGAATAATAAAGGTGTAGGTAGGTGTGATTTCTTTGAAGCCGCGAACATACTTTAATAGTTTGAAACCTGGTCTTGTATGTATTACAGACTAGGGGAATAGCTCTGGTAGCATGGATGGAGGCGATTACATACGGACACATAAAAACACATCAGCTTCCTTTTTTACATTTTAATCAGACAAAGATGACGTCACAAACAAAAACACAATTACTGACAAAAGGGGAACAACTTTCTCTTTCTCACAGAAACATAATCCGACCATACATACTGATATATAACATATGTTGTTCTTTTATGTACGCTTTGTTAAATGTAATCTACTGGTTGGGACTGAAAGTTTGAGATAAAAGAAAATCTTTATCCTGACACTGTTACACGTGATGTCGAAGGTTAGGAGCCTTGCAAGAAGTTGTCAATTGGGTGGTTTTAAAACTTCTAGAAATATAAGCAGAAATGAGGGACGAGTAAAGGAAAAAAAATGAAAACAGAACGACTGAATTGAATTAAAGGATGTTCGATATACTGTATATTTCGGGGATTTCAATGCAGAAGAATAATAAAAAAGCGATGTTCCTTTCCTTCTTGTTTGATTTTTGATGTGCATGAACTGATTTTGTGTCGTGGATAGATAACCCGTATCATTTGTGTTTCTATTATTTTAGTCTTTTAAAAACTGATGTTTAATTCCCTTTTCAGGATTGTCAGAGAGCTAAAAAAACATTTTGATGTTATTCCAAAACTTGAATACATAAAATTTATATTATTATATATAATTATATAAAACAAATACTAAATAAATAAATGATTTGGAAAAAACGTTAAAGGTATAAAAAGTCATCAGAATTCCGAATGCAATTATGTTATATCCGGGCACTGTGGTTCTAAACCTTGGTTTCATCTGTTTTTTTTTAATTCTGAAACTTGGTTCTATCCGGGTTCTTTGGTTCGAAACCATGGGTACTGGTTTAACATCCGGGTTGTTTTGGTTATAGCAACCCAACTTCTTTGTTCCATCTGGGTTCTATTCCAGATCATTCTAATGTTCCCGTTGAACTTGGAGAAGATAACCACAAGTATACGAATACAAAGATAAAGTAGGTCAAAGACGCTAAAATTGTTTCATTACATTAAACATTTCAGCATCGACGGTAAAGGAAGCTTATCTATTTTAATTAAAAAACTAGATAAACGTAAAGCATCGGACAGATTTTTACAGTATATCGAACATCCTTTAATTTAATTCAGTCTTTCTGTTTTCAATTTTTTTCTTTTACTCGTCCCTTATTTCTGCTTATATTTCTAGAAGTTTTAAAACCACCAAATTAGGACATGTTGTTCAAATGGCCAATGATATGTGCATCTAGCCACTTGACCAGTTGACGACTTGCATATCTATTTGATTGCTCATTTATTTTCAAGTTCGACCGAATTTTATTTAATTGGCTTTGTAATAATTTCAGATTTGATAAAAATGCATGTGAAGTATATGTAACAAATTCATTTGAAGGGCATGCATATAATCATTCGGCCCAAAATATAGAGAGATCTATAATTAAGGTGGTAGACCTTGGTTAAGGAAAATAACTCTTAAAATCACCAGTACGTTTGTGTTAGCCATTTTCATACAAGCATACAGTGTTACCATTGTCCGCCCGTCCGTCCCGAACGTCCCGAAAATGGGTTCCGTTCTCTTAACTTTAGTTTGCCTCAATCGAATACTATAAAAATTATACACAATTGTTTTAGAAATAAAAAAGAAGATGTGGCATGAGTGCCAATGAGAACTCTCCACAAGCGACGACATGACACAGAAATTAACAATTAAAGGTCACCATACGGCTTTCAACAATGAGCAAAGTCCATACCGCATAGTCAGCTATAAAAGGCACCGAGATGACAATGTAAAACAATTCAGACGAGGAAGCTAACGGCCTAAATTTATGTACAAAAAATAAACGAAAAAAATATATGTAACATATTAACAAACGGCAATCACTGTATTACAGGCTCCTGACTAGGGACAGGCACACACATACAGAATAAGGCTGAGTTAAACACGTTAGCGGGATCCCCACCATCCTCTTACCTTTGACAATAATTATTATCACATAGCACAAAATCAAATTTAAAATTTGGTAGCGTCACTTTTACCGTTCATGAGTTATTATGTCCCTTTAAAACATACAAAATGCTGAATTTTTCGTTTCCGTTCTCTTAAATAAGTCTGACACAATCAAATGTTATAAACTGTATACGCAATGCTTATTACCCCATAAAACAGATCTATCAAGTCCAATATTGGGTGGCGTCTCTGTTCATGAGTTATTAGATGTAAGAAGATGTGGTACGAGTATCTATGATCCAAATGTCAACACGGAGCCTTAAGATAGGAAACATACTAATAGTTATCAAAGGTACCAGGATTATAATTTAGTACGCCAGACGCGCGTTTCGTCTACATAAGACTCATCGGTGACGCTCATATCGAAATATTTATAAAGCCAATCAAGTACAAAGTTGAAGAGCATTGAGGATTCAAAATTCCAAAAAAGTTGTGCCAAATACGGCTAAGGTAATCTATGCCTGGAATAAGAAAATCCTTAGTTTTTCGAAAAATTTAAAGTTTTGTAGACAGGAAATTTATGAAAATGCCCAGATTATTGATATTCATGTCAACACCGAAATGTTGACTACTGGGCTGGTGATAACCCTCGGGGACGAAACGTCCACCAGCAGTGGCATCGACCCAGTGGTTTAAATAGTTATCAAAGGTACCAGGATTATAATTTAGTACGCCAGACGCGCGTTTCGTCTACATAAGACTCATCAGTGACGCTCATATCGAAATATTTATAAAGCCAATCTAAATCTGTTGTTTCCGTTCTTTAACTTTAGTTTGCCTCAACCAAATGTTTTGAAACTTATGCACGATGCTTATGGTCACAAAATGGTCAACATTATTGAGTTTTGCATCTATATGATGAAGTTTACTCATGTTTTTCCACAAGCAGGGGCATCTGTGGCCCATATACACGTTCTACATTTTAGTAAACAGCTTATTTACTTCCTTTGAATTCTACTTCTTACAGAATTAACTTGCACATTTTTTCCAGGATCTCGGTGCAGTGATAGTGATATTACAAGTAACATGTGACCAGCATAAGAAATAGTTTCGCTAGATTTAGCTCTCTGTCTAAGTGTACTTTAAAGGTTCTTTGCGCTGAGTTCAGTTTATTGATATGCATATACCTTATGTGTGAACTTTTAAGGTGTAAAAGTAGACTACCCATATCTACATGCCCATGAAATGAAATATAAGGTAAAATGATTGAAACATTTTTGCACTATCTATCACAACAGGCAGCACATGGTGCTACTGAAGCAGTAAATGTTCTCTCTAATTTTCACGGAAATTAAAGGATTTAGTTTTCATTTGAACCAAATATTCTTAAAAATTGAAAATGGAAATATGGAATGTGTAAAAGAGACAGTAATATGACAAAAGAGCAGAAAGCAGTCGAAGGCCGCCAATGGGTCTTCAACAATGCGAGAAAATTCCTTTCCCGGAAGCGGGCTTCAGATGACCCTTAATGTGTACTAGTTCAAACTCCATAACATAAAACTGAACTTAGAATTAAAAACATATACAAGACTTAAAAAAACACAGACTCCTGATTTGACGTCAAGGTAAACATACCAGAAGACACACCCAATATGCATAGGTCAAGAGTCAAAAAGTCATTGTCTGGTCAAGAGTTCCTTGTCAAAAAAACACAAAGCAGATTTTGTTGAAAGGGTCATCGTTGTATACAAAACTAACAAAATGTATCTATCTATCTTAATATAGATATAAGAAGATGTGTTTTGAGTGCCAATCAGAGAATTCTCCGTTGAATTCAAACAAAATATAAATATTGTAAATTGAGGACAACGATCAAGCTCACATGAAGTTTCTCGTGCCACTAGACTCACCATCTTATGACAATAAATCTACATGACACATATTCAGAAGCAAGGTCAGTTGAAAATTATATTTTGAAGTCAAGGTAATATACCAAGGAACACTGTATCATGATGACACACCCAACGTGCATAGGTCAAGAGTCAGAAAGTCATAGTTTGGTCAAGAGTTCCATGTTCCAAAGTTCATCATGGTGCATGTAACAATGTCTTATGTCATGATGCACTACACATGCCAAATACAGAAAACCAAGTACAGATACAGAATCACAAGACATATAGCTAAACTCAATGGAACGGTACCTGTATTGCAGATAACTACAATTGCCTTCAATATAGAACATAAACTCTCGCAAAACTACAAAGTTAAAACCGTCTTTCACAAAAGTTTGGGCAGGATTCTTTGCAACAATTATCTGTTGATTGAGAATTGAGTCGTACAGTTATGTCAATAAATAATAAACGGTAAGATTAGACATTAAAACACTAAAAACTAGTAATGTCTAACCTAACCATGTGATAGTACTATGGGAAACTGATGGAAACACAAGATACAGTCATGAAATTTAATATTTGCAATAGTACGACCAGAACAATACAAGACGGAGTTGTAGACAAATGAATGTAATGATCCATACCAATTTTTAATCTTAATGCACAAATAAGGAACCATAGTTTTCATTCAATTTATTTATCTAAAATGTACGCTTGCGTTAAACAATGGAAATTAACACTGTATATTTATATAAACGATAAATAATTATATTATCTTGTAAATAAATACATAAATGAATGGATAAACATAACACGCGTCCACAATGACTAAACAAGAAAATAATAATAAAATTGTATTGCTTTCAAAAAGGCATTTTATTTATGTGTCTGTCCAAAGTCAGGAGCCTGTAATTCAGTGGTTGTCGTTTGTTTATGTGTTACATATTTGTTTTTCGTTCATTTTTTTTTTTATATAAATAAGGCTGTGAGTTTTCTCCTTTGAATTGTTTGACATGAGTTGTCTCATTGGCAATCATACCACATCTTCTTTTTTTTTCAAATAAAAACAGTTCGTATGATTTGTTACTTTATGAATAAAATACCTGTATCAGATAGATGACCTAATGAAATCTTAAACATAACTCCCTATATATGTAAAGTATGTATTACCCAACCAAAATTCTTCACATTGGTCACCAAATCCTCGCTTATAAGAATACCAGTCTCTATAGAATGTTGTCTTTCCGTTCATTCTACGTTGAATAACCTGAAAAGAATAGTATATAACACATATGTTCCATATATTCGTCCAATTCATTTAAAATTGCAATGCCAAGAAAATTATTATCTTAATACGATTAAAGTCTTTCAAGGGTAATTTAAAAACCAGGACAAAAATAAATATATATATATATTTCTTCATTTTCCCATTTTATCAGTGTTCAGATAATACAACGAAACCAATGAGAATTAATAAAGAAAATTATTTTATTAAGAAATACCGTCCGAAATTGAATAGATGAACGATAATCTAGAAGCTATTTCTTTTTATATTGTTACTACGTTGTACTATATTATGACGTTCAGAACTAGATAATAATGTCGCTAATAAACGTTACCCCTGACGACGCTCAACACATTTATTGATGTTCGATAAATTGTATGAATTTCTATGAACTAATTCGTAATTTCTATTAATAAATGTGTGAAATTTTTATTCCAACTTTATGTAGCTACAAACATATTTTACGCAACATCAATAAATATGTTACACTTTTCCTCAAATCATGTGTAGATTAAGCTACAAAAATATGTTTTTGTCATGCATCCGATTTCACCTTAACAGATGCACACGCCTGATGAAGCTAATTTGTTTAGCGAAATATTGCGTATTTCTATTTAAAATCTAATAGAACTTTTAAATGTATTAATTAGCGTGTTTAAGTTATATTCTTAGACATTTATATATATATATATATATATATATATATATATATATATATATATATATATATATATAAACCAAAATCTGGTATTTTTTTAGAATCTAGTTTAAAAGATAACATAACTTGCTAGATATAAAATTTCTACTTGGTTGGAGGAAATGTATTTACAATTCGTTTATATAAAAAAATTGAACGTACTCTTTTTAATCGTATATTAATTGAATACTTCATTAACCCATCATTTGATTTTTTTCATCTAGTTATCTTTTCAAACTCACAGTCCAACCCCCACCATGTTTCTTCATTTCACAAAAAACCTTGAAACCAGATATTTTGTAAGGGAAGATCTGGTAAATTCCACTTTTACAAGTTGATTTGTCCAGGTCACCGCAATCGGTTGGTCGTTTTACTGAAAATACAATATATATATTTAAATATACGTGACGTTTTTGTACAAAATTTAGTCCTGGTATCTATGATGAGTTTATTTACTTGAGACATAGGCTTTTTTGAATTTCATTATATAAATAAATTTCATACCTTTGCATGTCAGTTCGGACTCCCCATCATCATGTTCCGTTGTTTATTTTGGATTTTCTGTAATGCTCGCAATTTTGTCAGAGAGCCACACGACAAATGTATTCGCTGCTTCGCCGTAAATTGTATCAACTACAAAATAAAGGTATTTCACAAAACGATTCAGTATATATTAGGATAGTTTACAGCATAATGGTCCCATTCATATTAGTAATTGTTCTCTAAAACATGTTTGTGATATTGATAGCGGATGAAATAATTCATAACTTAACTATAATGTTTAATGGATGTAAAGAAACCAAGAAAAAATCGAGTAAATATGATCCTTTATTGGTTCTATGATATCTTTTTACCTTATTGAAAAATAATAAATATAGTATCATGATAAAAAGAATAACTTACCAGGTCTGTTGTCTTTTCCTAGTTTTATGTGTGAAAGCGTGTTTCCCGTATAGAAAATTAGCAATATTGTCGTATAGAAAATCATCTTGGTGTCCTTGATGTTTCCTTTAAAGTTTGATAACCTTATCAAAAAAAATTCTATATACATGCATTATAAATTGATTTTTTATAATGTGTTACATATTTGGCTAGTTACCTATGTTTTCTATTTCCTTATATGCTGTTTACATGAAAAATTTGTTTGTAAGCGCTCTCACGTGTATAATCTTAGCCAGATCGTTAACTAATCTATATTAAAGGTTCATATCAACATTGTTTTAGATATTTTTGAATGTCAGTGACGATTAATTATTCTAAAAAGAGTTGGAAATATTAATCATATTGGAAATTGCATTGCATTTTCTCTAAAGTCTGCATTTCGCTATTAACAATAATTTGGAAGGGCATTTTAACTCTGCTCTTTAGTCAGTTTGTTTTTGCCGTTTGAATAAAATATGTTAATGAAAATATCTTTTAATGACATGTTTGCGTTCGAAACGCTTTTCTTGATTAACATTTATCGATGCACCGATCATTCACTTATTGTTGGGCCAATGGTTTTTAGTGAATCCTTTAATTGTAAATATTTAGATGATAATTTATTTCAGAATGGAATTGAAAGAAAGAAATATGACGGGATCTAAATGATGAAATTTTATTAAGTCCCAACAGAGAGCACTTTAAGTGTTGATATCCCATATGTTTAAGCCTTTGTTAACTTTCTCCTTATTGTGGTGTAGCTGTCCTGTTTATACTGTGCTTATTAGATTGCAATGTCAGTAGTTAATTTTAAACAAGCATCCGAAACTGTATTGAATTTCTTGTGTACAGTCAAATAAATTTCAAATACTGTTTACACTTGAACGATACCAATGTATAGGTAACGTTGTTAGGTAATAATACCAAAGTTCAACTTATCTTCACTTTTCATTTCATGACAATAAATCATTGTCTATTAAAGTTTATACGTCTGCTTGTACGGTGCCTTTTTTCCGCTAAGTTGTATCTTTATACTTTTCCGAATAAATATCCCTTTTCTATTTTGCTAGCGACACTTTTCGGTGATCATTTAAAACGAATGAGATTCTTAACTAACTAAAGGTGAAAGTAGACAAACTTCAGATTGCAGCAAATATTTGTCAAAAAAGGCATAAAGGCCCCATATGGTACATAGTATTTACCATGGAATTTTCAGCATGTAATATTTTACTGTTACGTAGAAATGATCCGTTACACTTAACATTAAAAGACACCACAATTTGTAAAAGTATACGTTCTTTATCTTATTATTCACATTATTACTAGATAGTGTAGTTTTTCTCCCGAATTTAAAAGTTTTGATACACGATAAGACTTCTTGTTCATATTTGTTTCTACTTACCAAAATCTAAGTAATTTTAAGTAATTTCTTTACATATGTCATTAAATTAGATTGTTTGTATTTCACCAAGCAATACTACTTCATGTCCGTACATTTCGGCATATTTCTTTCGTTGTTGGAATTGACTACTTTTTAGGTCTGTTTTTGATTTAATGCTATTCAACATTTTTGGTCATTATACATGATTGGCTTTCCAATATTCGGCTTTGAGCAATGAGCAAAGCCCATTCCGCATAGTCAGCTATACTAGGCCCCGGAATGACCATGTAAAACAATTCAAACGAGAAAAATAACTACATGTTCATCCCTTTCATTCAAAGAAATTGAAAATGCAGTTTGAACGTATATTTTATAATTTAAAGACATATTTATCGAAGGCAAACGATGTTTTCCTTCACCATGAACCACGTAAAATCTTTTAGTGGTCAATTGTCATGTATGAAATAATTTTGCCTGCTTCAAAAGCAAGCTATTTCGTGACAGTATTTATGTCTTAAATTACAACAAATGATTTTTTTTTATTGTATATGTATATACTTTTAAAGGTTCGCACTACGTCGAAGATTCATGTGTACTGAGTGTCAAGTTGATGTTATGATGATTTCATGTTGAACTCCGATTCTATTTTGTTATATCTGATACGGGAGGGGCGAACAGACGCAGAAACAAAATAATACCAGACGAATAGACACAAGAAAGCAAAACGAATTTGATTTGAAACAAGATAAAATATGCAAAAAACTACAGAGTCTGACATGAATTTGTTTACCTTGGTGAAATAAAAAAAACAAATAATTTAAATACAAATTAGAAGAAGAAATTATTTTTAAGATAAGATTTTAGTCAGTAGAAATAAAGTCGAACAAAAAATTGTATCTCGTATCAAAACTGTTAAATACGAGTAAGAAAATCACACTATCGAATAACAACGTGAATATTAAAAAAAATACGTATAACTTTACAAATGTGGGTGACTTTTAAGAGAATTGAAACGGATCTTATCTACATAAAAAATATGTCATGCTTAAAATTATATTGTAAATATTTTCCACAAGGATACTCGGTGATGTTTTTAAAAAGTGTTTTGCTGCATTTTGATGTTTTTTTCTCTATTTACCATTATTCTGGGAATTTATACCGAGAACTAGTGTCATTTGCTGTCAAAAATGTCAAACAAAGCAAAATACAGTTCATAATTGCAAACTTAGGAAAGGTGTTATTTTACCTATTTTATGCAATATTTGCAAAAACATTATTTATGTAAGTTAGCTTAATTATCTGTGTAACTTTAAATGGTCCTGGATAACCAGCTCGCTAATGTCGTATTTCAAGAAAATTAATGCCATTATTCAGATATACTAGTATTTCCAAATAACATATTAAAGTATCAATATCCATTTAGTCATAATGCAAATTTTACAGCACACAAGGAAGTAGAAAATAAAAGTAACTTGCAAAACATGTAACATATTGTAAAAATCAATTTGTATTGCATGTATATAATATAAACCTTTTTTTTTTTTTGTTAAGGTTGTCAATCTTTAAGAAGAAACATAAAGGACACCAAGATGATTGTCTATACGGCAGTTTTGCTTAATTTCTTTGCGGGAGACAGGTTTGCAGAAACAACACAAAAAAAGGACTGCAAATCTTGTACACTAATCATATAACTATATTTATAACTTAGAAATATGTTGAAAAGAGATTATGGTACCACTGCAGGACATTTTTCCCGATTATTCTTAGTTTTATCTGTTATATGTTATAATTGAGTAATGAATTAGTTTATATGATAGTCATATTACATATCTTAGAGAGACAAACTGTTAATAGGACCAGTATGTTAATCAACTAATTGATTTCGGGAAATAAAATGATTGTGTAGCTATTACTTTTTATGGTGAAACAGCGAATAAAATCGTCGAGTTGCTGTCCGATAATCGTGCGTGTAAAACAGTCACAGAAAAAACAAAAGAAATCAGAACAGTTACAGAAAAACCAAAGGATATCAAACAATCACAGACAGTTCAATAGAAATCAAAACAATTACAGAAAAACCAAAAGCAATCAAAACAGTTACAGAAAAACCAGAAGCAATCAAAACAGTTACAGACAATCCAATAGAAATTAAAACAGTTACAGAAAAACCAATACAAAACAAAACAGTTACAGACAATCCAATAGAAATAAAAACAGTTACAGACATTAAGAAATAAAAAAAGTAACAGAAAAACCAATAGAACTTAAAACAGTTACAGAAAAACCAATTGAAATCGAAACAGTTGCAGACAATCCAATAGAAATCAAAGCAGTTACAGACAAACCAATAGAAGTCAAAACAGTTACAGACAATCCAATGTTACAGACAATCCAATAGAAATCAAAACAGTTACTGACAAACTCATAGAAATCAAAACAGTTACAGAAAAACCAATGAAAATCAAAACAGCTACAGACAAACCAATAGTTATCAAAAGAGTTACAGACAATCCAATAGAAATCAAAACAGTTACAGAAAAAACCAATAGAAATGAAAACAGTCACAGAAAGTCCAATAGAAATCAAAACAGTTACAGAAAAACCAATAGAAATCAAAACAGTTACAGACAAACCAATAGAAATCAAAACAGTTACAGACGAACCAATAGAAATCAAAACAGTTACAGACAAACCAATAGAAATCAAAACAGTTACAGAAAAACCAATAGAAATCAAAACAGTACAGACAAACCAATAGAAATCAAAACAGTTACAGACAATCCAATAGAAATCAAAACAGTTACAGACAATCCAATAGAAATCAAAACAGTTACAGACAAACCAATAGATATCAAAACAGTTTTGTCTGATGCTTGGTCCGTTTCTGTGTGTGTTACATTGTAGTGTTGTGTCGTTGTTATCCTCTTATATTTAATGCGTTTCTCTCAGTTTTAGTTCGTTACCCCGATTTTGTTTTTTGTCCATGGATTTATGAGTTTGAACAGCGGTATACTACTGTTGCCTTTATTTACAGACAATCCAATAGTTTAAACAGAAGAATAACCCAAAACGAATATCAAGAGAACATTAAAGTTAGGGTAAAAACTGTTCCAGAAGATGGACAAATAGAGCGCTGTTTTGAGTTTAATGGATGTGACATATTAAAACTGTACAGACAACGTTTGAGGGTAGATAGATAAGTAACCAATTGCCAAACTGGCGACAGAATTGCAATAGTTGCTCCACTTAGTTAACCATTACCTAGAACACTAATTATAGGCAAATACAAAGCTTTGGTAATACATCAAGGACAAGATAATCTTACTGGATATTTTGAAACAACTGACAATAAATAGTTCCAGAAGGGGCATAAATATGCTCAATATCCAAACGATTGGGTGTGTCGTCAATGTCATATAGAGTGTCACCGGCAAGCAGAGTGTGCCTCTCCTCTTAGTGAAGTTGATGATACACATGTCCAAAATTCAGATGGCGATGAAGCTTGAGTAGAAAACCAAGAGCTGCAATCCCTATATGTACTGCAACCAAACCAAAACGCAGTCAGTCAAATATTTATTGCTCCACTGATAAAAAAAACCATTAGAGATACCAGTGACGATAGCTAAAAAGCTCTTAAAAGTCAATAGCAGAAGATAATCAAGGTAAAAAAATAAAGGGCATAAAATGAAAACGGGGATAAGAAACACAAGAAGGACTACACCACAAGGAGGTATTATAGCCAATATTTCCATTAAACACCTGGTACTGTTAGCCCTGAAAATGATAAGACTACAAATAATACCAACAAAAGAAATACAACGACCCCACATACGAATAGCACAAACATGCAGCTTCTGCACAAAAGACAAGTAAAACATAGTGCTAGACTGTACTATAGTATAGTTTTATCAAAATTTATACATTATAATACTTAAAAACAAATGTACAAAATGTATATAATTTTTATTATTTTTATTATAAGCAATGAAAAAAAAACATGAATGTGATGTGATTATAGATTAAATACACCCAAAAAAAGAAATGACAAATTGAAAGCAAATATATGTTTGTTGTGAAAAAGGAAAATATTCCTACCAGAAACTTGATATTATGGTACATGTACGCTATAAATAGCACAACAGTATCTGCTTTTTCTGATAAAAACGTAATTCTTGATGTGAAGTTAATAACTGAGACCTTTTTCCAACATCCATTTTTCCTTGTGTAAAGAATTCAATTATCCACGAAAAACACATTTATTATCAAACGTGATAGTATGTCTCACAAATCTTCGCTATATACAAGATGTATAGCAAGGGAACGTCCAATTCTATTTTTAGTCAACGACTGGCAATATATAGTAACACGTGTCTCAGAACACAGTACTAGTCCATGAATAATACATGCAACTTTCAAGTTCCTATAACACATGAATTACGAAATTTTACAAATCCACTATCACATAAATCTTCTATCGATCAAATCAACTGTAAACTTCATATGGTACTATTTAAGTTCATCACGTCAGTTCGATGAGGTGAAACTGGGTATAATTAAAGTCAAGGTCGAACATCGACTGAAAATAGACAATAAAACAACAATTATTACAATGTCACAATATAATGAGATACACATTTTTAAAGTGATAATTTACAGATTGTGTTATATATATCCCTTAACATAATAGTATATTTTTTTTTTATTAAATTAATAAGTGTATGAAGAAGGTGTATAACGAATAGATTTACAAAAATACATATTGACTATGCATGTATCAATATTATATTGTTAAAATCAGTGAGATTTGGGTAAACATTGTATTTTTATTATGACACTTTGACAAATAATGAGCGAAACTATACATTATATGTTCTTTGAATTGTCAGGAACTAGGATCAAAAAACAAAAGACAAGTCAAAGGCTCCATATGTGGATGAAGCATCAACATTATGATATTTTATTTATATACAAGAAAGCCATTTCACTGTTAATTTAGAGAAAGATTTGAATGAAGAATTCAAAGATGACAATAGCTAAAGTAATTCACAATCTAGAGGTGTGTAAATTTATATTAATGAGCAAATAGAATATAAATTTATCGATAAATTTCCGGATAAAGAAGGTTGAATGATTTTGCTTTATATAGAAATTAAAGATAGCATATATACTTTAGTGAATATTATGATGCTCCAAATTAACCACAAAACAGAAATGTTTTTTTTCGAAAAAAGTAAAGGATATGATATCAGATAATAGTTTAGGGATGGTAATTGTTGGTGGAGATATGAATGATACTCTATCAAATATGGACAGGGAAAAAAATAAAGCACAAATAAAAAAAACCTCAAAAACCAGCTCACAGTTTAGAAAATCTAATTAAAACACAAAAGTTGATAGACTTTTTGATAAAGTAACAATACACAATTTACATGGAGGCGCAAAAACCATATGAATGAAGCCTCTCGCATAGATTTCATTCTTGTATGCCCACAAATAAGATCACATATTTTTTTATATGCTCAGCAGATATAAGACCTGCACATATATTTAACACAGACCACCAAGCTATATTATTAAAGTTGAAAGGGAGATCACAATCACAAGGGAAAGGATATTTTAAAATAATTAACAGCATTTTGAATGACTTAACATCAAATATAAAAACATAATAAATGGCTTAATTCATCAATATAAAAACGATACAAAACTTACCAAGAATATTGGACACCATAGGTACTTATTCAAAATTGAGATTAAAGAATACACGATTGAATACTGTAAAAGAGAAGCAAAATAAAACATTAGTGAAATTAAGACGTTTTTTGCGAAACAAAATGAAAAAATAAAATAAAAAAAAATAACCGACATTGTAAAAATGAGGTAATAAAACATTTTTAAGAAGAATTAATTGATAATGAGAGTAAACTAAAGAAAATACATGAAATAAAAACAAAAGGAGCTCAAATCAGGCCGTGAATTCACTGGATAGAAAAATAGAAAAAGGAGAAAAAATACGAAATTCCTTTTAGGTTTGGAAAAGGCTTGAAAAACAAGACAAACTTTTACCACATTTAGAGATATAAAGAAGGAGTGATACAAACTGACTGACTCATCCAAAACTTTACAATTAGAAAAATAATTCTATAAAGATATTTATAAAAGTAAAAATCCAGATATAAATTTATATTTGATTATATTAATGATACAAATTTTGATAAAATTAACAACACAAGAGAGTGATATTATGGAAGAAAAATTAACTATGATTCATTATTTAAGATGAAATTGAACAAAGCACCTGGAATTGATTGTGTAAGCATAGAACTTTATAGAACTTTTTGGGAAGAATTAAAAGAATCCATTGTATTCACATTTAATTTTTCATATAAAAAAGGAGTGTGAACAACTTCTCAGAAATTAGGAGTTATCTCTCTTATCCATAACAAAAATGATCCACTGAGTTTAAATAACTATAGACCAAAAACTCTATTATATGTTGGTACAAAATTAATAGCATATTCATAAGCTCAGCACATTAAAAACATTTTACCAAAAATTATCCATGAAGATCAAATTGGGTATGTAAAAAATAGATATATAGGTTATAACATTAGACAAATCCAGGATATAATTGATTAATATACAGACAAATTTAATAAAGAAGGAGCATTATTATTTTTAGACTTTTCAAAAGCTTTGGACTCTTTAAAATGGGATTTCATGTTCTAAGCATCAAAAAATTGGTTTTCCTGGTTCTATGCTTAAATGGATAAAAACTTTGTATACCACCGTGTAGAACGCCACATGCGGGTTGTCGGCTGTGCTTGACACGGGGTGGCGGTTTTGAAGCGGAGAAAAACCATCACGGCAAGTTCAAGTATCAAAATTTCTTTTTTGAGAAGTAAGCACCAAACAATATATCGCACGGAAGGAACCGAACATAAAAATTTTCCTACAAGCAGATGTAGACGTTTTCTCAAACAACTCTCCGTAGTTTCCGTGTTACAGATTTCGAAGCTTTATATGCAAGTTTCAGTATAAAATTCTGTTCTTTAGTGTATTCTCAAATTGTTACTCTCGAGTTATGAAAATACATTTGTGTAAACTAAAGTAAATACATGAAATAAAAACAAAAGGAGCTCAAATCAGGCCGTGAATTCACTGGATAGAAGAAGGATACAAAATACGAAATTCCTTTTAGGTTTGGAAAAAGCTTGAAAAACAAGACAAACTATAACCGCATTTAGAGATATAAAGAAGGAGTGATAAAAACTGACTGACTCATCCAAAACTAAAGAAGGAGTGATACAAACTGACTGACTCATCCAAAACTTTAAAATTAGAAAAATAATTCTATAAAGATATTTATATAAGTAAAAATCCAGATATAAATTTATATTTGATTATATTAATGATACAAATTTTGATAAAATTAATAACACAAGAGAGTGATATTATGGAAGGAAAATTAACTATGATTCATTCTTTAAGATGAAATTGAACAAAGCACCTGGAATTGATTGTGTAAGCGTAGAACTTTATAGAACTTTTTGGGAAGAATTAAAAGAATCCATTGTATTCACATTTAATTTTTCATATAAAAAAGGAGAGTGAACAACTTCTCAGAAATTAGGAGTTATCTCTTTTATCCATAACAAAAATGATCCACTGAGTTTAAATAACTATAGAACAAAAACTCTATTATATGTTGGTACAAAATTAATAGCATATTTATAAGCTCAGCACATGAAAAACATTTTACCAAAAATTATCCATGAAGATCAAATTGGGTATGTAAAAAAATAGATATATAGGTTATAACATTAGACAAATCCAGGATATAACTGATTATGCAGACAAATTTAATAAAGAAGGAGCATTATTATTTTTAGACTTTTCAAAAGCTTTGGACTCTTTAAAATGGGATTTCATGTTCTAAGCATTAAAAAATAGGTTTTCCTGATTCTATGCTCAAATGGATAAAAACTTTGTATACCACCGTGTAGAACGCCACATGCGGGTTGTCGGCTGTGCTTGACACGGGGTGGCGGTTTTGAAGCGGAGAAAAACCATCACGGCAAGTTCAAGTATCAAAATTTCTTTTTTGAGAAGTAAGCACCAAATAATATATCGCACGGAAGGAACCGAACATAAAATGTTTCCTACAAGCAGGTGTAGACGTTTTCTCAAACACCTCTCCCTAGTTTTCCGTGTTACAGATTTCGAAGCTTCATATGCAAGTTTCAGTATAAAATTAGTGTATTCCCAAATTGTCACTCTCGAGTTATGAAAATACATTTGTGTATAGTGCCGAGGAAATTTTCAAAAACAGAAACTTTATCTTGTATTTCATTTTGCCATTTTACAACCACTTGTCCAAAATGATATAGTCAAAAATTCAATCATGAAAACAGTCTCAATTTTATAAATTCAGTTGATTTTATCGGTATTTCGATTAGTTATGAATTCAGTAAAAAAACGATTCTGGAAAATTATCATGCAGGTATTGCTTAACGAGATGTATATATCTGTTACGAAAATAGATTAAAACTGACGAGGAAAGATAACACCCGGCCAACGACAGGTCTTTTTAGAGCCTAGGTGGTAGAGTGGTCTAGCGCGTCGGTCACAGTGCAATGCGATTTGGTGATCTAACATTGTTGGGCTGATGTTAAGACGAATATATACAGACTTGAATCACCATCACTGCTGGTGATCTGATGGATAAAATCTGTTGTAGAATCGTCACTGGTTCAGACGTTCTTATAATATAATTATTTCTGTGACTGCATTTACATGAATTTGTAGGATCCTTTTCCAATAGATAATTCAGCTGATCTGTAACATTTCCATCTTTATGCCTGATATATCATATACTGTGTTACGACGCTAGATTAAACTTGACGAGGAAAGGCAACACCCGGTCACTGAAAGCTCTTCTTTTAAGAGCCTAGTTGGTCGAGTGGTCTAACGAGTCGGTCACAGTGCAATGTGATTTGGTGCCGCGATATCTCAGTAGCATGCGTTCCAATTCCGGTCGAAAGAAGAACAATAAATTTGCTAATGCAAATGCAAATTTACAGATCTAACATTGTTGTGCTGCTGATGTTTAGACAAATCATATATAGAGAATGTATTTTCAGCCTTATATCACAATCACTGCTGGTGATCCGATGGATAACATCTGTTGTATAGTCGTCACTGGTTCAGACGTTCTTATAATATAATTATTTCTGTGACTGCATCTTACATTAATTTGTAAGTTCCTTTGCAATAGATAATTGAGCTGATCTGTAACATTTCCGTTTTCATGCCTCTTATTACTAGTATTCTTTTTATTTTGTCCAATTAAATATTGACAAACTTGTTGGCTTAGATTATCAGACTAATAAACATTTATCAATCTGCTTTAATGTTAGCTGGTAGGTAAACGTAACTGAGATTTTTGAAATTTATAATGTTGTTTGCTCTATGGTCGGATGGTTGTCGCTTTGACATATTCACCATTTCCTTTCTCAATTTTATCCTAGTTAACGCATGTGACTATGTATGAGTTTATAAATTGCCAAAAATAAATGTATCTAATACATATCGTTCATCTGAAATACATGCATCTGGATATAGTTTATTTGTATCTTGCGATTACAGTTGACAAACAAACAAGGGGTCATCTCAAAATTAGAAAAAAATATAGAGATACACATGTACAAAGTAAAACCAAATGATTTGTTTTTTGTATTGTATAAAGGTGTTTTCGACAACATGCTAATGCAGCCCATATGGTGACAAAATATTAGAATCGCTGTATTGGATGTCACAAAAATCCGCATAGCTTTGTATATTTATTTTAATTCTCCGATGGAGTGGTAAACCCTTCCTTTATAGTGTTGAATAAGTGTGTAAGACTATTCAATTTTGCATTTACTCTACATATTCTGTGGATTTCAAACAAGCTGCTGTCTTGGATAAGTTGTCAATGCTGGATGTCTGCTCGGATATATTTTGTCACCCACCAACAACAGCAGAGAAACAGGGTACTACTCTTTATGTGATGTTTCCAAAATTGTGTCTTTATTATTTTTGTATAGAAAAAAATCAACAAAAATGTGTCTGCGAATGGTACACTTAAAATACGGTAAATATTTAATTTACACATTACAATGATTAAACCTACCGCAGCGCAGTGCTTTTGACCTACATTTGTATCAATGTTCTTTGTTTCACGATTACACTTTTGTATCAGCAACTGCTCCCTAGCCGACACAAATAGTGTGTGACTTTTTTTAATAACTTCTTCTCGTTTGATTAACCGTTTACCTTTTATCCCTTTCAACCAAAGGAACACTTTTGAGGATAAACTTTGTTTTGAAATGAATACCGTCTGATAAGTGCACTCTAAAGCACACTTCCATGAAAATTGTCCCGGTCACAGATCATGTTTTAAGCAGACCAATTGGAGAGAATCATCAACAAATTGAGAAAAAAACGGCCATACTCAAATGATACACATGCATGAGTTCTATATACAAAAAACAAAGAACACATATAACCTTGTAGTAATTTTTTCCCTGTGTCTCTAAAGGAGAAAGCAAGTTAAGTAACCGCTCAACTCTGTCCGTCTGTCTGTCCGTTCACCTCCTCTCAAAAAGATTTTGAATAGAAAACTGTCTTGGCTTTTATTGACAGAAATCATTCTCTTTCTTGTTATAATTAGTAATTTTAAATTGCAGCGTTTGAGGAACTTTTACATCTGCCGTTCAGCTACTTCCTGTAAGGCAATATTATACCAGACTCATTCCACATGAAAGATTTTCTTGACTTGATGAAAGGGAATCATCATTTATGCTTCTGAATCAGTATAACCCAACCTCAATCAAATACATTAAAGAATATTTTTGTGTCGAATATATAATTCAAACTATTCTTAAGACTTTGTTGAAATGTAAAATGGGTGTACTCAATAGGAATTTTCATATCTATCTTTTCAAATTAATCCGTGAAGACCAATGCATGGTCTGGACCTTCGTAACGATGTTCTGGTTTTTTTTCGTATATTTTTTTGTATACCAAAAACGTAAACACTTGATTTGCCTCATCATAAAAAAGGTAAGAGATAATGAAATTATTTCGAACGCAAGTACAATGCCATGAAGATGAAAATATTTCATAAACACCAACCCGCTGAACTTCTCATTCTCTTTTGAAAAAGAAAAATGTGACGCAAAAACATTAAATATTGTCAACGTGCTTCTTAGTTAATCTCCCTTTCTGAGCACTAAGTTTTGCTGGAATAAATTGCTAATTGTCACAACTTAACCAAAGACAACTGCATTTTTTTTAAATTTATTAAATTAGGTTTTACAATTCTATCATACTCCGTACAATTGCATCACTTCCAACGATGATAATACCATGTACAATAAAGAATATATACACACTACTATATACATTTTTTATAACCTCGTTGTGCAACTATAGAACAACTTCATAGCAGTTATACTTTTTTTGGGAACGACGTTTTATAACTCACACTTTGAAATGTCTAAGACGACCAAAGATTTAAATGCTACCTTTAAGTGTGATCGAATCCTAATCGTAGGTGTTTGATATTGATTTGAAATTAAAAAAAAATAATTAATGAAATATAATAATGAAGACGATTTGGACGTCACTGTAATGAATCTTTTAAAATCTGGTATTAGATAAACCTAGGCGAAAAGGAATTAACAAACACAATAACAATATCATCGACGAAAAAACAAAAACTATAAAACCACAATCCACTGAAAGACTAATTATTTTAAAATAAAAAGTCGAAATCGGACATTGCATTTTTTATTGTTCATAATTTATATTCATCTACCTAGGCTTTGCGGATCATCATTACTGTTTCTTTCAGTGAGTAGTAATACCCCTTCCAGGTTTTCCATTCCATCCCATCAGCAAATGATTTATGTTTCCCTTTCAGATAGGGCCCATTCAGGTTGCTAAAGTGACAATAATTATACCACCAGCCTCCCTTGTACATCACTGCACATGGATCTCCACCTGAGTCGTTATCCTTATCTTTTGTAGAGAATTTCTGTCCATTATGGTAAGTCAATGAATCTCCTTTAAATGTACGCATAATGTTACTATACAAATTCAACTAATCACGTCATATCCAAAATGCGTAATAACGATGATATTGGCAATCATATAACTATGTTTCGTATGTAGCAAATAGTTGTAATTTCTGAATCTAGACTCTACAGTATTTTGATATTGAGAAAAGTTTCTGATACAAGTAAAAAAACAATAGATAATTTTTTAAAAGAAGGAGTTATAATAAATGAATGTGGTTATTTTTTTTTTTTTTTTTTGGTTTTCACTACTCCTGAAGAACTTAAAAACTCTATTTGCCATCTCCCCGGTTTTTAACTGCGAGTTTTGGGAATCTTTAAAACCAAAACACCAGCAGCATTAGAATTGACTAATTTGAAAATTGTGAATATTTGTTAATGTCTTAGATTTTATAGTTAATTTGACATAAACATTACGTAGTCAGATTTTGCGATCGATGGGAAGTGTTCAATGACATGCGTTCCTGAAGTATAGATGGAATTTTGAAATTCACAGTGGACCTGAAATCTGTCATATGTTAAAATATTACGTCAGCATACCATTTTTTCTAAATCATCAGACAGAAAGTCAAAGATGAAAAACTTTTTAAAGTATGAGTCGATTAAAAAAAATCTAAATTTGGAAGGTTAAATTGTATTTTTCAAAAAAAAAACTTCCATGGTCTTTTATAGCTGACTATGCTTTGTGGACTTTACGCATTGTTGAAGGTTGTACGGTGACCTAAAGTTGTTAATTTCTATGTCATGTTGTCTCTTGTGAAGAGTTGTCTCATCTTCTTTTTCATATTACCTGCATCGCCAGAATATCCACTAACACTCAAAACATAACTAGAACTTTCGCTACCAACACCGAACTTGTCATACAGGGCATACTTCCGGTTGTTTTCGAAGTCTTCCATATCAATCCTCAGTTTATATTTTCCTTGAGATGTAAGTTGATGTAGATGGTCGTTACCTTATGTAAATTTAAATTTAAATTTACTATTTATGACAATTTAGTTATTTTTTTTTTTTTTTAAATTAGGTGATTATGGCAGACAGCAAATCAGAATTCATAGAAGGACAGAAACATTAAGTTATTATAGTCACCGAAGAGTTTCTCTTCTCAAGACGGGTACATAAGCGTGTTAGGTGTTAACGTATGATAAAGTCAGTACAGAAAAACACTCAATAATACAGTTAAAAAAATACAAAATCATTAAAAACAAATATGTATCCAATAATAGCAATATAACTGGAAATCGAATGAAACCATTGTTTCTGATATAAAATCACGACGTTCTATACACCGAATCTCTCGATTGCTCTATCTCGGAGAGGATGACAATAAAGCGTCATAATCAGTCATTTGGACATGCAGAATTAACATTGTTTAATAATACAATGTACACAATTGATATTGATAAATATGATAGTGAAAAGATACGATGACTATATAAATCACCACCGTTGTAAACCAGTCTATCTAACTTCAAAGTCGATTCTTAAAAATCTTTTAAATGTTTTATATTTCTAAGCTATGACTAAATGACAGTACAGGAGATGAACTTAACTTTCTATATATGATATTTAATTATATTTGTATATATGCGAAACAGTATTTATTACCCAACCAAAATTCTTCACTCTGGTTACCAAATCCTTGTTTATAAGTGGCCCAGTCTCTATAGAAATTAGTCTTTCCGTTCATTCTACGTTGAAACACCTGAAAAGAACAACAAAAAACAAATATGTTCACATAGACGTATGGGCATTGAATTTTAGCAACCCAATGGAAAATGTAATATTTTTAAAATACTTTAATGCAACAAGTCTTCGATTGTTAATGAAAATGACAAATGATAGAAATAATTATAATAATTATAAAGAAAAAATAATAATATGTTGATTAAAATAAATGACGAGGTTAGTTATAATGATTATAGTTATCAGTAATAAAAAAACCAAGAATTACATTTTTTCAGAGATAAGCAATACAAATATAACTAGAATTGCCATTGCAAGCAATAGCGGATGTCACCCTGGTCCACCAATTGCCACTAAACAGCAGCTATGGTAACGGCAGCCATTTTGGAAATTTTAAAGTTGAATGCCGCATCTAGATTTACAAGTCGTAACGTTTCATACATTATTGAAGAATTTTCAAAATTTTGTTATTTTTGAACAGTTTCCATGGCAACATTTGAAAATGCCAAAGTCATACTGCTGCTTCATATTGTGCTCCTCATAATATTATACCATCATATAACATTTAATGGCCGTAGAATTCATTTAACACTAATGTTCAGGAATGTTCCATGAAAGTTTTCATATTTTTGCTGTTACCATGGCAATAGCAGTCATCTTGGAAACGCCAACCCCCGATTGCACATCTGCACATAGGGGTTAACATTATGGTAAAGTTCCATCAGCATTGGTCCATGCAATTCCGAGAAATAGTGTGGACAAAAAAGTGTGGAATAATAATTATAAATAAAAAAAAGAATCGAGCAATAACAATATGTCACCCGACCTCCGTCAGGGTTACATAAATAGTATTTGCTCTGGATTGCAGAATTTCTTCCAGTGTGATACACTGACTCGTAGTTTGTTGATATACAGTATTTCAGGGTAATTTTTATTTCAATTTTTATAAATTAATAAAATAAATTCATGAACACGTCTTTTTTTATTTTTCATCTAGAATTCTCCTTAAACTCACAGTCCAACCCCCGCCATGTTTCTTCATTTCACAGAAAACATTGAAACCAGACGTTTTATCAGGAAAGATCTTGTAAATTCCATTTTTACAAGTTGATTTGTCTAGATCACCACAGTCAGTTGGTTTTGTTACTGAAATATAGATATATAAATTTTTACAATTAAAACAAGTTACATTTTGACCGTTGATTATTTGATGCATAAAGTATAGTAAAATAAATCAAGTCATATGATTTGATATCTCTAAGCAAAGTTAACGGTCAATAACGTTTTTACCAAATGTTCATGACAATCTTGATGTAACTGACTGTTATTTAATTATTTTTTTAAAGAATTGATCTTAATGTTTATATTTATATGTATAAAATTTTGGTATTAAACTATTTATTCGACAAAAACACTAACAGTCATGTTTACTAACACATTACATCAGTTATTTTACAAGAAGTTATAAAAATGGCTTTCATACCTGTGCATGAGGATTCGGGTTCATCATCCTCCTCCGTCTCATCATCATCATCATCTTCATTAACTATTTTCTTTGGTGGTTTTTCTTTGACTGTTTTGCATGCACAATTGTCAGAGAGTAACCCAACGACTTTATTAGCTGTTTCACCATAAAATGTTACCGCTACAACAGAAATAAATGTCATCAAATAATTCATTATACATTTAACCGTTTTTAATATAGATAAAGGGTATTGATATTGATAATTTTTCTCTAAACTATGTGTCTTCTATATCAAACAGAGCATATCGATACTTTATATAATATATAACTTTATTTGCAAAACAAACAGAAACCACTTTTATGTTATAGTAAATACATATTAATAACTAGGTACTTCCTTTTTATTTCATTTCATTTGTTTTATTGTCCCTAACAAGAATATATATGGTTTAGGGGTGGGGATCTGGACCGTTTACAAGATAAAAGCACATTCTCAAATTGAACGGGGTGGAGGTGACCCCCAGGGACTTCCCTTTAATTTCATTTGAACAGTTTTATTGCCCCCTACAAGAATATATATGGTTTAAGGGTGGGGATCTGGACCATTTTAAAGATAATAGCAAAATCTCAAATTGAACGGGGTGGGGATGACCCCCACGGACTTCAATTTAATTTCATTTGAATTTTTTTATTGTCCCATTCAAGAATATATATGGTTTTGGGGTCGGGATCTTGACCGTTTACAAGTTTTCAAAAAAAGGGTGGGGTGACCCCCTAGGGACTTCCCTTTTATTTCGTTTCATTTGTTTTATTATTCCCTACAAGAATATATATGATTTAGGGGTGGGTATCTGAACCGTTTACAAGTTAATGGAACATTCGCAAATTGAACGGGGTGGGGTGACCCCCCGGGACTTCCCTATAATTTCATTTGATTTGTTTTATCGTCCCATTCAAGAATATATATGGTTTAGGGGTGGGGATCTGGACCGTTTACAAGATAATAGCAAATTCTCAAATTGAAGGGG
This sequence comes from Mytilus galloprovincialis, assembly GCF_965363235.1. NCBI lineage: Eukaryota > Metazoa > Mollusca > Bivalvia > Mytilida > Mytilidae > Mytilus > Mytilus galloprovincialis. The sequence continues at coordinate 48,473,647 of NC_134841.1, read as the reverse complement.
GTGGGGAAGATACCCCAGGAACTCACCCTATATTTCATGTGATTTGTTTTATTGTCCTATCATCATTTCTGAAGACTGCATGTGTCTATCACTTACAGTTTACAAGTTATATTCATTTGAAATTTTTAGAAAATAAAATCCCATAGGGTTCTATAGTAAACCCCTCCCTTCTTTCTGCCCCCCAAAATACCCCTGAATAGACCCCAATGCAAAAACGAAATGGCCCACCTAGACCTAGACATATTAGTCTAACATTCTATGAAACCCTAAGTAAATCTGAGAGGTGGTTTTGGAGAAACGCTGCGGACAAGTTCATTTGTAAAGTTGCGGAAGAAGAGGAAGAGGATGAAGAAGAAGAAGAATAATAAAAATAATAAGAACTGAACAAAAACAATAAGTCTCCATACTTTGTTTGGGAGACTTAAAATAATAATACTTTGTTTCGTAAACAAATACAGCTCATAGAATTAAACAGATACATAATTTATACAGTTTACATATACATATATAGCATTAATATCATAAACAATTTCTAACATGTAGCGGAGTTTGGCATACACTTTTCCACTAGTATAAACGGTACATAACAAACAGTCAAGTGTATCGAATTTTCTCTGCCTCATAAAGGTATTTACCCAGATTATTTAATTCCTTAATATTTCTTACAGATGATAACTGTACTAGTTTGAAAGTGGATTGATTTACTTCTGACATAGACAAAACAAACATCAGAAAAACTCGACATTAGTAATATACATGTTAAAAACAGTTATTGGTCTCCTTTTCTCAGTAACAAATTAAATAAATTAACCTGGAAAAAGGAACGAAACAAAAAAAAATGCCTCAAGAGTGATTGTCTTGTTAATCATATTATGATATCTTTTCAACTAGTTCAATAGAAAATAATTTAAAGCAATATGAAATAAAACAAAAATAGTATACCAGATGCGCAGTCCCTTACTGGTGTTGATTCTCCAATGATGTTTCCCGTAAAGAAAATCAGCGTTATGGCTGTATAGAGAATCATCTTGATGTCTAAAATGTGCATTACAAAAGCCTGTTCACCTTGTATGAAATGTCGTTTATATATAAGGACTGTAAATTGATTTTTACAAGGTGTTACTTTTTTGGCAAGTTGCATACATTTCCTAATATTCTGTTAGCATGACAAAATTAATAGATATACTGTTATTTGAGAATAGATGTTGTTTGTAAATTTTCTTTACAAAGATTTTGATTATCAAAGTACATTTTTACTTGTAGAAAATTTCTAAAATTACGCTTAGAATATTTTATTAATTACGTAACATAACATCTTAGTTTGCAATGATAAAATCAATGCTACTTCGATTTACATTTTCGGCAGATGACAATTTTTCCGTACTGAAGCGTCCAATGTTAATGGGAGTAAAAAAAAAACACAAAACACAGCAAACTTTGAAATAAAGAGTATGCAGGATACTATCCAAAGGCGGAAGCAAGTTTGGTACCCGATTGACTCCGTCCGTCCATCCATACGAAGTTGAAAGAAATATTTTGTCAACGACTTCTTGGCTTCTTTGAAAAGAAATGATTTAAAACTTTATCAACAGATTGTAGCTATAGTAAGCAATTTCTACATATGCTATCTACCCACTTCTTGTTTGCCGACAGTTTGATATTTTACATCATTCATTGTACAAGAAAAGTGTCGTCAAAGTTTTTTTACAGTTCCCATTGGAAAGAATGATTTAATTATTAGTCTGCGGTTGATAATGTTTAGCTATAGCGAGTACGCAATTGTTGCATCTGACATGCAAAAATGCACTCTCTGCTCGCCGATAGCCTGAATTTTACAAGCCTTAGACTCAATATACAACCGGGAACTTTTTCTTGACAGTTTCCTTAGCGTCTTTGAACGAGATTCTGAACGATCAGAAATGCTTCAGCATAAATATTACCTTAATCTACCGACGCAAGTTCTTATCCAGTTAAGGTCTTGTTAATTTTTATATCATGTGGAAATTGTTCTTTACATTTGACCGTTTTCAACACAATTCTTTCTATTTGTCATTTGTTTTCATTTATGTCCGTATTGTTCAGGATATTTTTACCTTCTATCTGGACTGGGCTATCATTCTTTATTTAATAAAATAGTCCAAGCTTTTACAAATGCAGTTCGTATTATGTTTTATTTGTCTCAACTATACTAAATAGTCCCAGGTAACAACGGGACTGTCTGTTCTTAGGAGCCTCGTGTGTGTTTGTGACCTTGATTTTGCTTCTTCCATGGAGTTATGAAATTTGAACATCGATAACTAATTTTGCATTAATTCATTCAGCAAATACGTTCTTTCTTTCTAGTGTTCTAGTAAATATAAGACGTGGTGTAAATGCCAATGAGACATCTCTCCATTCAAGTCACAATTTGTAAAAAGTAAACCATTATAGGTAAGGTTTTATATAGTAAGGCCGTCAACACGGAGCCTTGGTTCAACACATAAAGCAAGCTACAAAAGACCCCAAAATGACTAGTACGATAAAAGCATTAAAACAGGAAAACAAACGGTATGATCTAAAAAAAAAAAAAAAAAAAAGAGAAACACTTATGAACCACATCAACAAACGACAACTACTGTACTACATGTTTGTATTGTAGAGGTTGTATAAATAACGGCATAGGTATGAATAGGACTCGCAAAGTGACATGTTATGTCAAGTCTACCAAATCTTAACCTAAAGTAATGCTTGTTCTAATTATAACGGCAGTCAGAGTGTTGATGTATTTCCGAAAGTGAAAAAATTCAGACAGTATGCCTTTTTTTTTATGCATAGAATTATGATTTATTGAATAAATATAGTTTGAAGCAAGACTAAAATGTTTTCTGAAATTCATTCTGGATACAACACAAAATCGTGTCGGCTTGTATTAGTTGTTTCGTTGCAGCAACCGATATTAGAGTGTAGGGCAGCATTCATTTGAATCCACAAGCTTTTGTTTTCATTTTGATTGATATTTTCTCTGTTTGTGTCCTCTATCTTAAACTTATCAAAATAATAGAAATGTTAATAAGCTATTCTTAAAAATGTTTACGAGTATGTGAGTTATGATAGTTATGCAATTTGGATATTTGATGTAAATTACGTTTTTGATTAGTACTCCTTTTCCTGTACAGATTTCTAATACATGTTCATTCGTTGTTTTGGGTTATTACTATTATTTAAATAAAAAGGAGAGTGATTGAGATTTACTTAGACACATATTCAAAGAATTTGGTGTTGATGGCAGACCTGTTGTCATGATGCGGGATAATTTCTTAGCGTATGATTTATGATGACATGATACTAAACACCAAACGGGAGGGATTGTGCTGAATCTTTAATATGAATGAGACATAAATTTTCGATCAGTTTAATAGCGGTCTGGAGCTGGTGTGTCGAAAACTGATCGAAGGGTAGTATTCAATGGTTATTTTATATTCATCATTGTCATTTTGTTTGGTTTTTTTCTTTTATAGTGGCGTGATGGAAAAGTAAAAAGGCGATTAATAACAAACTTAATTGCACTTCATATTCTACGGCAAAAAATTGGTATACATATAAAGAAATGATTTTACCTGATTTTTAACTGGTCGTCAAAAAATCGTATGGTACCTTTTTTTTTAATTTGAACATGAAATGTAAAACCCTTGCATGTACCGACTTATGTTTCTGCAAAGGATTAGAATCCAACAAGAAAGTTTATACACCTGCCCTTCGGAAGAGGTTTGAAAACTTAATTTTGTTTGTTAATAAGGCTTTCGATGTGATTTGTAAGTTGAATGTGCATTTATGATATTGTATCACTTGGAATTTTATTAAAAATCTAAAAGTTTACACAGTTAAACGCGGTTCTAGTGATCCAAAATACTTTTTACAGTTGTTCGTATGTTTTGCACCTACTTGTGCTCCTGGTAACGCATGTTATAACATTAAAAAAAAAAAGAATTTTATTGCCACTTTGGCGTGTACCAACCCAACCCTAAGAGTACAAATCAAGAGTATAAAAAAAATCTCCATAGAATCATAGCAACTAATACCTTTTTATACAAAATTAAATTAAAAGACACCAAGATGTGTACTTTTTGTAAACTTGGTGAAGAAACAATTGAACACCTTTTTTTGAATGCCCAATAACTTTTCAATTGTGGCAGTCTTTTTCAAAGGTAATAAATCTTTTTTTTTGTAAACTTTGTTCTTAACAAAGAGAATGTGTTTCTTGGTTGCAAACCAGGGCCGTAACTACATTGAGGCAAATGAGGCAAATGCCTCATGTTTTAAATTTAAAAAAAAAAAAAAAAAAAAAAAAAAAAAAAAACTAAAACAAAAGATTGTCTTCATATGATTGTCTTCATATCAAATTGTTTTCACTGAAAGTGTCTTGCAAGAAGCAAGTTCTCTTCACTCTCTGATGTCGCCCCTGCATATTTTTCGTAATCCATGTTTCTATTTTACTTTTGGTTTTCAGAGTTGATGGTCTATTGTTTGTACTTCTGTGTCCCGGGTTTGTCTTTTGTTCATGTATTGTCCTACTTAATGACTAGTCTGAGTGTTAATTTTCATTTGTAAACGTGTAATGTTGCATGTCCACCGATGTCCAGGCATTATGCGAGAATATATTTTAAGAATATACGATGCTACTGGACACAGAAAAAAAAGTGGTCGTTTCTGCATGGAGAATTGAACTTGATATCAAAGAATACGAAACTGCCTTTCTTGTATATAAAACCATACCCAATTTTTCTTAGTATGGATTGTAAAATTAGGTATTTTCTGTAGGTGAGATATGCACAGAAGTGATAGATATGTTTTATAAATATAGAAAATTTAATATCTTAATCAACAAAAAAAAATAAAAAAATAACTGTTTCATATACCCAAGAGCCTGTGGATAAAACTAGATAGCTGAAATGGTTTAAATTAAAGTAAGACCACCAATTTCCCGGTATCAAATCATTTGTTGAAAAAAAACATCAATGTATTGCCATATTACCTTTTACATTCAAGGGTTAAATTTGCATTAAGTCGTGTTCAGACCCTTTAACAGAAAATGAAGGAATATGAAGTACACGTCCACGAGAGCTAATCGCACACAATGTCAATGTATAGAAAAAAATACAAATGATCAAAGTTTTTATTCCTGTTCTTCATCTTGATAGTTGCTGGAGGGTCTTCAATAATGAAAGAATCATAAATACCGTAAAACAAGGTCAATATGGTCCCTGGTGCCGACTTGAGCAGTACTAGTATTTAACGTATATTACTGCACTAATGACTGTCACTATATTTAAATCTAGTCATAAAAAATCTCAAGTCAGCACAATACAAGACAAGAACAGACAGACAGATCCGGTATTAATTATTATGAGAATTACGATTTTTGCTTTATCCTACATATCGGTCTTTTAATGTTTTGAATTTCCCTAAAACTTTAAAGTCTTAAATAACAATGAATCTATGTTTTTGCTTTGAGACCAGAATATTGTCGAAAAATAGCTAAAAATGATTTGCGTTTCTATGTAAGAAAGAGTCCGGGAAACGCTCAGAATGCACGATTTTGCGTTATTTTTCTCAGAGCTTCTGGTGGCCTTAAGCGGCCCGCAGACACCTCGCCAAAAATTTTTCGCCTCGCTGCGCTCGGCGAATATATTTTGCCTCAGTATTAAAAGGGGCTAGTTACAGCCCTGCAAACATGAAAGTTTATTACTGAATCTGTTAGTCATAATTACAAAGATATACAAATGTAAATTAAATAAAGAAATACCAATTTCTTGAACATTTTATTGCAGAGAAAAATAACAGAGTCCAAATTAAATAAAGAAATACCAATTTCTTGAATATTATATTGCAGAGAAAAATAACAGAGTCCAAGTGTGTAAAAAATTTTGGTCTCCTTTACATGTAATATTTAACTAATTATTGTTTCATATAAATGAGAAATCTTATTTTCAATTTTCATATATGAGCCAGTCCATGCGAAAAGGTACAAAAAGTCCTTTTGGTAAACTTTACAGGACACGTTATCAAAGTTTGTTATAGTATTTTTGAAAAACGATTTTATCCGAAAAAAAATTACATTAATGTAAACATTCATAAGATTGTCAATTCTATCCCGAATTTGTCAACTAAAACCGAAAAAGACGTAGAAATATCTGAATTTTTGGTATTTGAGCAAGTGTAAAATCATTTGTTCCCCGGACTAATGCTATACCGACCAAAAACTATAAAAAATTATGACACTACAGAGACAAAAGTCAATAATTTCCGTCAGTTCTACAGGTTTAAAGAAAGAAAGACAACATTAAAACATGAGGGAAAATGCAAAAACTATGACCTCTTGTGTTTTAGAAATTGAAGTTAAGTTATTTAATATTAAAAGTTAAGTTAAGTTATTTAATATTATATAAATCAACATTAGATGCACAGGATTCGAACCGTTCCCCGGTTTGATTGCATTGATATCCGCATCGTAAGCGAGAGCCTTATCCCCACTGCTACCAGGTTTAACGTTATCAATTGGCAAATCAAGCCATTTAAACTGTACTTTGAAAATGATTGAAATATATGAAATAGTTCACTAAAAATCTTGATAAAACTAGGGGGGGGGGGGGTCTCAACACTCGCAGGTGCGTGTAGCTCACAGCTTGATGATATGAGGGAAAGTAAATGTGTTTTATAAATCACAAGTCTACTACCAATAATTATGCACACTTTTTAGAATTTCGTAAATTTTTCGTTTTTGTACTCTTTCGCATGGACTGGCTCATATATTATTAGCAAAAATGTATCCTGTAGCTTTTGATTTTTGATTTTTTTTTGTCTTTAAAATATATATTTTTTAAATGTTATGTCAAGATACATATTGTAGCAAAACAAATGAGTATTTGTATTGTATGAGAGAAAGTCAGAGAGCGAGAGAATATTACCTAATAAAACATATATGTAACCTTAAATATTATAAATTATTGTAAAAATCAAGTTGTCAGTGATCAAAATTGTATACTGAATTATTTTCTATAATATGTAACCCCTTGATACCATTGTCAGGTTGTAGTGTAGGGGTAAATGTATGTTAAATCCTGACTATTGAAAAACAAATAAAAGATAAAAAAAAACTTTAAAAATGTTCAACTTATATTGGTCACTTAAAGATATTTATCCTCAAGTTTACATTAAAAGTTTTCGTATGTTCTACTCACCTTTTATGGTTTTTGTGCTCGTAATACTAATTGTTTTAAAAAAGTACATCTTTTTTTAGATTTAACCATCCTATTTTCAAAATATGTTTTTAATTCATTTATGATTTTTTTTTTTAACTTTTTGGATGAAAAATAGAATAAGAAAATAAAGGCCATATGATGTTTTGCTAATATTTTTTGCGATAAAGGCATTTAATTGTTATTAAGTATCCATTGCAATTTTGTATGAAAATAATGGTTGACATTTGATCTTGATTTCTGAAAATATTGCAACATATTTTGTTTTGACGGCCAAATTAATTTTAAAGTACACATATTTTCGAATCGCATGATACATGATACAGCCGTATAATATTTTTGACGATTACATTTTTGAAATGTTCACTTTTTTCACCGTGCTAATACTTTTTCTACGTACTTAGGCTTCTTTTAAACTGATTTAACTGTATGTTTTCCTGTGTATTTGTAGTTCACATTGGTTAAAGGTATAACGGGTGGCTGATACAAAACAAGATTAATCTCGCCTCAATTTTGCGCCTGTCCCAAGTCAGTGACCTCTAGCCTTTGTAAGTCTTGTTTGGGTTGGGTTTTTTTTAAATTTTGGTTCAATTATAGGTTTCGGAGTTAAGTGTGGCGTCCATTTTGCTGAAATAATTTTGCTAATAATACATTATTAGTTTGGGTTTTTTTTGGGGGGGGGGGGGGGCAGCTGAAGCCTACCTCCTAGCTCGGATTGTCTCACTTTCTGAAGACCCATTTGTGGCTGTAAGTCTGGTATAATGTGTCTTTGCTACATTCCCCGTTCCATTTCAAGTTCTATAACTTTCCTTTATGTGTTTGAAAGAAACGGAATGTCGATGTAACAAAAACGGACCGAAAGTCTTTGTATATGAGTTTCTTGATATATATATAAATGCATTTATCTGAGCTGAGCTGAGGTTAAAGTCAAAAGTCAAAGTCCTGTAATAAAACTTTAGTTTTGTTTTACGTCGTTATGCAACGTCAGTACGATTAGAATGATGTTTTCTGGAAACTGTTTTTTACGAAGGAATTTAGTTTCATTAAATTTTGAAATAGTCTGTTTTGCATGATACCTCATAATTTACCATGCTTATAAGAGACATTTGATCATAACCTCTGACCTTCATGTTATGTAAAGGTAGATTTGACGTTCAAAAAATGATTTTTTCTATAAACTCATTCGGTATGCTATAAAGTCATAGGGTATTTTGCATTAGGGTTGAGAGAATATGGTCATTTGATTTATGATGGATATTTGTCTCATTGCCAGTCAAACCTTACATTGCATAAGTTTAACTCGGAGTACGCTTATGTATACCGAAAATATGACACACTAATTAATGTATGTGAAAAACGATAGAAACAAATACTTTTTATTTCACTAAGTATGATGTAACTTATCTCTAACACAAAGATAAGTGGCATTTTGTCACTGGGAAATTTATAGATATCTTATGTTGGTTGGCGTCATATCAACTGAAAGCAAACCCGTTAATTTCTGTGTATGATTATTTTTTCAAGAAAAACAAGAGTGCATACGCTGAAATGTCTCGCCTTCTCTACAAATCATTGATATTCTGTTGATCTTTCTGAATATTAAGCTTTACTTCAACTATCCTATAAACTGAACATTTTTTAAGAAAATAACGTCAAGGGATAGAAAACAAATACCTATGCACCTTACAATAATTCAATACACTAAATATAGTTGACCTAATGCTTATAGTTTCTAAGAAATAGACTTAACCAAGAAAACTAAACAAAGACCGATGAACCATAAAAATGAGGTCAAGGTAAGATGAACCATGCCAGGCAGAAATGTACAGTTTACAATCCTTCCATACAACAAATATACAATATGTAGTTGACCAACTGATTTAAGTTCAAGAAAAACAGACCAAAACACAAAAACGTAACTCTGAGCAATGCACCATGAAAATGAGGTCAATGTCAAATAAAACCTGCTAGACTCGTATGTACATCATAAAATATTTCCATTCACAAAATATAGTTGACCTATTGAATAAAGTATTAGAAAAAAGACCAAAAACTCATGAACTTAACTTTGACCACTGAACCTTGAAATGAGGTCAATGTCAGATGACACCTGTCAGTTTGGCATGTACACCTTTAATACAGTCCTCCCATACAGCGAATATACTCGACCTATTACTTATAGTATCTGAGATATGGACTTGACCACCAAAAATTAACCTTGATCCATGAAATGAGGTCGAGGTCAACTGAACACTGTCTGACGGGTATGAGGACCTTGCAAGGTACGCACATACCAAATATAGTTATTCTGATACTCATTATAAGAGAGAAAAAGACATTACAAAAAATCTTTACTTTTTTTGCAAGTAGTCACTAAGCCATGAAAATGAGGTCAAGGACAGTGGAGTTGTGACAGGCAGAAACCTCGTAACATGAGGCGTATATAAACAAATTTAGATATGAAGCAATCAGGTCTTCCACCTTTAAATTATAAAGCTTTTAAGAAGTTAGCTAACGCCGCCGCCGCTGGATCACTATCCCTATGTCGAGCTTTCTGCGATAAAAGTCGCAGGCTCGACCAAAAAAACCAGAAATGAATTATCGTCTTTTAATGGAACTGACATTAAAACAGTTAATTACTTTTCTTACCAATCATTTAATTTCTAGCATAGGCATCCTTTATAATACGAAATAAGAGCTCATCTTACAAATTGGGTTTGTTATCAAACTTAAAAAAACAAAAATATGTTAATAACATGATCGAGTACTACACAATTGATTTTTATTTGTATTCTTTGAAGGTAGTGTGGTTTTTTTAGCTCACGTTGCCCGAAGGGCCAAAATGAGCTTATGCCATCACTTGGCGTCCGTCGTCGTCCGTCGTCTATCGTCGTAAACTATTTCAAGAATCTTCTCCTCTGAAACTACTAGGCCAAATACTTCCAAACTTTAACTGAATGTTCCTCAGGGTATCTAGTTTATAAATTGTATCCGAAGTTTTGATCTATCAACAAACATGGTCGCCATTGCTAAAAATAGAACATAGGGGTGAAATGCAGTTTTTGGCTTATATCTCAAAAACGAAAGCATTTAGAGCAAATCTGACATAGGTAAAAATGTTCATTAGGTCAAGATCTATCAGCCCTGAAATTTTCAGATGAATCAAACAACCCATTGTTGGGTTGCTGCCACTTAATTGGTAATTTTAAAGAAATTTTGCAGTTTTTGGTCATTATAGATAAAGATAAACTGTAAACAGCAAAAATGATCAGCAAAGTAAGATCTACAAATAAGTTAATATGACCAAAATTGTCAATTGACCCCTTAAGGAGTTATTGTCCTTTAATGACAATTTTTCACAATTTGTTCATCATATTTGCTAACTTTAAAAAATCTTCTCCTCTAAAATTAATCAACCAAATTCAACCAAACTTCAACTGAATGATCAGTAGGGTGTATAAAATAAAGTTTGGGTTTTATTTTCTATTTCGTCAAAAACATGGCCGTCATGGCTAAAATAGAACACAGGGTAAAATGCAGTTTTTGGCTTATGTCTCAAAAACTCCAGCATTAAGAGCAAATAAGACAAGAAGTTAAAGTATTTATTAGGTCAAGGTCTACCTGTCCTGAAATTTTCAGCCGAATTGGGTAACTGGTTTTTCAGGTTAATGCCCCTGAATTGATGATTTTAAAGAAATTTTGCAGTGTTTGGTTATTTTCTTGAATATTATTATAGATACAGATAAACTGTTAATAGCAATTGTATTGTGAATCATCAGATTGACCTAGACTGTATCTTAATCAAGTGTAGGGCGAACTCATGCCCATTTCTTTCCAGAGGTTTCTAAGAGGCTTTAAGAGGTATTTCCAGGATAGTACATGGCCTTTGTTACTCTGTTTAATTTACAACAAACACTAATCTATTAATTTAGTTAATAAGGCATTGTTTACCAGGTGAGCGATTCAGGCTCTTGAGAGCCTCTTGTTTTGTTTCTTGCTTTTTGTAATTTTTTTATTTTGTCCAATTGAATATCCTTGAAATTATATTATGTTCTCCTAGTTAAGGTATTTGATAAGGTATTACTTTATAATTTGCAAAATAAAATGTACCTAATACACATCTTTGGTCTAAATTACATGTATTTTGATAACCCATTTGTATCTTGCTTTTATCCTCTGACAACAACATGGTCCAACCAACAACAAATGTAATATACTAGTATTCTTCTTCCAGTACCCTACTCATGTATGTATTAAGTATTACCTATAAAATATACTGAAATTTCTGTGTCATTTGCTCACTTGTGGAGAGCTTTCTCATTGGCAAATCATACCACATATTCTTGTTTATGTGCCACGTATAATTATCTAAAAATAAAAAATTAAAATCAAAATTTGCATTTTTTATTCTTCCTAAATTACTATTCAGCTATCTATGCTTTGCGGATCATCATGACTGTTTCTTTAAGCGAGTAGTTATAACCCTTCCAGGTGTGCCATTCGATTCCATCAGCAAATGATTTATGTTTCCCTTTCAGATAGGAACCATTCAAGTTGCTTGTGTGACATGCATTATACCACCAGGCTCCCTTGTAAGCCACTGCGCATGACTTGCCCCATCTATCGTTATCCTTATCTTTTGTTGAGAATTTCTGTCCATTATGGGTAGCCATTGAATTTCCTGTAAATGTACGAGGTTTGTAACTATAGAAATTCGACTACTTAAGTCATATTCAAAATGCGTAACAACGATGCTATAGGCACTTATGGAACAATCTTTCGGTGTAAAATAATCAGGTTAAAGGAATCATTAGTAAACTATTATCAAGGATGTATGTCTCGCATTTTTGTAATTTTGATTATGCAAATGTTTACATGTAAATAGCAATACTTTATAATCATGACTGAGGTACTTGGCTTAGCAATCGCCATTCAAATGTGATGTGTCAATGCTAATACAACTGCATACCAAATATCATTGACTTATTATAAGTCGTTCCCTTTAAACTAAACTAAAAACAAACATTAACTGGTAAACTAATGTAAAAGTTTCAAAGTCAATGAACCATGTAGAGAGGATGGATCTATATAATCTCCATGAAAACAATTCGTACAGATGCCAATAAAACTGAATACCAAATACCGTTGACTTAACATTAATATTTCATCTTAAACTGATCTAATTACAGAATAATGCATATAAACTTAGCAAAAGTTTCAAAGTCAATAGACCATAACTGAAGGGATGGGGGTCAAATATTCTCCATGTAAATGAGATGTGCTAATGTTGATACAACTGAATACCAAATGTTAATACATGTTAACTAAGCAAAGTCAATAGACCATAACTAAGGCGGCCGAACCAAATATGAATCTCCATTGAAATGAGATATGCCAATGCTTATACAACTGCATACTAAATATCATTGATCTACCACTAGTTGTTCCCCATAAACCGACGTTATCACAAACTAATACATGTATAATAAGCAAAAGTTTCAAAGTCAATAGATCATGACTAAGGGGACGGGGCCAAATAATCAGAAAGTCATACATTGTTGACGCCGCCACCGTGACCGACGCCGACGCCGAAAACAACATACCTATGTCTCGCATTTTTGACTCAGTCAAGCGAAGTATAAACCGAAACACCAGCAACATTAAAAATTAACTAATTTAAGAATTATGAATAATTGTGAATGTCTTCAATCTCTTAGTTAATTTCAGTCAGATTTTGGGAACGAGTAAAAATGTCAAATATCTTTCTTTCGTGTAGAATAGATTTAATTTTGAAATTCACCGTGGACTTATAAAAGTTGAAATCTGCAAAAATATGTTAAAATATTACGTCAAAAGACAATTTTTCCTGTCGTAAAAGTATGAGTTAAAATATAATTAATTCAAAAATTTAAAATTTTAATGGAATACTAAATGCTTACCTGCATCGCCAGAATAACCACTAACATCCAAAATATAACCGGAACTTTCGCTACCAACGCCAAACTTGTCATACAGGGCAAACTTTTTGTTGTTTTCGAAGTCTTCCATATCAATCCTCATTTTGTACTTTCCTTGAGAGGTAAGTTGGTGCAGATGATCGTTACCTATAAGAAATTTAAATTAATATGAACTCTAATGACTATTCATTTTTTTAAGAATAAGTTGATAATGTCAGATCTTAAATGCATCTGCTTTTAATACCTGTGTGTTTCCAACGACTGCATGTGGCCATCTGGTTGACTTATTTGTCGATAGGTTGCTGTCTCAAGATCCACACATATTTAAAAAAAAATGAATTAAAGGAAATTTCATATAACTATTATTAGCACAGCAAAATAGATAAGCAAAATATGTTAAGCTAAAAATAGAACAATGTCTTATAATAATTTAATATTTCACAGAAGCCACAAGATCCGACAACAAACATGAATTCCTTGAAAAACGGAATCATTAAGTTGAAAGAGACACCGCAGACGTTTCTGACTAAAGAGGGCACAGAAACGTGTTATGTTTACACATTTCTTACTTTTTAACATTGGAAAAAGAGCAACATTAAAAACGTACAAAAAAATCAGTACAGAAAGGCAATAAACAAAGTCGAATATTCGGAGCAATTTATGTTTACATTTGTTAGCTCTGAGAATAAAATTACAGTATAGTAGTTGAACTTAACTTTCTATATATTGATGCGAAAAGTATTAATTACCTAACCAAATTTCTCCATTCTGATTACCAAATCCTTCTTTATAAGAGTCCCAGTCCCTGTAGAAATTCGTCTTTCCATTCATTCTACGTTGGAAAACCTGAAAATAACAATTATGTACTCGTAGACGTATGGTCATTCAAAATATGGCAACTCATTTGAAAATATTTTAAAATACTGAAGTCTTTGATTGTAAATGAAAAAAAGATAAAAAAAGATAAAAACAAGTACTAGTAAAAGAAATAATAACAAGAAAGAAAAAAACGGAAAAAAAAATAATAATTGAAATACAATGCGATACAAAACAAGAATGAAACAGGTTTTTTTCTTTTCTTCAGAGATCAGCAATACAAATATGAATAGTTACATGTAAAATTCCTCCCTGTAAGATACATTTACTCGTAGTTTGTTAATATACAATATTTCAAAAAGATTGATTTATTTGGTTATTCATTCACAAATCTGTTTGATTTTCATCAAGGATTCCCTTGAAACTCACAGTCCAACCCCCGCCATGTTTCTTCATTTCACAGAAAACCTTGAAACCAGACGTTTTATCAGGAAAGATCTTGTAAATTCCACTTTTACAAGTTGATTTGTCAAGGTCACCACAGTCACTAGGTCTTGTTACTGAAATATATATATATATATATATATATATACGAGTCTAAATTGAAAACTACGTTCAAACCTATGATTGCGTTGGATAAAAACCGCAATTTTTATACGTGTGCATGAAAAACAAATTTCGTTGTAGAAGGGTCTAAATACAGCACAAACGACATTTCCCAAAAGACCAAAAAAGTGAAGAAGTATATTTAAACAAAACGCATTTGACTAACAGGTCGAACAACTGATGTTTTTTAACCCTGCTGACTGCCATTGGCGATTACCAAATAAAATTGATCACAAGATGTAACAAAATGGATCTTAATATAAATGTAACACTAAACAGAAAACAATAAACTTGTGGCCACGATGTTATGCCACAAACATAAGGTGTTAATATTTTTTTGTACACCAGATCCGGATTTCGACAATAAATGTCTCTTCAGTGATGTTAGGGATCGAAACGGTATTTGGAAGGCCATACAAAATGTACCCTCATTTTTAGATAGACTAATGAATTTTAAGAGTCAATATAGGATGAACGGATCATATAAACCGGAGGGAAATATGATATAAGCCCAAACGAAAAAATATTGAAAACTACGTTCAAACCTATGATTGCGTTGGATAAAAACCGCAATTTTTATATGTGTGCATATAAAATAAATTTCGTTGTAGAAGGGATGTTCTTTATATATATATATGTTTTTACCATTAAAACACCATTTTGCCCGTTGATTATTTGATGCATAAAGTATAGTGAAATAAGGCATTTGACTTAATATCAAGTCTTGTTAATCAATATCACTAAACAAAGTTAACGGTCGATGATAAAGTTTTCGCTAATGTTCATAACAATCTTATACTTACTTTTTATAGAATTGATTTTAATGTTTATATCTATATGTATAAACATTTTGGTATTAATTCGACAAAAACACTAAGTCATGTTTACTTACACATTACATCAGTTTTACAATAAATTATATAAATTGCTTTCATACCTGTGCATGAGGATTGGGGTTCATCTTCATCATCTTCATTCTTTGGTGGTTTTTCTTTGACTGTTTTGCATGCACAATTGTCAGAGAGTAACCCAACGACTTTATTAGCTGTTTCACCATAAAATGTAACCGCTGCAACAGCAATAAATGTCATCAAATAATTTATTATACAGTTGACAGGTTTTTTTTAATATAAATAAATGGTATTGATATTGATAATAGTTCTCTAAACTATGTGTCTTCTATATTAAACAGAGCATATCGATACTTTATATAATATATAACTTTATTTGACAACAAAAACAAAATGGTTATATCAAATACATAACAATAATAATAATACTTTATTCCGTAAACAAACATAGCTCACAGGATTGAACAGATACACAATTTATACAGCATAAATATCATAAACAATATCTAACATGTAGCAGAGTTTGGCATACAATTTACATTAGTATTAACGGTACATAACAAACAGTCATGTGTAACGAATTTTCTCTGCCTCATAAAGGTATTTACCCAGATTATTTAATTCCTTAATATTTCGTACAGATAATATCTGTACTAGTTTGAAAGTAGATAAATTTCTATAATAGTATATCTAAATATACTTACTTCTGACATAGACAAAACAAACATCAGCAAAACTCGACATTACTAATATATATGTTAAAAACAGCTATTGGTCTCTTTTTTCAATTCTTTTGACGGTGTAACACTGATATATTAACCGTGGAAAAGGAGGTTATGCATGAAACTGACGAGAAAAAATTCCAACACTTAAAGGAAGTCAACATAAGATTTCATCAAAGTCTTCATGTAAACTTTATAGAACAACAATATTAAAAGTTTCGTATTGGTTACTAGTTAATAACAAATTCAGGCAAAACATGCTTCAAGAGTGATTGTCTTATTAATCATATTATGTTATCTTTTCAACTAGTTGAATTAAAGAAATAATTTAAAGCAGGATGAAATAAAACAAAAAAAGCATACCAGATGCGCAGTCCTTTCCTGGTGTTGGTTCTGCAATAGTGTTTCCCATAAGAAAAATCAGCGTTATGACCGTAAATAGAATCATCTTGATGTCTAAAATGTGCATTCCGATAGTTTGGTAACCATGTAAGAAATATCGTTTATATACATGTACTTTAAATTGATTTTTACAAGGTGTTACCTTTTTGGCAAGTTGCATACATTTCCTAATATTCTGTTAGCATGACAAAAGTTAATAGATATGATATACTGTCGTTTGAGAATAGATACTGTTTGTAAATTTTCTTAAAAACACATTTACAAAGATTTTGATTATCAAAGTACATTTTTAGTTAGTAGAAAATTTCAAAAATTACACTTACAATATTTTGATAATTACGTAACATAACATCTTAGTTTGCAATGATAAAATCGATGCCACTGCGTTTTCTATTTTCGGCAGATGACAATTTGTCTGTACTAAAGCGTCCAATGTTAAGGAGAGTGGGGGGAAAACGCAAAACACAGCAAAATTTTGAAAGAAAGATTATGCCAGATATAATCCAAAGGCGGAAGCAAGTTTTGTACCCACTCGACTCCGTCCGTCCGTCCGTCCATACGAAGTTGAAAGAAATATTGTGTCAACGTCTTCTTAGCTTCTATGAATAGAAATGATTTGAAATTCATCAACAGATTGATAATGTTGAGTTTTAGCTAGTAAGCAATTTCTACATCTGCCACTTCTTGTTTGCAGGCAGTTTTAAATTTTACACCATTTATTGTACAAGGAAAAGTTTCGTCAAAGTTTTTTTACAGCTCCCATTTGAGGGAATGATTTAGTTATCAAGAGTCTGGGGTTGATAATGTTTAGTTGTAGCGAGTATGTAATTTTTGTATCTGACATTCAGCGGCATGCACTCTCTGTTCGCCGATAGCTTGAATTTAACAAGCCTTAGACTCAATATAAAACCGGGAACTTTTTCTTGAGTTTCCTTAGCGTCTTCAAAAGAAATTCTGAATGATCAGAAATTCTCCAGCATTAACATTACCTTAACCCACCGACGCAGGTTTATATCCAGTTTATGTCTTGTTGATTTCTATATCATGTGGGTATTGGTCTTTATATTTGACCGTTTTCAACACAATTCTTTCTATTTGTCATTTGTTTTCATTTTATGTTCGTATTTTGCAGCATATTTTTACCTTCTATCTGGACTATCATTCTTTACTTAATATAATATTCCTAGCTTTTACACATGCAATTCGTATTCTGTGTTATTTTTGTCAAAACTAATTAAATAGTCCCAGGTAACAATAGAACTGTCTGTTCTGAGGAGCCTCGTGTGTGTTTGTAACCTTGATTTTGCTTGAGTAATGAAAATTTGAACATCGATAACCAATTTTGCATTAATTCATTCAGAAAGAACATTCTTTCTTTCTGGTTTAATATATATAGATATATGTGGCGTGAGCGTCAATGGGGATTGGATATTTTCTGTATTTTACTGTATTTTGTAGTAGTCCTTTTCCTGTACAGCTTTCTATTGAATTATCCTTTATTGTTAGTCCAGTGATTTAAAAAAAAAATAGGAGTGAATGAGATTTACTTGGCTGCCAATCAACATGTTTGTTCAAAGGGAGAACTTAGACAGTGGTTAACTTATTTCTATCTTTAATGATCTTTAATATTTTTGATATTTGAAGAATTTCGGGTTCATGTGTAGTTGCTGTTTCGTGGTATAAAGTCAACATCTCTGTTTATTCCTGTTTCTACAATTTCTTTGGTAAAATCAACCACAGCAAGCTGTCCCTCCTGAGCAAGTTTGATTTAAATGCTCAACAACTATTGCTGTAATCTCTGGATAAGTTTCAAATAGTACTGAGCAGATGCTACAAAATTGCTTAATATACAAATCTGAATATATTGACAGTGACTGTCTTCTGTACTTTTTTTCATTTTAAGTATAGCTGATTCAATAATATAAATACAAGGATGTTTTCATTTATAAGGCATTTCAATCATTATTTATAGTAATAGGTTAACCTTCTTAAGAAAAATCCTAGAAGCCTTTTAAATATTTAACTGCTTGTTCATCAATTTTGAAGACTTTTAAAGAAAAGTTCATGTGATATTGGTTTGATACCAAAATCGAATAATTGGTTGAATGATTGGTGTTTAAAGCAACTTTCAACACGAATATGCTTTTTTCGTGCCGATCAGTTTTTATAGGTGGAGGGAGTGGGAGTGTCCAGAGAGAACCAACGGCCTTCAAAATTGAAACAATACATTAAATGAGAGAAGAAAATTTACAAAGGGACATTCAAACTCATAAGTTTTAAATTGACTGAAAATGATATGGCGAAAAGAAACAGACCAAAAAACAAACAACAATAGACAAAAAAACATAGATATCAAAATAAGACTTAGATTACTATAATTGACATAGCTACCCTTCATAAAAATCAGCATACCACAGTAAGGAATTCACAAATTTGGATGTACAGAACTATTCAGGTCTAAGCATAAACTTGGAACAATATTATCAGGAAAATTCAGATCACAGATCAATTGTCAAAAATACACCAAGATCTTCATAAGAATTTCAGCTCTAAAGGAGAAATCATAAGGAAATCATCAGGGTCAGACATATAATGTACACTATCCATGTATTATCAGAAGCGGATATATACAAGTACCCTGCCACATCTACTCTGTTTTTGTTAGATGTATTTCTATTTATATCCATCTGGTAAGCTTAGCCTTTTTCAAATGATTTTTATAGTTCCTTCTTATGTTGTACTATTACACCACTGTCCCAGGTTAGGGGGGATAGGGATCCTGCTAAACCTGCCACATTCTGTATGTATGTGCCTGTCCCAAGTCAGGAGCTTGTTATTCGGTGGTTTTTTGTTTGTTGATGTGTTACATATTTGTTTTTCATTCATTTTTTGTACATAAACTACGCCGTGTATCCGAGGCTATACGGTAACCTGTAGTTGTTTATTTCTGTGTCATTAGGTCTCTTGCGGAGAGTTGTTATATTGGCAATCATACCACATCTTCTTTTTTTATAATCAACAGATAAAAGCCACACAATAAAATCATTACAATATGTCTGTTGAAGGCTGATCAAAACAACTACAACAAAAATATATAAAATTTATAAAAAGCAAAGAGACTTCTGTTTAAGCATATAAAATACATATTACAAGGTGAATAAATTAATAAAAGATATTCCATTTAAAACATGCTGATAAAATATTTGAAAAAAGAAAACAATGAAGGAAAATAAATTAGAATATATCAATGTATAAATACTCATCATACAACAAGTTGTGGATTTCAAAAGTTTCATAAAAGACAAATAAATATAACTACAAATAACAAAACAACAACATGCTTAAACAATTATATTAATAACAGAATCTTCCACAACACTATTTAAATCTAGTTCGATACATAAAATATTATTTGAAATCAGCTTAATAGAAAGTTGTGAAGAAGACTGTTTATATAGATGAGGAAAAAAACAAATAAATGAAAGGTTTTAAAACATCTTTGGAAAAATATGAATAGTTATTTACCTCCAAATATCTACAACATCATACCACTTCATATCTTAATCCAAAACTTGTATTTTGTGTGAATTCTTTAGAAAAAAAGAGTTCATTAATAAATAATTTATTTAATGACTCCAGGGACTTAGAGATATAACCGAACGACTGAAATCCACAACTTAACAGAAGTAACCATGACATTGACGAACGACGGATACAGCAAGTGATGACTTATTCATTGTTAAGTCTGTTATCTATTTTCTGTGGTTCATTGATAATGATTCATGTTCCTTGTTTAGCTGGTTGCCTCTTGTTTAGGTGTTCCTCATGATTCAGTAAACTGTGACCTTTTGAGAACTCCTCTATTCTGGGTGATTATTTTATACCCTGTATTTGTAGCTCTCTTGTTTAGGTGTTCTCTGGTGTTCTTTTATACCCTGTACTGTAACTTATTTCTTAACATACTCCTGAAGTGTTGACAAACTGACATTTAATGTGACCTTCAGACATAAGACATCCCTATAAGATTGAAACCGAGAATCTAGTAAGACCAAACATTATATCAGTGAGTTTGCTGCTGACAACAAGATTATTTAATTTCTATTTTTTATTAATAAAACATATAAATAATTTGGCCCTTGGGAGTCAAGTACTCAGCTAAGGGAAATTTAGCTCCAGGCCCTGTCGACGACACTTGGTGTAGATGGACCAAGCCCCATGGACATGGACACTCCGTCAACCAACCGGAACCAGATGAGTTCCTATAAGGGTATGAAGCGTTGCTCCATCTCATAGCAGGTGGCTACGATAAAGGGGGTTAGATTGACGGTGGAGAGAGAAATAAATGTAGATGTATTACATTTAATGACTTGGGGGAAATGAGAAATTAGACCAGTGGTCAATTTCGAAAGGGAGTTTTGAAATTGAAGAAAACCACTGGTTTGCTGAGACTGCTCCCATATACAGTGAGTAGTTGAAGTTGATTAAAGGGAGGTGGGTGGGTATTTTGTAACTTTATGACAACTTATGTTTGACTTTCCCTGTCAGCAGCAAAACTCAAAATGACCAACTACCTAGCATCCTTGTGAAATTTGAGAATGGAATGTATTACTCCTTGCCTTATAACCAAATAAGGAGTGATCATGTAGACTGTAGTCCAGGGGATTATCAGTACCAAAACCTGTGCTACACCCATGCAGATTATGATGTCATTAAATAAACAGCGCTTATATTTACATAATATAAGCTTCTATTTATTTAATGACTCCAGGGACTTAGAGATATAACCGAACGACTGAAATCCACAACTTAACAGAAGTAACCATGACATTGACGAACGACGGATACAGCAAGTGATGACTTATTCATTGTTAAGTCTGTTATCTATTTTCTGTGGTTCATTGATAATGATTCATGTTCCTTGTTTAGCTGGTTGCCTCTTGTTTAGGTGTTCCTCATGATTCAGTAAACTGTGACCTTTTGAGAACTCCTCTGTTCTGGGTGATTATTTTATACCCTGTATTTGTAGCTCTCTTGTTTAGGTGTTCTCTGGTGTTCTTTTATACCCTGTACTGTAACTTATTTCTTAACATACTCCTGAAGTGTTGACAAACTGACATTTAATGTGACCTTCAGACATAAGACATCCCTATAAGATTGAAACCGAGAATCTAGTAAGACCAAACATTATATCAGTGAGTTTGCTGCTGACAACAAGATTATTTAATTTCTATTTTTTATTAATAAAACATATAAATAATTTGGCCCTTGGGAGTCAAGTACTCAGCTAAGGGAAATTTAGCTCCAGGCCCTGTCGACGACACTTGGTGTAGATGGACCAAGCCCCATGGACATGGACACTCCGTCAACCAACCGGAACCAGATGAGTTCCTATAAGGGTATGAAGCGTTGCTCCATCTCATAGCAGGTGGCTACGATAAAGGGGGTTAGATTGACGGTGGAGAGAGAAATAAATGTAGATGTATTACATTTAATGACTTGGGGGAAATGAGAAATTAGACCAGTGGTCAATTTCGAAAGGGTCCAAAAAGTCAGGTGTGAAGCAGCTGAGTGACCCCCAAGGTAATAAATGGGAAAAAGTGGGTAATGGAATAAATTAACCTTCAACTACACACTGTGGAATTCTATTAAACACAATTTAAGCTGTACATAGTTTAATGATACACAATGCATAACATACACACAACTGACTATTTCATGAAAATAAAATTAGCAAGAGTTATTCTTAATGCTACATAGATTTTACAAGCATATATCTATATATACATGCAAGTATATGAAGACATACATAATTACAGTTCGAAATTTTTAATTGTTACAAATTTGTTGCTGTGCATTCTTAATAGAAGATTTATCTGTTCTTATATAGCGACAATAACTATCAGAACTCCATCTACCCAATGTTTTAATTAAGTGATCTTCAACATTAGCTTTTCCAGCACTGGTTGCTGCGCCTATACGAAAGGAATGGCCATTATATAGCTCTGCTTTGTATCCGCAGGCTTCTAATAAAAATTTTAAATTTGTAATAAAATATTTTCTTTCTAAAGCTGAAAAATTTTCATTAATGAACAAAGGATCTGAAAGTTCACATTTCCCTTTAACTGATCTCATTTGTAAGTAGTGCTTTAAAGTTGTATAAGGGCATAGGATATTGTTTAGCCTATGCAGTTGAATGTCAATGCCTTTCCTAAAAGGATCGGTTTTAGACTGCTTTAGATGAAGAATTGCAAAATCTTCATAAAATGTAACATCAGAAACACATAAATTAGATTCTGAATCAAAGTTAGATGCATTATCTACAGTAAATTCACCACAACGTAAAAATCCATGAAACGCTACTATACAAACAGTTTCCAGCATTAAGTCTATAAATTCTGAAAAAAAGCCTCTCTTCAGTTTAACACACATTTGCTTTAGTATGTCAGAAGTAATTGGAAATCTTGGCCTAACTGACTGTTTTTGTGAACGTTTAACGGACTTTAGAAATAAAGATAGTCGAACCATTGATTTGTGGTCTTTGTCTGATGATTGAAAAGGTGAGGGGATGTTGTCCTTGAGACACATGTATCTAATACCACAAATATACAGCTTAATAGTAGAATATTGTAATTTCAGAATTTGAAAACAATGACTAACGAAATAAATTAAAAGTTCTTCAGATATGGGAGGTAATTTGTTCCCAATCAGGTTGACCCCATTTAAAAGAAGAAATGTTTTGAAATGGTTATATCCTGTCTCATAAACAGCTCTTGTCCTCATAGCTACAGCATTAGACCATAATTTGTTGACTGTGTTTGTTAAGACCACATTACTTCTGACACACTGGGGCATGTATGAGGGTTCTGCTCTGCCTGGGGAGCCAATTTTCGGAAACGAGTCATCTGAAAACGAGACAAAGCATCAGAAATTTGGTTGATATGACCAGGTACATGTTTAGCACTAAAATGAAAATTAAACTGAGCTGCACACCATGTTAATTGACGCATAAGTTTCATAATTTCTAAACATTTAGAGCGTCCCTTTCTAACAATAGCAACAGTAGCTTCATTATCACACCAAAATAATATCTTTTTACAGGGCCAGAGGTGGCCCCATAACAATGCTGCTACTACAATAGGGTATAACTCAAAGAACGCCATAGACGAATTGTCAGTTAAAGTAGGTAAATTAACAGGCCAATAAGAAGAGAACCATTTGCCTTGAAAATATCCCCCAAAGCCTATTGTAGAAGCAGCATCTGTATACAATTCAAAGTCATAACTGGATGTGAAATAACAATCATGAAACATAGTAATACCATTCCAGTTTGACAAAAATCTTAACCAAAATTCTAAATCTACCTTACATTCTTTAGTTAAATGTACAAATTCATTTAAATGTTTAACAGTAGTTGACAAATTAATAAGGTATGACAAAAAAGATCTGCCAGGTAAAATAACTCTTGTGGCAAAATTAAAATGTCCCAACAACTGTAATAACTGTCTCTTTGTACAAGATGATTTTGACAACAATTTGGAAATAAACTCACATATTCTCTGTACTTTAATATTTGGAAGTCTTGCTTCCATTTTGTTTGAATCTAAAATAATACCTAAATACTCTAGACAAGTAACTGGTCCTTCAGTCTTGTGTTTGGCTATAGGAATATTTAAACGTTTAAAAATTGTCATCATTATAGCCATACTTCTTTCACCATCTTCACTTGGGTGATCAATAGTAAGAAAATCATCAAGTAGATGTAAAATGTTCTTAATCTTATAATTTTTCTCTGCAATATGGCAAATTGCTTGTGATATGGTGTCGAAAATTTTAGGACTAGACCGACAGCCAAAAGTTAATCTTACATAATAATAATAAAAAGACTGCCATTTGAAGCAAAATAAAGGCCACTGGGATGGCAAGTAAGGACAAATTTTGAACGCATCTGAGATGTCGTATTTACAAAGTGTACTGTTTCTACCTAATTTTAGAATAATTCTTATAGCATCATCAATTTTAACATAAGACATGGAACATTCTTCTTTATCAATCATTTC
This sequence comes from Mytilus galloprovincialis, assembly GCF_965363235.1. NCBI lineage: Eukaryota > Metazoa > Mollusca > Bivalvia > Mytilida > Mytilidae > Mytilus > Mytilus galloprovincialis. The sequence continues at coordinate 48,449,001 of NC_134841.1, read as the reverse complement.
ATTAATACTTAGAAAGTTGTCATTGTCATGTGGAGATGAAAGATCTAAAATCAAACGTTTCTTCCCAGAATATTTTCCTTCAGCAACCCCAAGTGGACTAACTCTATAATTTGCAAAAGGTAAGGACTGAAAAGGTCCATGTACAAAACCTTTTTGGCATTCATTTTTAATTAACTCTGATACAACTTTAACCTGAGACCTTGCAGAAAAATTATTTTTACACTCTTTAGATTCTGAAATATCCCCTTGAACTAAACAATCAAAACCCTGTCTCAGGCCATTACATAGATATAATACAAAATTTCTATCCGGATGTGATGATAACTCTTCCTCCAATTTATCAACATTTATTGGTGTTGAAGCTTCACACGAGAAATTTTCCTTGGATAGTCATCCTGAATTTTGTTTCTCTGGTTTATTCTTAGAGGACATAGAAGATGTTGAAGAATGAACAGGCACATTAGATTTCCTACAGGTTGCGGCACCATGGCCTGTTGCACGACATTTTGTACACTGATGGAGTAGATAACACACTTTCCTATAACAACCTTTGGGGTTATTGAAATTATTGCACATTTCCAGACCTTCATGAAATACTCTTGAACGACCTTGCTTGTCTACCGATTGTAGGTTACTAGATGAAGATGATCTTGAAGACGGACTTTCAACCTGGACTGAAGATTGCAATGGGCAGTATTGTGTAGCATGATCAATTAAATTACAGATTTTACACACATTTACTGAGGATCCTGCTGTAATTAATGAAAGGATATCACGGTCGCGGAGACTCCAATCGACTTTAACACGTTTCTCTCTCAAAAGAGCTGCAGCTTTAGCAGAAAATATTTTATGGTAATCATAAAATTTTAGGCCATGGAAATTATGGATGTTAATTATGTCGGCTTCATAAGCATCTAGTTCCTCCCTACGTTCTGGATATGCATTACACATAATTCTTTTGAATTTCCCAAAAGCTTGGATGAATTCTTGGATGGAAAGATGCCTATTTAATCTCGGATCGGGTTTGTTGGCCATGTTTACGTGTAACCCATCGGCAATTATTGAATGGGTCAGAGGAGCTTCAAAATTAGGAATGAGGAGAGTACCTAAATTAACGTCCTTACCCTCAATTATATTCCTCTGTACTGATGGTGCCACAATATCTACGTTGGAGTATGAATCCGATCGCACACCTGTTGTACCCGGTGTAATGGACGAGTATCCTAATGAGGGTGGTGTTAGCCGGCTTTGTATGGCTCCATTCCCGATGAGTGGTGCGTCCTCTGTGTTTCTGTTGTGGTACCACTGAGCGAGATCAAATTTCTTGGAAGTACTGATTTCTGAGCATTTTTGATTAGCAATAAGGCTAACTGTTTGTTGGAGACCGGACGCGCATTGTGCGACGGACTGCGAAACAATGCTGAAGGACTGCATGATTGCAGCCATGTTGTTGCCACCGACGCTGTCGAAATGTGCACTTCCGGTTGCTTCATTGCTCCGCGAACTACTTTCATCAGCTGTTGGATTACGCAATTCGTCGATCACATTTGCGGAACTGTCTGGGGCACTCGCTGAGGCTAAAGGATTCGGTACGGCGCGTTCTGGATCACTAACTTCCTCGGTCTGGGCAATAATAGCATTACCAATCTGGCGATCTTTATTTTCCAAATAAAATTGTTTAAGAACACTCTTAGCAATATTCTTGGGTACAACAATCCCCAGCTGCTGTAATTTTATCCTCAGTTGCTGTGACGTCCAATTGTCTGGGTTATTTAGGTCCAAATGTCTATTTGAATACGGCTGATTCCTTGAATTACGTCTGGAAGCCATAATTATAAAGTTCAGTATATTTGTATTTACGGGAGAGTTCTTTCAAATTGCTGTACAGTACGTGAACGGAATGTTAAATTTTCAACAATATTAAAACACTAAGTTCCTTTTAGTAAAATAATCGCAACGATCCAAAAGAAAGATAATAAGCAGTGTAGTTCGTACTCACATATATATGAAGATAAACACAAATGTCCAATTGCAATATTGCAATAATATACGGATATTAACACCTAGTTAATATTATGGTTAAAAACGATATTTTGTAACTTTATGACAACTTATGTTTGACTTTCCCTGTCAGCAGCAAAACTCAAAATGACCAACTACCTAGCATCCTTGTGAAATTTGAGAATGGAATGTATTACTCCTTGCCTTATAACCAAATAAGGAGTGATCATGTAGACTGTAGTCCAGGGGATTATCAGTACCAAAACCTGTGCTACACCCATGCAGATTATGATGTCATTAAATAAACAGCGCTTATATTTACATAATATAAGCTTCTATTTAAAAAACAAAAGAAGGTAATAACAGTGTCAAAATATTCATTTAAATTTATATCTGTAAGTAAGCATAAGTTTCCAGATTGAAAGTCTTGGTTTGCAAAACAACATGTACATGAAAATCTAACTGTTCCTTATTCAAATCCACTGGCATTTCATTTGTTTAAACAGGTCTATGAATTTCTTTTGCACTAATTTCCTTATGGAAAAGTTAGATATAAATCTTTTATTTTAAACAAATTCTAAAAGAGAAAGCTAACTTAGTCTTTTGGAAATATCTAGATAAAGAAAAAGCTTCTGTAAACACAGAACTTAATTTTCAATTTTCACTAGGGTTACTAAACATGTTGTAGAATATTATAATAAAATTAAGATAAGAGTTTTAATTACTAATATTCCAAATTCATCTGATTATTAGTTTTCCTTTATGATAAAAACTAAAGTAGTATGAACTTCTAAATTTACAGTGCATCATTACTCTTTCTGGAATGATAAACAATGACACATTCAATTCACATAAACGGTTTCATCAAAATATTTATTATATAAATACAAATTAATATACTTTAAAAAAAATTAAAGTGACCTGCATATAAGAGAAAAGGCAATAATGATATATTTGTTTTGGATACAAATGAAAAACAAGAATGTGTCCAAAGTACACAGATGCCCCACTCACACTATCATTTTCCATGTTCAATGGACCCTAAATTGGGTAAAAAGTATAATTTTCTAAAATTAGAAAGATCATACCATAGTAAACATGTGTACTAAGTTTCAAGTTGATTGGACTTCAGCTTCATCAAAAACTACCTTGACCAAAAACTTTAACCTGAAGTGCGACAACAGACGAACGGACGCACAGACAAGATAACATAATGCCCCTCTACTATCGTAGGTGGTGCATAAAATTCCACATGCAATATTTGGAATGTTAGATGAACACATGTTGATTTTAACTAAAAAATGAACAACAAATGAATGCTTAAAAGTAAAATGCTCTTCAGTTATTCAACTTATAATTATCTTTAAGAATTTAAAAACTTCATTTTAAATTGTCCAACTTTCAACCTTAAACCCAAGTTACACTAGACCACGATCGCATCACGCTCACCCCGTTCCTAAATTAATTCATATCATGGTGAGGTCTCGGTATGAGTGGCATAAAAATTTTAATTTTAGTTGTTTTGAAGATGATACTACGTCCTCATTACACTTCTACAACGATTCTGCTACAATTATACCACTTTCTCACCACGCTTTTTCTATGATTATCATGATCCTACTACGCTCATCACGTTCTCTTAATTTATACAAATTATTTACCTCTTCAATTTTCATAATTGTGTACTAAAAAGCACAAATCCAATCTACTATTAAACTTAAATTATTTCAAATCATAAATTAGGTTTTCAAGTCATCACATTTGTATCTAAAATTAAAATTCAATATGTTAGATCTTTTCAGGGAGTAATACTGTTGTCATTTTCCTTAATGCTGTATTGGGACTTGTAGTGGGTACATTGATGCTACTGATTTGTTCTGAAAGTCTTTCTGTGGAATTCTGTAAAATTACTGATTTCACCACTTGTCCTATTTGTTCTGGTGTTGCCATGGCACTGTATAATATGGACCAATCATTTTCACTTATGTCTTGAGGTTTCTAAAAAAATAGGAAAAACATTGTTAAATCTGATGTCAAATGCTTGTTTTTGACTCCTATTTCCTAAAACCTTGGTACCATACCCCCGAAAATCAATCCAAACCTTCCTTTTGTGGCATTTAACCTTCTTGTAAAATTACAGGGGAGATCCAATCACTTAAACAAAAGTTATTGTCCGGTACCAAATGTGTCTTCGGACAATGACAACGACATCAAAGCATTAAACGAACCCAAAAAAAAATTTGCTGATCGTATAAAAATTTAAAAAAAATATCTTTTCAAATCTGTCAATAACATTTACATATGATGAAAGGAACCGGTTTCAAAACATGCATTTGATAGTATTTGGTTAAGTTCTGTTTCATTGCATTTTTTGGGGGTAGAAGTTGATACTGATGCACAAAATATCAATGAAGTTGTTTCTATACATAAAATGTATCTAAAGGTTAATTAAATGAAAATACAAACTGAAGAAGTCCATAGGTGTACAAAAAGAAAACAAAATCTTAAGTTTGGGTTATTTTCCTGTAAGCAGAAGATTGAACAATTGTTTGTTAGTTGCTTATGTCCAGTGGCAAATATTTCATGCATGTTCAAGAGTTAATCAGGACCCAAAAGCAGAAGAGAGGCAAATACCAAAATGAAAACCTTGGATGACACAGCCGAAACAAACAGTGATTCTGACCACATCTAGTTTTTATTGTTACAAACTGTAACTGGCAGAATTATAAAAATGATTATACTGTACTAGCAATTTTTTTCATTTCCTCAGTATACTTTTACTTATCTATTATGTCCAATTATAAACTGGTGACAGTCACTTAAACTTACACAAAAATAAAAAAAATTACACATTTACCTTTGATATTTGTGCCAGATCTTGACATAACACTGGAATAACCACTTTTTCATTCCATAAGAAGCTGTCAATCAAATTGGAAATTTCTAAGTTACCTGAAATAAGAATATCAAACAAAAAAATTGGTCCAGGAATGATTTTTCTTCACAGAAATGAAACTATCAAAATTAGAAAATACAATCATATCTATGTTCAGTTTTCTCATCTGAGATTACTAATATGTTTTCAAAGTTAGAACCTGATAACAGTATATGTCATCTATTCAATATTAAAGGTACCATTTTTCTGCACAAGATGCTCATTTTTACAATAAATAATTCTTCATGCTAAAATATTTGAAATTCCAAATTAGTCATCAAAATTCTAGGCATCATCTAGAGCTACATTGGGTCCAGGTAAAAGCAGAAAAATGATATAAACATCAATAGACTCAAGTATAACTTAAAAAGAATGTGAAGTTCTATCTGATTTTATTGAGGAAAATATCACTTTTCTGCTTTTACCTTGGACCTAATTACACTAACAAAAGACTGTAATATAGGAACCAAATAAAATGAAACAATGTTGGGTCAAAGAATGTCTCTTTCCATAAGTTGTCAGTTTCTTTTTAGTTTCTTGTCCAAATGTTGTATCTAATGGCAATATTGATTTTATTTCAGGGAATATATGTAACACTCAGAAACGTGTCCATCCCCCCAAATATGTCCGATTCCCCCAAACGTGTCCATATGATGTTGCTGAATTCAAAACATGTTTAGTTGCAAAATGGTGGCAAAAAGCGTGATTTTTATGAATGCAGAACCGTGTCTTTTCCCTCAAACATGTCCATATCAAGCATAAATGTTTCCTTATATGAATGCTAAACCTTGTTTATATTTTCAAATGCCCATTTAATTAATTTAATTTTTGACCTTCAAGTAACAAACACATGTCCACCAATATCAAAATTTTGGTTATTGTTCTTCTATTGATGTATATCCTTTTAATTTACTCTTTCATCTATTTTGTCCTACTTACAAGCATTAATGGAGAATAGAAACATGGTTAATTATATCTTCTTCCAACCAACAGTTAAATCCCTGCCAAAGTTGGCGTCCATTTGGCTGTGGGGGATGTAAATGTACACAAGCATGTGTGGTTGTAATGGGGTTGTTAAATTGGATACTATTGTAAGAGATAGATCTCCCTTATGTATTTAATTTTAATATGTTGTAGTTCTGAATATGCATGAAATATTTTTAACTGGACTAAAAGCAATCAACAACATTTAATCATATGCTGCAAATCAAACTTGCCATTATGCTAATATAAACAGCTGGCATTGAACATTCTAATGCACAGGCACTTTACACTTTTATAAATTAACAGATAAAAAAAGAGAAAAATAGTTGGAAAGACATTATACTTGTACCTCTTATAATGATGCATATATCAAACACACTAGCCACAATGGTAGAAAAATCTTTATGTCTAACTTGAGTTGTCATGCCATAGTTTTTCAACTCTGTTTGCTAAAACAGAAATCTGATTGTGTAGATAAAACGGGAAATCATGGCTGAGGTTTGTCTTCCTAACTTGAGATTAATAATTCAGTTATTCTTTACACATAGTTAATAGGCGATATTAAGACATACAACTAGTCATATCATTTTGCATTATCAAGATCTAGGAAAGAATTCCACTTAAATCTGTTTTTCAAATATTTTAAACTTTCAGTGAGGTATTTAGTAAATGCCACTTTGTGGCAATTACATTTTATGGAAATAGGAATTTTTAAGAAACCTTTATTAAAAGGTGACTTTTGATACTTCCAGTGAGTGACTGCTTGAGACAGGTTTGACTATATAAGCATTGTTCTTTTGTTTTAGGTATTACCATTTATCCTCAGTGTTCTCCCCAGAAATTTGGGATAGCATCACATTTGGCGTAAAAAAATTAACAGTATTTTTTTCCAATGTCCTTTGTCGCGGCGCCGCAATACTCTATTTTTTTATGTTATATATATTTATATGTTTATATTGTTCAATTCATAACTGAGAATACAATTAAACTATAACAATGAAAACAGTTTTTTTTAGTCCCAGTGGTTTCTAATCCTTACATCAACATGATATATATTTTTAACAAAGTTATCTAACAAATAGTCTGTTAAGGCGTAGTTTTCTTTATTGGTACTTTTTTCTGTGCCATTTGTATCTATAGTAATTATCGTGAAAATAAGGATTTTTATCATATCTGGTCCGGTTCCTATCCATATTTTACACAACAATGTGCAATGGCGGCCCAAGAAAAATTCACGAGAATGAGTCCGAAAATAAACAATGTTTGACAAAAGATTGGGAATAAATATTACGCTTTTAATGCATTAAATGGATTAAACATAAACTAAAGCCAATTATGATTACTTTCTAAAGAAGTATTTAACTTATTTAGCTCAAAATCAAAATTTTCACTCTCGATAGACAAGTAATACCGGAAAAGAAAGAAAGTATATAATTGGAAATGTTGCAAAAATAAACGACCAAACCTCTTTTTTAAAGAGAAAAATCGTTTCAATTTTTGAAATTCCATAATAAAAAATGTAGATTTCGAATTGTTTTATGATTTTGTGATTGCATTTTTTCCATGTTGAAATGGCCTATTGCAGATCATGTGGTATTAGTTATGCCACAGTGTCAGCTTGGGGTAATAGCATCCAAACAGTTATCAACCAAAGGGCAATCAACACCTATTTTATCACTCTTAATTGCCTTGTCCGACTTGAAGGGATTACAATTAAAGTTGATATATTTTTTATGATCGTAATCGGGACTCAGATGAAAGTTCAAAATTTAGGACATGAATTTACGATATTGAAACAAGAAAAATAGCATCTTGAAAATAATTATAGCGTTGCGGAAATTATTATAGCATCATGTGAAAAAAATATAATGTCGCGGTACCGCGACGCTTAAACGGCCTGGGGAGAACACTGATCCTCTTACATAAAGATGGCCACTGTACCTGATTTTGTGTATGTATATGAAG